>NC_142169.1:60139916-60469916 GCF_029865625.1 Vigna umbellata
TCAAGAATGCAGAGATAACTTTATCTCAAACAATACAAAACTCAAATTGAGTTGCACACGTGCACTTGCAGTTTTGGGTTATTTTACACATGAAAATCCAATAGGTTGTTATAGCCTTTTCCTTTTCAACCATACCTTCATAATTAGAATTAAGCTCGTTAAATTCAACACCTCAAATCATTACAGGCAGCAGGAAAGGATATACGATGAAGTACTCCACAAAAAATAAAATAAATAAAAGTGAATGTCAAATTCAGACCATCGAAGCCCTATTTTTGTAGATGAAATTCTAAAAAGACGCAATACTCATCTTAGTATAAACATCCAATACACTCCACAAATAATCATAACCAAGATGGCAAGACCACAACAATGAGAGCTCTTTTATACATAGCATGGTAAATAGATTTCCCACATTGCATTATACACTTCCTGACACCTTTTGACCTTTTGACCTTTTAAAAAAATGCATTATTAACAGTGTAACATAAAGTCCACCAAGAAATTCCTTGTGCAGGAAAAATGACAAAAATAGCTGCTGGGAGGTGTTCCATTGCAGATGAAGCTTTATGAAGTAACCATGATTCAAAAACACTGCCATGTACCAGAAGTTACTAAATAAAAAGTAAAGTATTAAATGGAAGGGAAGAAAAAAAATAACACAAGGATTACCCAATCAACATGAGATTCAAAAGTAGCCGAGCATGTTGCTCTATCCACAGATAGTACCCATCGCTTTAACCTGCCATCACGGCTCCCAGTGAAGAGATAATCAGACCCGTCAGATGCTTCAGATGTAAGCAGAGCCAAACAATTTATGCCTGCACAATGCTGCAGTAAAGAGCCAAGTTACAATTCTAGACTGTTCAACTAAGAGATCAATCAAAATTGAAGGAAATTCAACAAAAACAAGAAATATTGAAAGAATAATATCTATGACTATAAAACCTTTCAAAGAAAAACACAAGTACCTGGCATAAAGGAGCCAAGTACTGTATGAACTATTCATGAAGATTTGATCAAATAGAATGTAAATATTGGGTAAATATTAAAAACCAAAAGGTCAAAATATGCAAACCACCAAGTGGGTCTAAGTCAAAGTAAAAAGAGAAATTAAAATTAAAATTTAGGGTAAACCTCCATCTTGGTATTTGTAAAATTCTTTCAAACGTGAATTAGTACACACATGCTGTTTACTAAGACCAAATTTATGACAGCCAATAATCAAACATACTCACTAGAGCAGAATTTAAGTCACTGTATTGAGAGGAAGATTAAGTCAAAAGAACTTTTCAAGGACCAAAATGGGAATTCAAAAAATCCATTACATAGTATTTTCATCCAAGTAAAAAGATGTTTGCGTTTACTAAAATCAACCCAATCAGTTTCAACTAGTTAACAGATTTGGAAGCATAATATGAAAGAATTTTTTTGTAGGAGTGGATAAGGACAAAAATGCAACTACTAGAAGCAAGCATGAAACTTGTATGCTACCCTGGAACAAATAAAATAAATAAGTAAATAAAACAGCGAGCTCACCTTAGTGTCATCAGAATCATTCAACACATAGGTTAATCTCTTCTCCTTGCGAGGACGAGTTGAGTTGTTTCCGTTGCTCGCACTACCCACGCGGTGCATTGCAGAAACTGTCAAGTACATAAATCATATAGCTTAAATAATATCCCCAGGGATAGATTGAGAAAATAATTCCACAACAGAAATAAAATAAAACTAAACAAATCATATGTAGTTTATGGATTATGGATTATGATCATTTATTTAACAAACGAAAGGCAGAAAAACTCTCTCAAGACACATCCAAATACACCCACTTTCACAGAAAGGCGTTACCTATAAGGCATAACCGTATATCGCGGGAGCTCCTAGAAACTAACACTAAGAAGTCTCTGTAACAGTAGCTAGTTATTATCAAATGTTTTCAGCCATTATATAAGATGGACCACAGTCTTCTCAACATCCCAACACTGATACCAAAATCTACAGCTCCAGACATGGTTTTTCACAATTACTAAGAAGCCAATAGTTATAGCTCCCACGTCCCGGACGTGATTCAGAACTTCTCAATGGTTTTCGAGACACGCTACATCATTTCTTACAACAATTCCCTGAGAACCTCACAATCCAGGCAAAGTTTAAAATCATTCTTTCCATACTGTCTAAATTACCAGTCAAAGCATAATCGCGTATTAAACGCAGCGAATACTCAATGCGAATCAAATCAAAACGCAGAGTAACGTCATCAATAACAAAAAACACACCCAAAATTCATAACATACTGAACCCGCAGAAGCTATCGAATACCCCAAATCATCGACACAGGTAACGCAGACGAAGAAAAAAGAGAAAATAAAAGGTCGGAAAACGAAAACATAACTCTTCGCACAAATTAACTAAACCGATCATAAAGAAGTATAAGCTAAAACAGACTAATAACGAGATGCGATAATTTGTTTGGTAGAATCGAAAGGAGAAAACAACGGAATAAAACGAAATCCAGCTGGAATAGGAGAAGATGAATCAGTGGAAGGAACAAACCGTGATGAGTGAGAAATTGGGAGCACTTTGAGTGCTTGCGTTTGTTGCAGTGGCAAGGTTTCAAGTTTAGAGAGAGAAAATGTTTGGACGAAGGAGAGAGAGAAGGGTGAAGACAGCGAACATGGGTGTGGAAATATGGGCGTCCAGATTTATTCCGGTAGATCCTTTGACCCGTTTATGCCTTTTATCTGAGGGCAAGATGGTCTTTACAGTCGAAGAAAGGATAAACCAAAACCATGGAGAGAGGAAAAATAAGCAGCATGGCCGATGATTCATCAAAAGCAGCTCCGTCTGCGGAACCAATGCTTTCAATGGGGTTCTTCTTTTTTCTTTTTTTTTTTTCTTTAAATAAGAACGTAGTATTCTTGCGAAGAGAAGTATTAGTTTTACACGCTGTAACAAACTTTTATTAATAAATTATTTGTATTAATTACGTCAATTTGTTATCCTAATTTTACGATTGCAGTAAATTCAATTAATCAAAGGAAAATACCTTAAAAAATCCTTTGTGATTATAGGCTAACTGTAAATTAAATTTCCTTATTACGGTGCATTAAATGATATTATTTTGATTAAAAAAGCCGTTGTTTGCACGCTTTGTGTCAGTTTGTAATTAACATCTTTTATAATTTGTTATGAAGGTGTTCGCTTAGAGCAATATAAAACATCTATAGGAAGAAATATATTATTTATTATTTGAGGGATTTGGAATTAAATTATTTATTATTTGAGGGGTACATCATTTTAAAATATTTCAACCACCGTGTTGGATCTGTGGCATGAAGCAAGACATTTTGGTTGAATTTGTTATGTTTATAAAAACAAGGTTTAATTGCTTCCTTTGTCCCCAGTTTGGTTGAATTGTGTCAAATTCATCCTCATTTTTAAAAAAGTTTCATTGTCGTCCTCACGTGGTATAAAAGTGTCAATTGAATCCAAACATAGAAAAAATTTGTGACAAAGTAGTCATTTTTCTTATATCTCTGTGTCTTCCTTTCATATGTCACTTCTCTGGAGCTATGAAAAGCCTTAAATTGGATAAGGTAAAATGAATATCTGTACTTGATTGTATAAAAGGAAGACACAAATATATAGGAAAAATGACTACTTTGACACAAATTTTTTCTATGTTTGGATTCAATTGACACTTTTACACCACGTGAGGACGACAATGAAACTTTTACACCACGTGAGGATGACAATGAAACTTTTTTAAAAATGAGGATGAATTTGACACAATTCAACCAAACTGGGGACAAAGGAAGCAATTAAACCTAAAAACAATCTACAATTATGTAAAAATCATCTTATGAATCATAAGAAATTAAAAGTTTTTTATGCCATGACATGTCCGATTTTTAATCCTTATCATCTTTTTAAAGAAACAAAAATTGTCATTTTTTTGTACAAATTTACAGAATTGGTGCTATTACGAGACTTTGACATTTCAAATAATAAAACACTTTAATTATATATCACCTGCACGAAATGTCATCAAAAAATATAAATGTACGAGAAAAAATCAGACTTATGCATAAAAAAATAATACTTTCAATAAATAAATCAACCAAATATAAAATAGTTAAAACTATTTTTGAAAAAAAAAATATAAGATACAAAATACTAAAATAAATAAATCATGTATATTTTCAATCCGCAAACATTAAATAAATTATGTCAATGTTCTTAATTTGAGGTGAAGTGCATTTTTAGATACGTACTTAGCATAAATGTGATTGATTTTCATGAAAAAAAAATGTGATTGATTTCTTATATTCAAATAGAAACGTACTTTTTTCATGTTGTTTGGATTGGTAGCTCTATTCCACCATATTATATGAATTTATTGAGTATTAGAGTTATACTCCTACTTTAAAACCCCATACATTTATTTAGCATATTATACATGCTCAAATACTTCAAAACCCATTAAACATGCTTGATTACTTTAAAAAACACAATTACGCGTGATTGTGTTAATGAACTGTATAAAGAAAGGTCAACCAATAAATAATATCATGTAGATTTTCTAATAATTAAGTCCATTATTTTTTACAACAAAAATATGATTTGAAGAGTAATATTTGAGTTTTATTTTGTTATCTCTAATCCATAGTTTTCATATAAAATATCTAATAAATTAAAAGTGTGTAATTTATATAAGTTTGTTTGTCGAGATAGGGTAAGATTGTTCACAAAACCTAAATAAGAACTATTTTTTAAAAGTTTTGTTGGTGTCTAAGTGTATATACATGGTCAATATGTTGAATCAGCATCTACCCTTTATGTCTTGTTCTCAAACATATAGAATAAATTATTTATTAAATAATGATAACAATGTTCTTAATAAGGCGATTAAGAACAAAAATGTTATTGGTTTAGCCAAGGAATGTTTCCTTTTCTTTTTTGTGATTAAGAATTTATTTAACATCTTGTATTGGGCACTGTAAGGACAAAAGTTTGTTATTTTTTTTAAGAGTCATTTATTATATATTTAATATTATAAAGTATCAATTATCTTTTACATATTCATTAGTTTTTTTATAAGATACATAAACAAAAACTCCCAAAATAAGGGTTGCAAATAATCATTATCAATGTATTTATGATTCCTTCTACACATTTTATTATCATAAAGTTTTTTTTTTCATAATCTTTCCACAAAAGGAAAATATATAAATAAAATATCAAATGGAAGATGACCACTCAAGCAAGAGATGTTAAAGTCTTATAATTTTATTAATAGGTTTTGAAAATAATTTGTGATTATGTTCTTTGATTTATATTTTATGTGATGTTTGACTCATAATCAATTCAACATATTATTTTATCAATATAAGAAATAGATTTGATATTGGTTAGATTTGTGGTTCTATTTTGATTTTACAATTGAAATGGCGAGTTAATAAATAAAGACTTTAGACTTTTGGTTTTTAACTAAGGCATATTATTCAATGTAGACTTCAAGAACTAAAATATATATGATATGAAAAAAGATAAAATTATTTAAATGTAAAAATGAGAATGTGTTTTAAATAGTAAAATACACAGTGAGCAATGTTTGAACAATGAAAGGAGAAAGTGTGAGCAATTGATCAAAGCTCAATCTTGACGAACTTGTGATGAAGACAAAAACGCGTCACGATGTGTCTTCTTATTGCAAACACACATTAAACATGTCAAACAAACATGAGAAGGATAAAAACGAATCTACATATAACAAAAGATGGTTCATGATTATGACCAATAATGGAAATGGAAAGGAGAAGATAAAAGGATGTTAATATAGAATCTTCAAATTATACGAATTTGATCACAGGTCTTTTTTCCAAATATTTATCTCCTAAACACAAAGGAAAAACATTTACAATTCAAATTATTTATGACAAGGTCAAAAATCAAAACACGTATTTACTATGTTTCATGTAGGAGGGAATTTAAAGAACAAGAAGATTATAAACACAATTGGAAAATAATTTAAAAAATTAAATAAATTGTAATTTTTTTTTTAATTTTATAGAATGTAAATTCCCCGAACAAACCAGTACATATTTGTTAGGTAAGCGAGTCTCGCTAGACAAAGGTCAACATATGTAATTTTTGTTTTATGTTATTTTGATATGTTTTTGGCTTTGGATTTGTTTTAAGGCTTGTAGGTTCCTTAAACTTAAGTACCAATTTTTAAGTCACATTATATGCATTCACGTTATTTGAAAGATGATTCTCTTAATTTTTCAATTAGAACTATGATTTTAATAAAAAATATTATTTTTATGACAAATTTTCATTTGACTTATCAAACAACTCTTGGATTGTAGTGTATCCATCGTTGCTTTATTCCACATTACTTTTTGATTTATTTTTGTCGTATCTTTTGATGATTTAAATTTATTATACTTTTTTTAATAGGATCGTAATAAAAAGAAATGAGACCAATAATTAAAAAAAATAAAATACGAGCTTTTGTCATTTAAATAAAGACTACAACATATGTTGTGACATCAAAGTATATTTTCTAAAAATCTAACCTTAAAAAAGGAAAAATAAACTTTGAAACTTATAATTATAAAACTAATTTTAAAAATACTACACATTTTAATTTTCTTTTGTTTTTAAAACAAAATTTATTAAGCAATTCTCAAATTAGCCGCATTACATTTATAACGTGCTATATTATTTCTAACATCTGACTTACATCATAAAAATTGTGTTTGTTGTAAATGAAAACATTTTTCTAAAGTTCTTTAATGGATTGATAGAACTTTTTTTTTCTTCTAAAGAATTTTGTTAAATGCGTTTCACATCCCACACGTCAACAATGTATTCGAGAGTATGTTTTTCGGTGTTCTATAAGATGACATTTAACAAATTGTTATACATGAAAAAGAAGAAAAAATCTTGTGCATCATCACAAGAAATTTAAATGAATGAAAATATTATTTATTTAAATTATGTGTTTTAAAACACTAAACAATATAACAATAGTCAGATTTGGAATGAACCATTTGCAAAATAGTTACATATTAAAATACTAATTACTTATAAATGTTGATCGAGGAGCAATTTAGATGTTTTCCGTCAAACTTATATTTCAAATGAAAATTTATTTATTTATCTATTTATTTATATTTTAAAGAATAGTATTAAAAATGCCACAAACTAATACAATTGTTTGAAATGCTCATGTGTTGTCACTATCGTTTTGTGTGGGATACCACCACTTAATTGGTAAGAAATTTAAAACAAATTAAGGCACGTCAACCCATTTAACAAATTGTGATAAATTATATTATATGGATGGTTGAAAACTCATAAAACCATTTCTTCTATCGTATGCATGCTTAAAATGTAAATGCACCAGAATATTTACAACTCTTTAATTAAGTTATTTCACAAACAATCATACTTAAAAAGTACTGTCAAACGTGTGACATTTTTATCCATTCTAACTAGTGATGTTTTATTAATTATTTATATCACGTAAGTTACTATCAATTATATATATATATAAAACTATATCAACTATTTTTTTCAAAAAATAAAACTAATCAAAGAATATTCAAAATTTGTCAACCTCTATATTGATCTAATTCTATTTTATTTTTAATCTATACAAAATAGTGATTTTATCCGGTTTTAATTATCTAATTGAATATCCTCTTATATCATAAACTATATATTTTTTTATTGTATTATATAACTAGACAGTCATACAATAGAATCAAGGCCATAAAAAAGGACAATTGGCCCAATAGGTTGGAGTTCACCATCATGCATCCTGCAATCCAGATAAACAGTGTATTGACCATACGATTAGGAAATGTACGAGACCGGACAAACACACTCGAGTGATTATAATCCCTAAACAACACTTCAAATCAAGATTACTAGTAAGAGTTACTTAAGAGATAATGAGTCATGATTAGGTTGTGATTATAATTTTACTAATCTCAAACCCATTTTTAAACCTATAAATATGTCAAATATACAAAAATAGATAATTAAATTTATTACAAATTTAAAACCTTGTTGTGATACTGATTAGATTATTCATTTACTTGAGTGTCAGAATTATCTAATCATAAACAAAAATTAATTTTTTTTATAGAAAATATCGACCCTACACCTAAAACATCAATTTAGTGTCACACATAATAAAACAATGTTTGACATGCCTTAACTACATTTTCATCATTCATTGTATTATGATAATTAATAAATAAAAGCATGATTAAACCATAAAGTACATGTAGGCCAATACATCAACAAGTAATTACACTGTTAACTCGAGATAATTTAGTATTATATGGATGTGAAGCATTTAACAAATAATGGATAAAAACTAACATTATATAATTATGATATATAAAGTTTCCAATTTATGAAGTTGAAAAGTATTCAAACTACATGTTATTATTATATTCCCGTCCCATGTTAAATGGCCCTAACTAATCAGGAATAGTCTACCTAATTTTGTAGCAACGAAACGACGCCGAATCACTTTCCCCTTTAAGTTAAAATAAAAGGATGGCGTAAGAATTGGCGTCGGTGGTAGGCATTGTTACGCAATCCCATATGGCGCTGATAGCGTCTTTTTTGGTTCTCTTCTCCACTCTCTTTTCTTATCTTTTCCTTCCAACACTCCGGTAAACGTCGTCGTTCGCGGCAGCGTCTCGGAGAACGACAATGCCGTTTTTACGACGGCGGCGGAGGACGTAGCGTGTGCGAGACCATCTCCAACTGAATGGACTGCACATGCACAACAACATCCTCCGCAAGGGAATTAACCCGCGCACCAGGGCTCACTTATTCGACGATCTCTGACAGTAAGCTCTCTTTCCTGCAATTTTCTCTTTAAGTCGTTGTTTTTCGGATCAGATGTATTTTACGGCCATTTTATTTGTCAGATTGATAGAAACGTGCACGGGAATCTGCATATTGGGAATAGATTTGCGATTGAACATGAGTTTGTTTGGGTTATTCCCGTCTTGTTGTAATTGTCTTTCATTGTTATCTTTTTCTTTGTTCGGCCACTGTAATGGTATGTTTCATTGCTGATAGTAGAGTGTTTTTCCTGAATGGCACTCTGCCGTTAATTTTACTTTGATAGGATTATGAGCTTAAAAGTTTCACAAATAACACTTATTTTCATATATTTTTATTTTGAAATTTATTTAATTTATTTAATTTATTAATTAAAATTTTATAATAACATTTTATTTTAATTCTAGTTTATTTTTTTTAAATTTCGTTTTATATTAAACTATTTTAATTCCACACTGTGTCTGTTGTCGATCCAAACCATGTGACTATATATATTTTTTCTTTTCTACTCATGTTACCTTCCTTTTTTTCCTTTTTTTTTCTCCCCTCAATTTCATCCTTCAATCTAAACAAAAACATTATAAATATTTAATCTGAGTTTCGTTCCACTATCTCAGATTCATATTCAATCCAAACATTTTTGGCCGAATACGGCAAAATTGTGTTTCCTCGAGAATTGAATTACGGTTGCTAAACCTAGATATACATAAAGAATGACTAGAGTTTGGTTTTCGGGTGCGAATTCTGGTCTTCAATATTAAACTGTGCTATTCATGTAATTTTTTGGGAGGGTGAGTAAAATTAACGACAAATAGTGCCACTATGGAAAAAAGTTTATAACGTGTATATATAACTTTATTTTGGTTTATATTTTAAATGGTGTAGTCATTTTTTAAATTTGTATTGCATTAGTCTCTTTTTTTGTGAACTTAGTTACATTATAATTTTTTTACCTATAAACATTAAATGTCAACATTATGTTAATCTCACTGAAAATAAACTCAATTTAGATTTCTGAAGTTATTAGTTTTCAAAACTTGGGCATGTGAAATAACCGAATAGCCGATTCTAAGAAAAAACCTTGCAAAATCAATTGATATTTCGTTTTAAAAAATAAATAATGTAAGTTTAATCTCTTTCTTTTCCTTGTGAGATTGAGAAAGATAACTGACCACAAATTACTAAGTTATATAATCACTATTTTTCTCACTCCATAGCCTGCTTAACCAGGTAAACAGATTGAGATGACGTATGGTAATAATTCTAGAAAATTAATATAAATTATAAATTCTGATATCACTAACTAAATTAACTAATTTTTTGTAAATTCCTTAAAAGCATCTTACATAGGGACGGCCAGGGTAAATACTAGACACCTACGCATCACGTAACTCAAAGCTAGATGATTTCTCTTTCCTTCGGTCTGCATTTTTGTAATAACTTATAAAATCTTAATAGTGTATTTTACTATTATTTTGTCAAATCTTGAAAGCAGTAGTATATTGCCAGTTTTGGATTGTAGGAACCAGGTAGACTTTGGACATTTGTGCATTGGAAAATGCAATTCTTTGGTTCAAATTTTTTTAACCTCTTTGTTTGGATTCAAATTGTTCCAATTGTTGCAATTGTTGCGATTTTGTTATGTTTTACATATATAAAGGTATATTGCATTATGAGGAACTGGTTCAGATAACCACACTGCCTTACCGTGTTCTGGAGAGCTTATAGTTGAGGAGCACCATAGTAATTATCGAGAACATTGGGCAGGTGGAAGAGATGTGTTTGAGTTTCTCGCTCTGTCTAGTAAGTTGTTGGACTTGAGAGGTTAGCTGATCGATTGAAACCTTATGATGGGCGAATTTTTGTAACATGTTATGAAGTTATGTTCTCAGTTGGGAGGAGAGGAATGCACCAGGAAGCTTACGAGTTTAGGGCTTGAGTATACAGGGAAGCATACTCATTATAGTTTTCTATTTGATCATTATGAGATCTGGTTTGAATTTGGCGGTTCAGGGCTTAATTTAGACACGAAAGTGGAAAAAAATTGGAAATAATCTCAGTGCAGTAGTGTTGTGTCTCTCCTCACAATATCTTTCCATTCCCTTGAGCAACTCCATGTTATTTTTGGGTTGGTTAGGGAGCGAGCTCAGAAGAACTTGGTTAAAGGATTTCGACGTAGAGAAGGATCATATGTGATTTTGGCGGAGAATTCAACAGAACCAAAGCCTTGCGATTATTTATTTGATGTAATTGCTAGCCTGGCTTCTTTTCTGATAAAATTATTTGATGTAATTTAGTCTATGCTGTAACAGTCAGAGTTTTGCCCTTATTCTATGTTGCAACTGTCATAGTTCAGCAAATTTCTTTCTCTTTTTTCTTTTATTCTCTTATAGAACCGGATTTAATGTACTTTAAAACAACAATGCAACCATATCTCCAAATTTTGTGTCAATTAAAAAAGAACTTTTCGGTAAATAGTTACTATACTTTGAGTAACAGAGATGAATATTGAGTTACGCAATTCATTCTATAGTATTATTGCAACAACATTTTGAACTATTTTATTCTAGAGAAGGATAAACATAGCGATCGGGTTCCATTTTTATATCACTGAGAGGTTGTTATGTTGTTCTGCCACCGTTTTATATACACAAAATGTAAATAGAAAAAAAAAGAAGGAAGGGGATTTGGAAAGGAAAAGTAAAACAGTGGCGGTTTGTATTAGAATCCTCAGACAAAAGTAAAAGGAAAGTGTTTCATTAATATTGAAATAAAATATTAATGATAATTTTTAGTCTAGATTTTGTTTTCAGCATATATAAGTGTCTCTATCTCCCTATATATATATCGGTTGTTTTAGATTAAAAAGTATAAAAAAATCAAGTGATTATTTTTTTAGAGATTTGAGAACAAGCCAAAACTAATTTATATTTGCTGAGTACTGTAAAAGTAAAATCATTGTGTTTGTTTACTTTTCAAAAAAAAAATAATTTTCGAAGCGGTTCATGCGAGGAGAAACTATTCAAAACAGGTTATTATTTTAATTAACCTTTGTATAATTTTTAGCTTATAATCATTTTAAAAACATGAACAAATAAATTATGCATAAAAGGGTGGTTATTTTTATTAAAAGGACGTGTTTATTTTAAGAAAAAGAGTTGCAAAACATTTAAGCATGGGTTCATAAATTACTACAAATAAATTATTTATGCAAACTCAATTGATTTCTTCAATTTATATGTATCACAATATGTTTTTTGAAATAGTTTTATTTCAAATCTATTTCAATCGATGAAAAAAATGTATTTGGTGTATATCATATTTTGATCCATCTCAAACGACAAGAAACTTTTTTCTTTTTAAATAGTGTATTATTTCAATATCAGCTTTAATAAAATATACGCATAATAAATTTTGAAGTCATTACAACTTAAATAACAACGCTTCTATGACTAATTATAAACAAATTTAATTTTATAATATGATAATATAATATGTAATTTCTTTAATTAAAATAATTAAAAAATCTAATAGTTTTTTCGATAAAAGAAGTCAAGCACATTATGAACTTATGACTTACAAATGTTTAATTTATAAATTATACAAGTGTTTAATTAATAAATAAACCACAAGGTTCCGACAGGCGCAGTGAAGTTCAAACGACGTCGTTTAAGCCTAAAGTCATCATCCCAAATTTGAGGGCAATTCTCTAACCTCTAGCAGAGTTGCAGCCATAGAAGAGTGCAGTAGTTGCAGAGAAAGAGTATTGAACTCAAAAGTTTCGATGCCTTTACTTCGCATCGCAAGCAAGATTTTACATTCAGCAGGAAATCAAAGTTGCAAGTGCCAGCACCGAACAATCTTTGCTACGGCACAGTTGCAGGGTTCATGGATGGAGAAGGTCAAAAACGTCATCACAGGCCAGAAGACCACGCAGTCCCAGGGAGACGCGGCGCAAGCGGATTCCGATTCATTCACTCTGCTTCGTCAGTTCCTTTTAATTCCAATTTCGCCCTTCCTTCTCCTTTCTCACATATCTCAGAAACTGTTTTTACATTTACTTAACCTAGTAAGAATAATGATATTATTGATATCAGGTTTTGCGGATGAAATGAAGAATGCAAAAAGAATTGGCGCTTTTAAGGAGTTTATGGTTGGACGAAGCAGCGAAGCCACTTTTTCCTCTGCCTTCGAGAAATACGAAGCCATAATTCGATATCTTGGGGTTGTGGACCCCACTGGAGAGGTTTCTGGATAAATTCATGCTTCACGATGTTTATTTATGCATATATTAATTGATTTGCGATTTATTCTTCTGGCTTTGATCCTTTTGTTTTGTTATCTTCAGAATCTTCAGACTGCTCAAAAGCAAGAAGCGGCAAAGCATTGTAGCTGCACGATTGCTGATGTAGAGAATGCACTTGCTAAGTTTACTTGGGCCAAAGAAGCACAGAAGAAGATAGAGAAGTTAAAAGAAGAAGGAAAACCATTGCCAAAAAGCTTTGCTGAAGTAATGCTTCTTATTATTACTTTAATTCCTTGCTGAAGCTGAGTTCAGTTGATAATTTTTTGGAAGAAATTTTAGTTTTGTCATTGGTTCATTAAAAGCTTACCGTTTTTTTACTCTCGCTTTTGTAGTAGTTCTAATCCAAAATAGGTCTTGATCGGGCAGTTTTATCTTGATATTTAGGGTTTGGTATAAGTAGCACGATTTGGGTCAATTATTAGTCTAACAAAGTGCAGAGCCTCGGCCCTTGGATAAGGTCCATAGTTTATTTCTTGTGATAATTTAAAACCTAATTACTAGCTTTTTCAATGGGATGGCAAAATTTCAGAATCATGCTGTTGATTCTTTAGGACTTCTTTCTTGATTTCGGCTTATGTTGCTGGCAATACTGTACAGCATTATGCTTCAAACAAAAACAAACTATCTAAATGTTGATGTCTCCGTCAGTGTGTTATATTTTATTTCTTATCTTTTGTTGTTGGTATTGATAATCATTTTTTCTTTCAAAACTTGTTTGATTTGGATGTATTACCTTTTTTTGATGACTATGATGCGTGTGAGTATGTGCAACAAGATAACAACTGAACTTTGAATGTAAAATAATTAGTGTAATTGTTTTTCTGGGTGCTTGCTTGTATTGTAGCCAAGTTTTGATGACCAACCATATTTATATTTCATATTCTCTAGGTCCAAAAGCTGGTTGGTTCTACCCCATTGGACCTTGCAAGATCTAATTTGGCCCAATCTGGACAAATTAGCAGGAATGCGCTCTGTCCATGTGGTTCAAAGAAGAGATATAAAAGGTTAATTTTTCTCCCTTTTCCTGTTTTGTTCAAGCGAGTAAAATATTACTTTCTGTCCATACTTGCTGTAATTCCTTGGTTTTGTTTGCATACTTTTGAACACTGTAGCTGATTATGAGGCTAAAAGAATTGATTTCAAAACTCCTTAATCCGTAGCCTCCGTAGTTCGTTACTATTTGTAATTTCTGGTTAGATATTAGAGTACTTACTGCCTACTGTCTTTTCTTTCTTAATTTGTTTCTCAAAAGATGGATTTATAGTATTAATACGCAGTGGTGTGTTAGAATACTTTCCTGCCTGCCATTGCGTTGTTGCGTGTCTAGTTGTAAACAGTAGACTCTGACATTTCTTTCTTTTCAATTGAAATAGTAAACGGCTTCTTTTATCCCCCAAATTCTATGAACTTTAATTTAAATTGTCCAGAACCCTTATGTTCCTGATTATTAATTTATGAAGGTGCTGCGGAAAGGATTGAAGGAATTCAGAGATTTAAAGTTAAACTGCAAGTAAGGCTGATCGGCTATGGAGGTACCCCTACACATTGCTGAATTGAGTTACACCCAGTTTTGTTCAGTACCGATCTAGCTGCCCAATTCACTAGACTGCAAGAATACCACCGACAATAAGTTAATTTAGGATGATATATTTTGCTGAACAGTTGAGCAATTTTGTTTAGCTTTCCAATTTTTGAGGTGGTCACAGGCAACATATTTTGATCAACTGAAGAATAGTTAGTTAGTTCTCTTCTTTCTCTCACACCTGCCTTAATGGGCAAGGGAATAAGAATGACTGTATTTGTTTTAAAATTCCAAATGGTTCAACTCATTTGTTTACTGATATATAACATTATTTTAGTAAATCTATTGGATTCGGGACTTGGTACTCAAGTTGCGTCGATAAATTTTGGTTTTGGTATATTTGGTCAAGGTGAAAAAGAGATTGGATGAGTAATACACGGTTCAAAGATGGCAGTCAAGTGAAGTAGTCAGGAAAACTTGACCTCATACTCACCCATTGGAAGTGCTTAAATTAAACTGGGATGAAAAATTAACAGATGGATGCGGGAAGTATTTGCTCAAAATGATCAAAGTTAAGTGATTGGACTCCTATATAACTTGTCTCTCTATTCCCTGCACGTGTTATAGTTCTAGCATATCTAAGCAATTTATGTATAACGTTCTCCTACCTCATGACATTCGAGACACTATCAGACTTTTAGTTTATTAATTAGAAATCAGGAAAAGAAGATATAAAGAAAAAAAAACAAATAAAAGTTAATAAATATGTGAGATATTTATTAGCTTATGCATAAACTAATTTTAGTTTACAAAGAAGTTAATTTTAATTTCCTTTGTGGTTTTTACCAGTAAGTTAAGCATAATTTTTTTATAATTATTTTGTCATCAAACACAATTGTAACAAAATACCGTGCCAATGCAAGGATTATTGATCTAAGAATGTTATGGGTCTTCTCGAGTTAGATGTTTGTAAGGTCATATGAATATTTTATATTTCACTCATCCTTAATTTCTTTTTAATAAAATTTCATCCGTTAAACATGGGAAAGTCTATTTCAGTTATTCGGTAATTAGTTCAAGCAAGAGATATTGTTCAACAAATCAATGTTTACAGAAGAAAAGTTGAATTATTGTCTTATCTCACTTCCAAAAAGGTAAATAGGTGCAGGAAGTAGTACATTGCTAATTTCATGTTCTGACATTAAAGTAACAGCAGCCTGCACTATTCAAGCCAGTTTAAACTTACTTTTAGAGAAAACCAGTTAGAACACTTCAAGCGTGACAAAAGTATGGTTCGCATTTTATATATTAGAGGTAGTTTTCATTTCAAAATCTCGGGAGTTATTTTGTTTGGTACATGCATTCAGAGTTTCTATTAATAATCCCACATCGGCTAGTACTAAACAGGCGGTAGCCTTTGGGGTGTTTAAATAAGAATGGACTCTCAACGTTGAAACATACTTACCTGGATGGGGTCTATGGCCTAAGTTGGTAACCTCCATTGCACACAGGAGGGGTGCCCGCTTAAGGTCTCCCTAAATGGGAGAGCCTACATCGTAATTTGTGTTAGAGGGGGCCTGCGTCCGCGCGGCCCCTATTATAAGAATTCAAATGTTGAACTATATTTAACTTAAGTACTGAAAACATTTAGTTGAAATGGTTTGGGACTATGATCTTAGTTGCATTTGGTTGGATTATTATTTTCAAAATCTAAGAATCAATAAAGGAAGAATAGGACTGAGTTTTTAAAGAAAGGACAGATCAATGACCTCCACCGCTCATTATCAAATTCTGTGTTGAAACTTCCATGCCAATTTTAGTTTCGCGGTAGTGGGTGCTGAATCTTTAATTTTTTGTCTGACATTTGAGTACATTGCTGTTGGTATATATTTATTGTCTGTCTCATGAAAAGTTATATTGAATGAACAATATAAATCTATGATTCACTTACCTATTTTAGTTTCTTTGGTTCATCTTTCTCGGTATACGTTGAACATTAGACTGCATTACTGATGTCATCTACCCATTATTGTCTCTTCAGAAGTTGTGGTGAGCCTTATATATCTAGGTTTGATTAAATCGTTTACTATTGAGTTGAACTTAACAATTTACAATCGTGCTGAGTTATGTTTTATTTTAAAATGTTATTTTTTTGTTGTTGTGTATTGTGGTATGTGAGTAAATGCAGGAGGACAGGGATTAGGACTACAAATCATGTGAGATGTAAGCGATCTTTTCCTGCACTGCTTGAAGAGGTGCCTGAATTCAAGTTTACTAAGCCGTATAAGATTTAATATTTAGCAGGTTGAAAAGCTGCTGGTTCAATATCATTTCTTAGAAAAAATCTTGGACACCAATAGATTTTTTTTTCTGTTGTGGTAGTTTCTGTTTGTTCTTCAATTAAACTAGTGAAATATTTCTGTCTATTCACGCTTGCTGTAGTTCTTGGTTTTTCTGTGCATACTTTACACAGTAGCTAATGTGTTGAACTTTAATATATTTTATGTGTGACTAAATGAGTTGTTCCAAATTCCCTAGGACCCAACACACATATAGCATGCTACTTTTCTATCATTTAGTAAGATATTATTGTAGTTTGCTGTCTAATTCATTTTATTTCTCACATCTCTATCAGAAAATCAGTTCTAGACGATCAGTAAAACAACAATTTGTATTCAAACAGAAAATGGTAATATGCATAATATTTAAGCTGGAATTCGGGTTGTATTATTTATGACATTTACTATTGCGTGCTTATTGACATTTGTCTTTATTTTTTCTTTTAATCAAAGTAGTAAATGACTTTTCTTTTATCTCCACAGATGTTATGAATTTAATATTTAGCATAAGAATTCCATAATCTTAGAGAAAGGGTTTTCAAAATTGACCAGTGTGTTCCTCAGTATTAATTTATGAAGGTACCACGGAAAAATTGAAGGAATACAAAGGTTAAAAGTTAAACTGCAAGGAAGCCTGATCTGTTGTGGAGGTACTCTCTCCTTATGGCTCAATATATCTACAGACATTCTTTTTTATCCAGTGCAGGTCAAATTGCTCAATGCTCTATACTGCAAGCATGCTCACACACAGTAATCAGATTTTTGGATGAGAGTTTTTGCTGAACTGATGCATGATTTTGTTTAGCTCTTAAATTGTTTTTGTTGTCATAGGTAGAAGAGTAGTTAATTTGTTTTCTTTCTCTTTCTTCTGCCTAAATAGGCAAGAAAACATACTATTTAAAAATCCACCAATCATACCAAATACAGATTGACCTTAAACATCTAAACTCTTTTATATATAAGGGTTTAAAAACATGGGAAAACAAAGACAATAGTTGTTAGACAATCCTTGCGTATATATACAAATACAGTATCACAGGGTTAAATTTTATTACAGGTGAGGTCATGAATTTAGTTTAGTTTCCGCAAGTGTCTCTTGTATTTCTTTTCCTTTTTTCAAATTAAATCCCTTAGAATGTAGCCAAGTCCTGCTGTTAATTTTAAAGGGCTATTTTGTATTGAATTGGAATACCTATTGCTATTCAATATTGTTTGGTGTCACTTTATCTCGCTGTGATTGACATTCTACACTCAGTATTGCTACAGCTACAGCTACTTGCAGTTCTAAATTCAAAGTAGAAGTTTGATCGAAGTGTGCATTGTCTTTTGGTTTGAAGTGGTTACAAATTTGAATCCCAGAAGAACTCTTTCTTTCATCATGTGATAAGAATTTTAAGACCAGGAGTAGAGATGCAATTAGTATGTTTGGTTCAGTTTTTCTCAAGCAACAAATGCTAACAGTTTTCTAAAAAATAAGAGCCAAAATGGAACTTCTGGCTGTCTGTTCACCATGTTGAAACATTGTTTCCCTAATACTGAAAAGGATTTCAAAACTAATGTCTTCCCCATATTGTCTTCAGTCGAAAAATATTTATATAAGAAACATCAGTTCAATTAAAATCTGGTATTTTCTCTGTGAATTTAATGAGTTCAGTATTTAACAGCAGAAAATCCTTAAATGCCAGACATACTTGGGAGTGATTGGAATGCACCTGGATAGAATTTCTCTTAGTCCCACATCACTAAAAATAAACATTCCTTCTGTCTTATACACTTTAAATATAGTGTCTCTAGCAACATTTGAACATACTTACCTGGACGGGGTCAATGGGTGATCAAGAAGGCCTATGGCCTAGCCTGGTGACTTCCATTGCACTTAGGAAGGGTGCCCGACTAAGGTCTCCCCAAGTGGGAGAGTCTACGTCATAATTTGTGGCAGTGGGGGCCTGCGTTCGCGCGGCCCCTTCTAGTTATAGTATAAGTATTCTTGTTGTTTGCTTAGCATATAGAAGTAGTCTTCTTTTTAGTTAAAAGTTCTGGCTACGGTTATAATATTCTGATTACTAGTTCAACATTTAGTTAGTTGTAGTTAAGTATTATGATTCTTTTCCTGACATTGTAGTTATAGTTGAGTTTTTCTGATTATTTGGTTGACTTATATCTTGAATGGAGAGTGGTTTGTAAGTTTTTATTTTAAGTTTAATTACTTGGTTATCTAATAGTATACAATTTTTTTACTGACATTTTAGTTTAAATATTGATAATGTTTTGATTTTCTCAATTTAAGATCAAATATTGTGTAGGTTTTGTCTGGTATTATTCATCTATTTATTGTTCACTGCTGTACTAAATATTACTTTTAACACGCTACTTGGTTTTATAATTTTATTTGACATTCATTTAGCGTAAATATTAAGATAATTTTATTTTCTTAATTTAAGATCAGATGGCCAATTCTATTATGTTTTTCAAAGTGGTTTTTGCTTAAATAAAGTCCAGTATAATGGTAGTCTTTCATTCAATTCTAATTTAATCATGTTTGATAGACAAAAATCCTTTCATATAGTGTATATATATATACTGCCTTGGAAGGTCCTTATCTTTCACCTAAATCAAGATCTGATGTTTTGAAATCAAAACAACCCAACATTTGACCAAGATGGCACCGGTGGATCTGTCTACTACTAGTCTCCGGCCATTCAAGATCAGTGATGTCGATGATTTTTTCTTGTGGGCAGGGGATGATCAAGTGACTAGAAATCTCCGATGGAAAACGTGTGGCTCCAAGGAAGAGGCTTTGGCCTTCATAAGGGATGTTTGCATACCTCATCCATGGCGTCGTTCAATCTGCCTTGATGACTGTTCCATCGGCTTTATTTCAGTATTTCCTTGGTCAGGTGAAGAAAGGCACAAGGCCGACATAGGCTATGCCATTGGGAGGACCTACTGGGGCCAAGGGATAGTCACCAAAGCGCTCAAGATTGCTGTGCCTCAAGTCTTCAAGGACTTTCCCAATTTGCTGAGGTTGCAGGCTTTTGTTGACGTTGAAAACAAAGCTTCTCAGAGGGTGTTGGAAAAAGTTGGATTCATCAGAGAGGGTGTTCTCAGAAAGTATATTTGTATTAAAGGGGTGATTAAGGATTCTGTTCTGTATAGTTTCTTGTCAACGGAAGAAGTTCTTGCCGGTGACTAGATTACTTCTGGTAATATTTGGTCTTGTCTGGTGCAAATAATGTTAGATTCATTGTAATATGTATTTTGTGTATAATGCTTTCCGTGAATTCCTGATAAAGCATTTTCTTTTTATCTCAATATTTTGTCTATGAGAAAGTTGAATCCATTGTAATATGTATTTTATATAACTTTCAAGTGTTAGTGGAAAAGTTAAATCCCAAAACCTCTTTCACCTTCCCATCTACCTTTTACCACTAAACCAACTCCTCTTACTAGAACTCTCTTATTTGAGACTGATTCCTTCATTTTTTGTTGTGAAGTTTATCTTAAATCCGTTAGAAGGAAAGGGTTGTTTCTGAAAAATTACTTTGCATTAATCGTATGGTTTACTTTTGTGGTGCACTTTCCTGATTCTTGCTTAATTATTGAATTTTTGGCCATACTGATTTAGAAGGTTGATTCCGACAGAGGTTTGTTAATCGACAGAGATTAGCTACTCTTTGAAATCTGTAATATAGATTAGTCGCACATCGCTCAAATAAGCGAAAATATTGTTTGCCGAAATAATAAAGTAGAAATCTTATAATGGTTTTTGACCAAAATATTTGGGCTATAAATAAATTCAGACTATTTTTTTGTACGTGTTAGTTTTATGTAATATTTAGGCTTTTGCTTAATAGTTTATTTTATCTCTTTTCCTGAATTTTGTTAATTAGGTAAGCAGTGCAAAAACTGAATAACGTATTCTTTTCGAGATTCTTCAATAAGCTGCAAAAACTGAATAACGTTTTTTAATTCTTTTCGAGATTCTTTCTTCGATGGAATTGTCGTGCAACCACTACCTGGGGTCTGATCTGCAATTGCGAAGTGGGTTTTGGCCTAGGTTCACTGTGCGGAATCACCTTCTGTTTGTGTTTTGCTTCTGAGTTGTTACGGTCAGCATATAGGCCATATCAATCAGAAGTGAACTACAGTATCCAAAAAGATTTGAATCAGATGCCAATATCCTTATACTATTCACTGTGTGGATTTGGCGAATATGCAAAATCAGGAATCTGCAAAAGGAATAGAAGAAGAAGGAATATTATTAGCTCAACTTTCCAAGAAAAGAAAAAAAGAAAAGAAAAAAAGCACTACGCGAAAAGGATTTCTTTGACCTCAACCTCATGATGATGCCCATTTTGGCTGGTTTTCTGCACAGGCGAGTTTCCATCAGCTGCCAATACCCCACCAACATCATCATTAATAATTTCACATGCATTCTAGGAAATCCTCAATATTAACCTAATAATTAATAATTAATCCATAATCAATATTACCATCTATCAGAGTGTTGTTCGATTCAACTTCACCCTCATTTGCTTCAGAAGTTTAACGTCTAGAAGTAACAGAGTGCACCAGGTTAGATTGACCCCCTGGAATGTTATACTCTTACATTGATCAAATTTAAAATGATTTGTTGAAATTTTTTGTCTTTAACTTATATACGATGTTTTTGATAATTACCATTGTGCTTCAAAATTGTAGAGAGAATACTACTTATCTTGTATCACTTTATCTAGAGACGGAGAGGAGAAATTACTAACAAAGACTTGTTCAGAAGAGAGACAAACAAAACTTAACGTCATTTATGCGTATTAATAAATGAGACTTTTGTTGAGTCAAATTTTATCAAATAAAAACGTAATTCACACTTTTTTTAAAAAATCAACTTGACATTCTTCAGCGAAACTAGGAACAAAATAAGTTATTAAGCCAATACTTAGACTATAAACAAATTCAGACTATTTTTTTCTTTGTGTTGATTTTATGCAATATTTTTTTCTCTTGTAAACATTAATTATTTCAGTTTAAGACCCATTTATATCAATTTTCATGTTAAAGAAAATTTTGATTAAAGTGTACATTAGAGATTTTTCAAAAGACAACAACATCATTATGAATAATTAATAATTAACAATATATAATTAAAATCGGAAATAGTTTAACGTATCAATTTAAAAGTGTAAAATGCAATATGATATAACTTTTTATAATGGGTAAGTTTGGTTGGACAATTTGATTAATCCCTATAAGAAAAATTTCTTTCAACAAAAATCAATGTTATTTAAGATACAAATTTAGTATCATTCAAGTAGAATATTCAATATTGAATTTCTTTTTCAAATACTTTTCCTCCAAATTTTTGGAATTTATCACATCTACTTCTTTATTTTATCCTAATCATTTATGAGGGAGTAGGAGGTGAAGATGGGTGAAATTGAGTAACACGTGATAACAAAATCAAAAGATTATTTATTTAATATGAAAATAAGAAAGAAGAATTTTAGAAGACTTAAAAAGAACTTTCACACACATGATGGGTAAAGAGACATTTTCTTCATTTTTAAAATAACTAGCCATGCTTCTAAAAAATAACATAGTAAAGGAATAATTATTTTTAGACTATGATGGTTCCAGCTCAAATAGCATCTTATAAAACACAATATATTCCTATATCACAGCAGAGTTTCTGCCTAATCAAATGAACTAAAAGTAGGGTTTGGTTTTGAACAAAAAATAAACAATAAAAACTTTGTTTGATTTTTGAGCCAAGACAATACTTGATCTGAAAATGAGATCTTATCCGTTATAATTATTCAATTGATTTTTTTAAAATTTAAATTTAAATTTTTCTCAAAATTAAATTCCAATGAAAGAAAATCCCTCCCAACTTGCTTATATAAAACATATAAATGAAGCCCATATGAATTTGCAATAAAAATGGGTCAGGACACCAATCATTACCAATAGTTAATTACCTTAATACTTTGGTAACAAATTAATTAATTAATTAATTAATATAATGGTGCATATAACAGCACATTAAATTATTATCAGAAACAACAAAATTCATCTTAGATATATTGCACATTAGATAGTGACCTAAACTAGTTAGCACTTGATAGTGACTATAACAATAAATTTGTCAGGAATCAATCATCCTTCTACCATTAAAGTTGAAAATCAAAATCAAAATATTAACCCAATAATAAATAATAAAAATTCTTTCAATTTAATTTATAAGAAGTACATATAAAGATTACAACAAAAATAATAATAATACATAAACAAAATTTTTAAGATAATTTTATTTTCATCCTAAGGGTAAACAACATATAAATCATCAGGATTAAAGAAATAAATTCATTGTATCAATAAAATATGCAAGAGAAATTTCAACAAATGTATAAAATACATACAATAGGTGATAAAAAACTGAACATATTCAACAAATAAGAAAGAATAGCCAACATGAGGAAGGATAAGTGATTTTGCCACAAAAGTTTTTGTTAATTAACTGAAACATCCAAAATTGCCACCTAAATTCAAATCAATTTACACAATTTTGTTCAATATTCTTTTATATATGTAATATTGATTAAATATGCTAATTCGGTATTAGTGATAACTTTAATATTTTTAAAGTAATGATATTGACATATGATGTTGTTAAAATAATAATCTTGGTAAGATATTTATAAATATGGTAACATAGTCATCTTAATTTGTTAATTGAAGTAATATAGTTTTATCATAACTAAATTAACCTGTTTATTAAATATTAAGGTTATAAACACTAATTTTTTTCAACATACAAATTTTAAGATTGTCCAAGTTTAGATGTACCAAATACTTAGTTAAAAAAACAGTGCATGGTCAAACTCAATTGTTCATTGTTTGACACCATCTTCATTGTCTTTTCTTATTTCAATTGTGCTTTTAGTCAAAAGTAGAAGGTAGCTTTCTTCAGCAGCTTCATATATTTCTTTTTTCTAAACTTTTATATAAAAAACTTTTAATTTTGTCTAAAAAAATAACTTTTGGAATATACAATGCAAAAGTAAAAAATCATTTTCAAAAATTGAAAATGGTTAAGAAAAAAAATGATATCTTGTACTATTTGAGTTATTTTTTTATTTCCAGATTACATAATAAAAAAAGAACAATTTTTATTTTATTTTATATAAAATACAGGAAGAAATGTATGAAATTAACAAGAAAAATCTGTCGACGTAGAAAAGAAAACGGGTCAAAAGAGGCCCAAAATAATAGCAAAAACTCCTTAACCAACATTACACAGAAATCTAACGTTCTTTATTGTTAATTAAGTTTAACTTTTTTTATTGAAATGTATTGGTTTGATTCAAAATATTGACATTGCTCTACATACAGTAAAATATTTTATCAACTGTACATTATTTATTCGAGTTTGAGAATTTTTATTAGGAGTTCAGTTTTCAAAAATATTGAGACATTAGTAATTTGTAATGTAAGATCCACTATGTGTGTATGATTTGAGTTTTACTCATACTCCTTATAATCAGGTTACACTAGTAAAAAATAGGGTTTTTACAGCGCACATTATGCCACGGTTCAACGAAAACCGCAGCATAATGGTGTGCGGTGGCAGTTTTGTAAATAAAACAAACCTATATGCCGCGGTTCTACGGGGAACCGCGGCATATACCCCAGTCAACCATTGCCTTTGACGCCACGTATGAATAAAAAATTAAATAACAGAGTATATGCCGCGGTTCTCTGCACAACCGCGGCATATACCCTGCCAATTTATTGCAGGTGCTGACTGGGTCAGAGAATTCGAAAAGTTACAGGGGGTATATGCCGCGGTTCTCTGGGGAACCGCGGCATATACCCCTGTAACGTCTCAACTTCTCTGCCAGTCAGAGAATTTCAGAAGTTACAGGGGGTATATGCCGCGGTTCCCCAGAGAACCGCGGCATATACCCCCTGTAACTTCTGAAATTCCCCAGAAGGCAGTTGGGGGGCAGTTGTGTTGAGCACGTTACAGGGGTATATGCCGCGGTTCTACGAGCAACCGCGGCATATTCTCCCATCTGAAATTAATTTAATATTAATTTGAAATATTTCGAGGTATATGCCGCGGTTGCCCGCTGAACCGCGGCATATAGTTTGAAAATAATTTCAAAAATGCCATTTCGGATAATTTTTTTAATCAGTATATGCCGCGGTTGGGGGTTAAACCGCGGCATATACCCCTATTATACCGCGGTTAAGTAGGGAACCGCGGTAGATTCCCTCGTTCAGAGTTAAAAAACAAAACTTGGAACAGTGTCGTCTTCTTCGCGTGCCCGTCTCTGTTTCGCGTTTTTCTTCTCCCTCCGACTCTGTTCATCTCCGATTCATCATTTTTCACCGTTTAAACTTCATATTGTTCGGTCATTATTGATTTTTGACGAGAAAAAACAGTTTTAGCCGATCAAAATCGTTTGAAACGCGTCATTCCCTCTCCGCTGCGATTTCGTTTTTTTTGCACCAAGCGTTTTCGCCGTTCCTCTTCCAGGTATTTATGCCCTTTTGCATCTTTAACGTGGTTTCTTCATTAGTTTTTACATAATGCTATAATTTTGGTAATGTATGAAGTTTCTATAGTTTTGGTAATGTATGGTATAATTTTTGCTTTAATTTTGATAATGCATGAAATTGTTATAGTTTTGGTAATGTATGGTATGATTTTTGCTATAGTTTTGGTAATGTGTGTTGTAGTTCTTGTATGTAATTGGAAGTTTGATTTTTAGTAGCTTATCTTTTTATGTAATATTTAGGAATATGGATCGAAATTGGATTAATTTACCACGTATTAGTGCTGAGTACGAGAGAGGTGTAGAGGAATTTATACAATTTGCGCAACGTAATGAGGGGAGAACTGATGATGAAGTGAAGTTTAGATGTCCTTGTGTGAACTGTTTTGTTAATTTATATGATATTACATAAGTCTTGAAAGAAAATTTAATGTTGTTATTTATTTTGACAGATATATGGCTGATCATCCACATTCTTCAGGGGATGAGGCTCCCCCACCCAGATCCACTAAAGGACCCACTAGGATGAAACAACTATTAATCAGGAAAAATAGTGGTGAAAGAACTCCGGTGAATGTGAATGTCACCACGGGTGTGGCAACTGGCCCCTATGCAGATGACTTCCGATCATACCTTGGAGTAGTGGCACGTGATAAGATTAGCATTCTCATTCCATCTTTTGATCATGTGTCCGAGGGTGATCGGAACATTATTTGGCAAGATATATTGGTAAGTTAGTTAATAGCATTTGAATTATAATTTGTTTATATTGATAATTTTGTACTAATACAACTTTATTATGTTTTTTTCAGATGACATTTGACATTCCAAATGTCCCAACACTTAGAAATAAGTGTTTGTCAACTGTTGCAGAAAATTTCAGAAACTTTAAAAGCAAGTTGACATCAAGGTACATCTTTGGACACCTTAAACATAAAACTCCATGTAATGCATATAAGTCCATTGATGAGGAGACTTGGCGGGTTTTTAAAGAGAGTCGGATGTCAGAGGAATGGCAGGTTAGTGTAGTTCATATTATTCAATTCCTCATTAACAAATATATATCATATGAACTCATTAATTAATGTGTATGTGACAGGCAATTAGAAGCAAAGCACAAGGAACAAGTGCTAAGAACAAAAACCCCCACCTATTATCTCGTGGTGGGTATAGGAAGCTTGAGGAGAAAATCCTCAAGCAAAAGGCAGATGCTATACCACCATCTCAGAGTGGTAGCCCTCCTCAGCCTCCTTCTCCACCGTCTAGACATGAGAAATGGAAGTTGGCCCGTATGCGACCATCGGGCACCTACTCTTCCGACACTGCACGAGAGATTTCTGAAAAAATTGTAAGTTATCACTGTTCCTAAAATAATAAATATTGTCATTATACATACTACATTAAACTATTTAAAGAATAATGGTGTTTTGTAATGTTACAGGACGCCTTGGTTGAGCAGAGCTCCCAAGGCCAATTCACTCCAGAGGGTCGCCAGGATATTCTTGCTGCTGCAATTGGACGACCTGAGCACCCTGGACGTGTACGTGCTGCAGGTCCTGGAGTAGGCATTACGGATTATTTTGGGAGCTCTTCTCGTCAGCCTTCATATTCGTACAGCGATACACAAAGGATGACAGAAGAGATCACAAAAAAGGTCCGACAAGACCTTATGCAGGAGATCAGGGCCGAGGTGAGGGCTGAATTCCAGATGCTCTACCAGGAGCAGTTTCAGAGCATGCGCCCGATGCAGTCTCCTATAGAGGAACATGTGGTCCCTCCCCCTCCCACAGGTAAACTTAATAAACATTTATGTGCAATTATTTCTATCTCTTGTATAATCTAACATTTACTCTGACAGGGAGAAGCGGCAAAGGAAGTTGTTCCGCATCAGCCATCCCAGAGGATGACATGGACGATGGTAGTCCATGTCTGCTATACATTTTAGAAGAAGATGAGATGGTGCTGGTAGCTCGTGGAACAGAGTTTAGGTCAGCGACTGTATGTCATGGTATGCAACTATTAGAGGATGAGGTGAAGGTCTCAGTGGATGAAATGATCATGCCAGATGCCTCGGTTCCACTGTCCACGGAAGAGATTTTCACTGTGGAACAAGCATATAAGTCGTTTATCACTTGGCCTAAATTTTTGGTTAAACCAGTTTCTGACCCCTCGGTATGAAATTCTTCTTTACACTTCTCAATTTTAAAGGTTTTTGATGTCAAAACTTATCTTATCTTTTCATGTAACAACAGACGCAGGAACAACAGAAGATTCCTCTATCTGAGGATGACCCTCTTTCTTCATTGCATCTACTTGCTGACATCCTTGATGATAAGCCTTTGGAGGTTCAGTATGATGCTAATGTATTTGGGCATGGCTCTGAGGTCCCAATATACCTTAATAGCCAAGATGTCCGTGAGCTTGCGTCGGGAACACAAGAGTTGAATATTTCAATTATTCAACTATGGACGATGTAAGTCTATGACCAATTATTTATATATAAAATTGATTTATATATCAAGTATCCTTATATCAAAGTTAATTTTTGATTTCAGGTATATGTTTGGGGTCGCTAATAAGTTGGGGCGTTCTGATGATTATGGATTCATTGATCCCCAAGAAATTCATGAATCAAATGATTTTGACCATATCAACATGAGTCTGATAAGAAGTTTTGGAAGGGGCAAGAAAATATACTTTTTGCCTTATATATCCGGGTAAGTGAACTTTGTTAACATAATAATGTTCCATATGTGATTTTAATATTTAATAGTTACGTTATTATGAATTTCAGGCGCCATTGGCAACTTCTTGTTATGTCTGTGCAAGACAACTATGCTTTGTGGTTCTGCTCATTGCACAGGCCTCCTCCCACACAACTCAGACAAGCAATTGATTGGTAAGAACCTCAATGTTTGGACTTTCTTTGTTATATAACTGAATGCTAAAACATTTTTTTATATACAGTTCTATTCCAGCAAGTATGATGATGGAGGGGAGATCAATTGCTAAGAGTAGAAAGATTGCTTGGATTTCTCTCAAGGTTTGACATATGCTAAAGTCTGACTTTGTTATAATTGTTTTATAACAAATGTTATTCACTAACTATTATCAACTGTGATGATATATTGTAGTGTAACAGACAAAATGGGTCATATGAGTGTGGATACTATGTAATGTATTGGATGACCCATATTGTTCGTTCTCACATCACAAGAAGCTGGGAAACGGTAATATTTAACTTTAACAAATTTTGATTTTTTAACAAATGTTGAATTCATATACACTAATTAAAATGAATTGTCTTTTGCAGAGATTCAAGACTACTACACCAGTTCCTGAGAAGTCACTACTATTCATTAGGAACGCTGCTGCGAAGTATATAGTTAGATTATACAATAGCTCTTAGATTTAGATTTAAACAATGCATTTGATTAGATAGAATTTTCTTAGACTCTCTACTTTATTTGATGTTGAAATACATTTGAACATGTGTTTGTTATGTTGAAATTGAATTTCTGTAAATGTTTTTATATGCAGGTCTGTTTTTGTGGTAATGGATATCACAAAAACAGACCTGCAATTTTAAAAAACTGCAGGGGAATATGCCGCGGTTCTAACCACAACCGCGGCATATAGTGCTTCGTTTTTTTTTACAAACGAGACATATGGCCGCGGTTTTGACACTAACCGCGGCATATTCGTCGGCCTATATGCCGCGGTTGAACCGCGGCATATAGTGCATTTTTTAATTTTTTTTTTAAATTTTTTTAGGGTTTAGGCAGCGGTTCCCTAGACAACCGCGGCATATTCCGCAGCCTATATACCGCGGTTCGAACCGCGGTATAAAGTGTCTGACTTACTACCGCGGCTGAATATGCCGCGGTTCAAGAACCGCGACGTATAGTGAAAATGAACCGCGGTAAAAGCCCTTCGCTGCACTAATGTTATGTTGTCTTCCAGACTAATTTAAAATATAATGTGACCGTTCATGAGTGATTAGTAGTTTTATTGCCCTCAAGCCTTAAGTGTAAGTGAAGATCACAAACGAAATAAAGTTTATTATAGTTTGGTTCTTAATATTAACACCATTTTTCATATGTTATATAAAAATATCTTAATTTATCAATTAAATTTCGGTACCTTCTTAAAAAAGTCATATTAATTCTAATTAAATAATTAAAACTTATTATATAATCTGAAAATCTCAATTGAACTCCTTAAGATCTTTTATATTAAAACGAGTTCTAATATTAACAAAAGAAAATCTCTAATTTTTTTCATATTTATATACTTTAAAAGACTTACTAATAAGTAAAGAAATTGTATAAAAATGCATCCCTAGAATAGAACCTAAATGCCATATACTTAATAAGAGATAAGTGAAGTAACAAAAACACTGCTCAATATATGCTACTCATTGACAATTTAACCAACTGCACAACTACTCATAATCTATGTTGCATTATTACATCACCTGCACCCACCAACCTGAACTTGGCACACCCTTATGCACCACAAACAGCATGTAGTACCCCGCCGGCGCAATCTCCGCCGTCGAGGGCCCCACCACGGTCGCATAATAAGCCTCTCCGCCCAGATACGTAACCCCTCGCAACTTCAACACCACCATCCTCTGATTCTGTCCAAAAGAGTGCGTCGTAAACGACGGTGCCATGATCCTAATCGACACGTCACTCGCCGAAACGAAATCAGCCACTGAGAACGTCACGTAACAAAAAACCCTAAACCCTAAAACGTTATTATTCGTCACATACCTAATCGTTGGCCGCACCGGATTAAACTCCGGCGCCAAATACGGCGGAGAAAACGCCTCCAAGCTAAGATCAGTTGGGTACTCAACCCCAGTGAAGTTGTAAAAAACGTGAGGGTTGCTACCACCAACTAAAACCCTTCCATCTTTCAACAACACAGCTGATGAGTGATACAACCTAGGTCTTGCTGCCGGTGCCATAACACTGAACCGATTCACCGTCTCCGATGGCCGGAATATCACCGGCGTCAACACCGGCTCACGGCCACGTTCCCACCCGGCGGTTCCTGCCCCCACGCCGTTAATTATAACGACATTACCGTTAGGGAGCAGAAGCATGTCGCCCATTGCTCGTGGCATCGGCATTTTTTCCATCACCCAGTTAGGGTCAGGATCAGTGAGTCTCAGCCTCCCGCACGTGGCAAGAGCTTGAATGAACATCCCACGCACGGCGTTTTCGAACGAGCCACGTGGCGCTCCGCCGCAGACCACCACTTCAGCTTGGAGTGGAGCTAGGTTTTCGTCTAGTGGGAGAAGAACGGAAGAACCCGAGCTAGGGTAGTTACGAGGATCTTCGCCAGGAATTGGAGGGAACTCTTTGATTACACTGTTCTGTTTGTAGTCAAATAACACGGATTTTGTGTTGGCGAAGATGAATAGGTTTCCATCGGGTAAAAGATGGACGAAAGGGTATAAATTATTTTCACTTTTATCGGTAGTTCGTTGAAGAAAGTTAAGAGGAATAGAAGAAGAATCGTTGTTAGGGTTAGCGGTTTTAGGTAAGAATTCGTAGTTGAATTGCCTTCTACCTCCAACAACAATGACACGAGCATCTGGGAGTATTTGGTTCGTCGCATACCATCTTCTCTGCGACAACAAACGTGGGAATTCGACCCAGTCGCAGGTTTGGTCGAAGCATGGGGTGAACATGCGAATGTTGCGTTCACCATCGTTGTAGCCCCCGGTTTGAATCAAAGTACCGTTGGGGAGAACCGAGGCCGAGGAACACCAAGTGTCGGTTTGTATCATTAAGGGTCGTAGAGTGTTTGTGAGTACGTCGTATAGTAGGGAGTGAGCGGAACAATCGAGTTTTAGGGCAATGTCAGAGGGATCGACGCGACAACGGCCATTGGAAAGAGGAAGGTAGGAGTGGCCAAAATCAGTTCTGTCAAACATGATGACTTTGTCGTTGTGTAGAAGTTGCATGTGCATTGGAGATATGCCAATGCTTGGGTGCAAGAGTTGCCATTGTCCTTGGTTTGCGAAGGCTGACGGCAGAAACTGAGTCTGAAAACATGGAAATAACGAAGCCAGAATAAAGGGTATTATTGCTATTAGGATCATGATAGGTAGGAAGAAGGAGAAGTGTTGGAAGAACGTGGTTGAGTTTATTGGTTAAGAGTTGGTGGAATTGAAGTAGAGTTTAATTTAGATTTGTGTGTAGAGAGTAGAGTGTGTTGAGAAGAAGAGAAAAAAGATGCATTGATATAATAGAAAGGAGGGTATCTTTGAAAGGAATGGTTGATTCTGCAGCTAAAGGGACGCAGGTGAAGCAGTGCATATGACACCAAAAACCTACACATCTTCACCTTATTTTAAATCATATTGCTCACATGTTCAGAAAATACAGGGATCATTAGATTTTGAAGTATTCGTCCTTGAAGCTCGAAGATCCGTAATAATTTTGAAGTGTTTAAAAATAGAGTAAAAACTATGTCAGAATAACGACCGTATATAGGATATATAAAATGTTGTAGATAGTTTTGGCATGTGATGATGTTGATGCACACTACAACATAACTCTTAGCATCCATTAAACCTTCATGTTGATTATGAGTAGGAAAATATTTTTTTAACAATTTTTTTTATAATTTTTTTTACAAGCACTTGTATTTTGTAATTGGTATGTTTCAAACATATGAACCAATAAAATAATAACATATATAATTTATTGTTAAAAAATTATTAAAAAAATTATTAAAATATCAGATCTTATAATTATTGTGCATGTATCAGTTAAAAATCCACTTTAAATAATCGGAAACTACAAAGTTTGTCTACTTCAAACAACTATATACATTTATTTTTTAAATTTAGAAATTAAAATATATTAAAATTCGTAATAATAATAAATTTTAATTTTGCATTCAAATATATAGAATATTTAATCCTATTGTGTAAAAAATATGAATTATAACGTGGATCTAGCCTACCCTCAATTCATATATTCTTTTAAAAGAATTACTATTGATAAAGGAAACATATCTTATAAAGATATTTAATCACAAATTTATTTTATTAATATTACATGAGCGTGATTATCATCTATTATAAGCATAACAAAAAAAATTTAGTTGATAAATTCTGATAATGTCATTTTGAGTCTCAAATAAATGCGTCGAGTTAGGTATTAAAAATACTTCGCCGTATTAAAATAAATATGAGTAAAATTTAAAAGCGTTGGGCTGAAAGAAAATAAAAGTAGATAAAAAAAGTTATATATTATTTTTACTCTCTTTTCTTCAACCTAATGAGAAAAACTAATTATATCTAATTCTTTAAATTTTGTTTCAATAAAACAAACCATTTTTGAGGTATTTTATGGTTGGTACGGGAATTTTGTTTGTTAATGGTGGGCTTGTATTGGGTGCATGTCACTGACTGGGCTTGCAATGTATACATTGCTATGGGGTGTTGCTCCCTACACCATCACCCCTTACTTCCTTCACTTTCTCATTACTGTTTTGTCCTTCAGTAAAATTTTATTTTTAGGGTTAATGTTTAAAATTTTTATCCACTTCCAACCCATTTCAATGTATATACTTGGTATCCCACATGGTGGCAAACACACAATCTCTTCTTGGTGGTGTGGTGGTGCTCGAAGCTTGCAGTGGTGCTTCGTCCAGGTGCGTAATCAAATAAATCCTAAAATAAAGATTTAAACTTTAAACGGATGTCATCCTTCAACGAATGTCAACATCCATTTAAGGTGAAACGGATGTCGACATTCGTTTAAGACCAAACGAATATCCCACATCCGTTTTGGCCTTCGCGGCTCTGAGCACATGATAAACAGATATACAGATTTAAACTAACCTGGGATAGAGATGAAAAACCAGATCCACTGCTAAATCTATGCTCCTCCTCTACGCTTCTCCACACCAGGAATCAACACCAATGGAAGAAAGCAAAGGGAAAGGGAAGTGGGGAAGAGAAATTTGAAAGAAAAAGAAAAAGAAGGAAGAATAAAACCTTGAACAGAGATGGATGGTGGGGTGCAACTACTGAGTGAAAGTGAGAAGTAAATTAAGGTTTTGAAATATGTTAAAAATCTCAAAAGGTAAAAAGTTAAAATAAAAGAGTAGTTTTGAAAATAAGATAAATCGGGAAGGCGAAGGAAAAAAGGAGTGGTGGTGGAGGGAACACCCTCTTATGAGTCACGACTTACGATGCTAGTTTTGAAGAATATTTCTTTTTGTAACTCCATAATTTCAATATGCAGCTCCAAAAGTTTTAAAATTTTACATTTATTCTCTTATTAGAATTTTCAGTTTGAGTTCTGGACTCTAATTTATAAATTTTCACGATTATAAAATTTTCAATTTTAAACATAAGAAATTTTATATTTCATAATTTATAATTTGAAATACAAAATAAATTTTTAAATTAGATAATATAAAATATAAATTTATATTTCAGATTATACATGCTAAAATATAAAATAAAAGAACATATTCAAAATTATATAATTTATATTATATTTTTCAAGAAGGTAACTATATGAAAAAAACATCGGATATGAGGAGCAATAATTGAAAAAAGGTTTGCATAGGAGGTGCACCACAGATGTAGAAAAAATAAATAAATAATTAAATAGAGGACATAAGAGCAAATATGTCATTTTACCACCTATACAAGTGCAGACCACCTTCATGAACCCTTAGAGGCATTAACAAAAGAATATAATAATGATCGAGATTAACCTAATACATATTAAAATAATAATAAATTTGATTGGTACTGGTATCAAAATATCTAATAAACCAATTTACAAAATGTCGGATCTTCTTTTTAGTATGTTGAGTTCTTGAGTGACATGAAAAAATTAAAATTATGGAAATCAATTATCATTTTTAATTTCAAATTGAATTTGAAACTTTTGTTTCATTCAATTCCTTTAAACGAAATTAGAGGATAAAAACGAACAAATTTTATCCATAATATATTTGACTAAAAAAAAATTGTGTTGAATATACGTTGATTAGGTCAACGACATTTTCAACAGAATCAATTTTGAAAATTAAAATGAAAAATTATTAATAGGAAAACACACAAAAATAATTTTAAATTTGAAGACTAAAAGATAATTTTAAGATTTGTAGGCTCAGCAACTTTGTTTTAAATTGGAGTACCTTAAAATGTCAATTTTACCTGTGTCGGAGTAAAAAAAATTAAAAAATTGGAGGTCTAAAATTCCTTTTAAATTTGATGAACTTAAAATATCAATTATATAGTTCAAAGAATAAAATATCGTTTTTAAATTTAAGAAACTAAATATTGAACTAAATTTTTATATCATTATTTTAGTAAATATGTGACAAAACATATAGTCCAAAATCAAAGATTTTTAACTATTCCTTGCCTAGAAGATCAATAGAGTGAATGTTAAACCCACCACTTTCTTCCTAGCACTTTCATTGCTATAGCTACTAACACTCTTAACAAATCGATGATTTTTCAACCTTTTATCGTGATCCCAATCCCAAATCCTTCCACACAACAATCACAACTCTATTGGAAATCCAAGTATGAATTTAAGTCTCACATCTGATAAAAATAATAAAGTAAAACACTATATAAAGATGAAAGACTCATAATTTATTTTCTTAAGGTTTTAAGTAGAAAGTGGTGTTCATTCCTTGTATATGATTGGACCCATATCTCACTGGTGGTTTTAACATCCACTTTTTAACGAGTAATTAAACCAGACCAGTTATAAAAAAATTAATACTTTTAATATAAGAAATAAAGTTAATTTTTTAAAATATAATAAATAAAAATGTAATTTATTTTAGTTTAGAAAAGTGGAAAGAAAGAAGGTTCGTTTAAACCATATTTAAATTTGTTTTTAAATAATAATAATTAAAAGTGTGATAAAAGAGGTACTGATAAATATTTGCAACCGTTTGTATCGTATGCAGATATGGATATGGGAAAAGCAATTACTTAAAATGAGAAACAGTACGATGCATACAAACGTGAAAACTAATTGCTAACTCTGATACGACAAAAGAAAAAAAAAGGGACTATTTTGCAAATTTGAAATTTACTATTTTACTACAACAAACCAACACTGTTTATTAAATAGCTCTAATTTACTATTTTTTGTATAAATACTCTAAACTATATTTTTTTGCTCCATTAAAGAAATTCAATAGATAGTTAACCTTATATAGGAAGGAGTTGGTGCAAGGTAGTTGGAAATTTAATACTTTAAACATTTGACAACTTATTTAACTTCATAAAGTTTTAAAGATTTCAATAAACCAAAAGTATATGTAAATTAATGTATTTGAAAGAAAACCAAAGTATGTTCCTCTTATATATAAATACAATGTTAAATAACGGTTAAAAAAATATCAACCAATTGGTTAGTATCTTATAAACCTCTACAACTCATGATTTTATATTCAATAATTTAATTTATATTTTAATTTTAAAACTTCATATATTATTAGTGTTTCGGTTGTGTATCATGTATGTATGTTTTAATGTTCAAATTTTCGTTTTTATTATTGGAGTTTTCGATAATTATAATAATTAATGCATATTAAATATAATTATTTATCTTTTTATTCTTATTTATAATTTTTAGAATAAATTTTGAATTAAAAATAACCTAATTACAATCTAATTGTTAGTAATTATATTTTGATCTTAACTTATTAGTGTTAACAGTATTCTAAAAGTTATACATATTGACACATCATGATAAATGATTGTTTAATTTTTCGTACCATTGTTATATAGACGTGAAAAGAGAAAAGTGATGTTAAAACATTTTTATCCGTTAAATTTTATTCTTAATTTTATCAAATAAATGTAAAGAATTATCTTTTCAAATATTAATTAAAGTTGAAATAAAATTATCATAAAATATTAATAGAATTAAAAACTATAAGAAATAGAAAATAAAATAAAAGAATATTTTTATTAATACACTAACATTTAAGTTTTAATTAATTTTACTTTAAGTGACTAGATATTATTTCATTACTTTTAAATAATTAACTTAAATTTATATAATTAGTACATTTAAAGGCATAAAATTGATTTCACATACATAAAAAGCAATTCATAAAAATTATAGATTAATATGTTGATTTCACGTATAAGAAACAATTGATACACATTATATATTAATTATGTTCATAGAATAAATGGTAATTTTGTAAAAAAATTAGTTTATTACATTCACTCAAGGGAAAGTTATAAAAAATAGCATGCAAAAACGTCAATTCTTAAATGAACCTTTTAAAACTTTGACCGACATTGAAATAATTACACAATAATAAATATCATTTCATAAAAAAATATTTACTCAAGAATCTTACAATAATTATCCATACTTAAAAATATTATACCATAATTTACTTCAACCATACATTAAACCATATTTTATAATTTTAATTCTAACATTAAAATATTAAACCAGATTTTATGTTTTTAATTCTAACTTTAAACTATTTTGTCCCACTTAAAAATACATAAATTTCACTTTAAAAATTAAATCCTAATTTTTAATTAATACATCTACTTTGAAAATATTAAACCCCATTCCATTTCAAAATCGTCCTTTGAAAATATTACATCTTAATTTAAAATTATATTCCCTAATTTAAAATTCATCTTTCTACTTTAAAAATAAAAACTTCTACTTTCAAACTAGCCTAACTTAATGGTAAGAAAAAAAAATATAATGTCCAAAAAGTTTACCCACTTCATATTAAAATATTAAAGTCAATTGTTCAAAACTAAGTACCTATTTCAAATTATTAAATCATATTTCACATTTTATATTCATACTTTGAAAGTATTAAAGTTTAATTCAAAAATATAATCTTTAATTTTAAATTAACTTCCTCCATTAAAATATTAAACATACACTTTGTAACTAGTCCCGAGTAGTGATAAAATATTAAATTTACATTTAGTTATAGTTTCATATTTTAATAACCAAACACGATTGAATGAAAATAACAACCAGCTTATATGCAATTTCGATGTTTGTCTCATAATTCATATATTATTTATTATATGCTGGCAAAGTGAAACATTTTGTATTTAGTTTAGTATAATAAATTATTCTTCAACATATCGATTATTACTTTTATTATGAAAGTGTATTTTAGTAGAGCTTTAACAAAACTACCATAAGCACATTCATGAGTACAAACACAATAAATCACAAACCCATTTTTATTAGCTAAAATTGATTAAAATTATAAAGTCAGGAGAATTAAATGAGAAATATATTCTTTAAATTTGTGATTTTTAAATATTCTTTTATTAATAATAGGAAATATGTTTTATATAGGAGTTAGTTATGACAAATCATGTATCATGATCAACTATCTTTGATTAATAAAAGAATATGTTTAAACTGTAATTAATTTTTTCTAAAACTCATGGTAATTTTGATTCTGGTTCCCCAAATTTCAACAAGTCCATTTGGTCTTTTGAAATTGAAAAAGAAAAAAACAGAGTATCTAAGAATTGAATTTAAAAGGAATTCAAAAAGATTTTATTCTTACATCCATAATTCTAAAATCAACTCATTTTAGCCCATTTGGATTTAGTATTTACAAATTAAAATCATATTATTTTAATTTTAGAAAACTATTTTTAAGAAACGAAAAGACAAAAATAATCCCATTTTAAAAAGTAAAATCTTATCAATCTTTTATATTTTGTTAATTTTTTTAAAACACAATCTTCCAAAAAGAAATTGGTTTATTTAAGGGTTAACTATGTATTTGAATCTTCACTATAACGCTATTTTATTTTATTTCTTTATCTTAAATTTTGATAATACGTTAATTACTTTTTGTACTATAGGATGCCTAACCCTCCAACCGTCGACCAATAACCCGACGACAATTAAACCACTGCGGGACCTTCTCATTACCCGCGTTGTCAACCACTTGATAACCGACCGTAATGACATACGATCACATAGCGTCGTCGACCACTTGACGCTCGACAACCAAATAAGTACGATCACATAGTGTCGTCGACCACTCGACGCTCGACAACCAAATAAGTACGATCACATAGTGTCGTCGACCACTTGATGCTCGACAACCTAATAAGTGATATCACGACATAAGGTATACGTACGACACGTCGTTCGTATACCTTATGTCGGCACATAGGATGATCGACATACTGGATACGACATTGTGGTCTAGCGGTTACAGATAAGCGGTTGCACATATTGGCTAACCAGCGCCGTGAATCACGGAAGCAATTGACTCAGTATCAGCACACGATTTGGCGGTTACAACTTCTAAACAGTCAGTTTCAGGACCGGATTTTCAGGTAAACGGTTTATTATACTGTTTTAAATACACAAAGCACACCAGAAAAAAGGTACGTTTTTCCCCTTAGAGAAAATTAAGTAAGATTTTCTTATCCTAACAACACCCCTGTTGACTTGAGCGTCGGAGTGCCTTTGCAGGTACCCAGCCCACCGTATTCAGAGAATCGAAGAAGAGAGAGGGAAAAAAGACAACACAGTGAAAGCAGCACGGAGAAGGAGCAAAGTTGTTAGGTTTGGATTTCGGTCTCCACACCCCTACTGAAACACTTTTTAATATGATAAATGACAAATTAGATGGGATATAGTTTATAGTTTTTTTCCCCCTAAGTAACAGTTAATACAGATGGACGAACACGACTATATTTTTATATATATATATATATATATATTTTTTTTTTTTTTTTTCAAATAAAAAAAATAAGAGATAAGAAAATCAAACTCTAAACGAAAACCTTTATTTAATTTTATTTAATGAAACGCGAGTTAAAATCACCGGCGCTGGCAGAACAGAAGTGTAAAGACCATACTACCCCCAATTAAGAAGGTAGGAAACGGGTCAAAGTATCTACCGGAATAATAAATCTGGATGCCCATATTTTTACGCCCACGTTCGCTGCCTCACCTTACCTCACCCTTCTCTCTCTCTCTCTCTCTCTCTCTCTCTCTCTCTCTCTAAACTTGAAACGAAACCTCGCCACTGCAACGAACACAACCACTTCCAAGTGCTTCCAATTCCTCACTCATCACGGTTTGTTCATCTTCCATTTTCTCCCTCTCCAACTCCATTTCCTTTTCTTCCATTTTCGTCTCCTTTCAATTCCATACACCAATTTATCGCATCTCATAATTACTCTGTTTTAGCTCATAGCTTTTGCAAACTGCTTAACCATATGATCGCCCTAGTAGGGTTATGGTTTCGTTTTCTCACCTTTTATTCTTTCTGTTTTTCCTCCCTTTCGGTTATTTCTGTGCATGATTTGGGGTATTCGACAGCTTCTGCGTGTTCGTGTTCCTTATGTTATGACTTTTAGGTGTGTGTTTGGTTATTGATTTGATTCGCATTGAGTATTTGCAGCGTTTGGTACGCGATTATGCTTTAACTGCTGATTCAGACGGTATTGAAAGAACGACTTTGAACTTTGCCTGGATTCTGAGGTTGACTTGGAGTTATTGTGAGAAATGATGTAGCGTGTGAGACGAGGAACCCGTAGCTATTAGCTTCTTGAAGCCATAACTATATCCTTCTTAGTAAATGTAAAAAACTACGCCTCGAGTTGTAGATTTTATTACCATTATTTGGGATATTGAGAAGACTAAGCTCCATCTTATATGATAGCTGAAAATATTTGATAGTAATTAGCTACCGTTACAGAGAATTCTTTGTGGTTGTTTGTAGGAACTCTCACGTTGTACTGTTAGGATGTGTCTGTCATTAAATGTGCCCCCGAAAGAGTTTTTCAGCACAGCAAACTTCCTTTTTTTAAAGAAACGCTGATAATCCATAAAGTGCATCATCTGTTTATTTCTTTTTAAATTTTATTTTATTATTTATGCAGTTGGAAACGCTCCTAAGTAGAATTCCTGTTAATAGCATTGATTTCTTACTTTACTCCTGGGGTTATTTTTTAAGTAATGTGATTTATTGACTTGTCAGTTTTGGCAATGCACCGCGTGGGTAGTGCTGGTAATGGAAACAATTCAACTCGTCCCCGCAAGGAGAAGAGATTAACCTACGTGTTGAATGATTCTGACGACACTAAGGTGAACTCATTATTTATTTATGTATTCTATTTGTTTAAGGGAAATAGACAAGTTCAATATTTGCTTCTATTAGTTGCATCATTATCTTTACAAAACTTTTATTTGATGTGTGCTTTATAAATCTGTCAACCAGTCGAACTTGATTGGGATGTTTTTAATGAACACAATCATTTCTTACCTGAATGAAAAATATTCTTCAAATTATATGGTAAATTCCCACTTTGGTCCCTGCAAGATTTTTTAAACCTAATTTTCTCCTCACAAGATTAGTGATGTTAAATGGTGCTCAGGTGTGAATATTTGGGTCAATTGGGTCCTAGTAAACAGTATTTACACAAGTTTGATTTTAAAACCTTTTCTTTGAGAATTACATAGATGTGATCACCTTTGGAGGGTCAAATTGATGTTCCTACAAAGGTCAAGATGGAGGTTTATATAGAGTACTTATCATTTTACTGTGAAAGGTGTTATTAAGATTTATTGTTTTGGTTGAAATTCTTTCAATTTTGATAGCTTTCTTGGTTGAACAGTCTCGAATTGCTTCAAAGTTGTCTCTTCTCTGCAGCATTGTGCAGGCATAAATTGTCTGGCTCTACTTACATCTGTAGCATCTGATGTGTCTGATTATCTCTTCACTGGGAGTCGTGATGGCAGGCTAAAACGATGGGTATTAGATGTGGATAGAGCAACATGCTCGGCTACCTTTGAATCTCATGTTGATTGGGTAATACTTATGTTCATTTTTTCATTTGTTTTTCTTCCCTTCCATTTTTTTTGTTGACTTATCAGTTCTAATGTAGTAGCTAGCTACTGTTAGATTGCCTTGTTTTCTTAATCATGGTACTTGATTAGCATTATCTGCAAAGGATCCACTGCCCCTTCAGCTTTTTCTTGTACAGGGCATTTTTATTTTGGTGGACTTATGTTACATTTTTAATAATGCTCTTTTTTTATTTATTTATTTTTTTATAAAAGCTTTATGCTCCATCTCTGTGATGAGATAAAAAAGTGTAAGGAAATGTATGACGTGACATAGGAAAACCATTTACCATGCAATGTGCATGTCTCATTCTTGAGATCTTACCATCTTGGTTATGATTTTGTGGGGCCTGTATGTTTAATTTTTTTGATTAAGACGAGTAGTGTTTGTTAGTATTCAGCTTCATATAGAGGTATGTTATGGCCTGAATTTGGTATTGAATTTTATTAATTTTATATTGTAGAATACTTTATCAGACATCCTTTCACTCATTCTATAAGGATTTGAGGTGTTCATTTTGTGTTGAAGTTTAACAAGCTTAATTCTAATAAAAAAGATATGGTTCACGAGGAAAACACAATGAAAACCCATTGAATTCTCATGTGCAAAAATTTCTAAAACTGCAAGTGTAATTTTGCAACTGAATTTGACTAAGTATTGTATTGTGCTGTTTGTGTGAGATAAATTATCACTATCGTTTAAAATCAGTATTTTTCCATTAAAATATCCCCCTCTTTTCTAATTTTTTACATTACTAGAAAAGTTCTGCAATCCTTTTTTCTTTCAATATAACAATGTTTCTGAAATTATAATAATTCTTCATCTCTGGTGTTTTCTCCCTAAAGTCCAAATTCCTGTTTGGCTGTTTGATTAGCATTCAAGTTAATTGAATATTTAAATGTTATTTTAATCTTGCAGGTTAATGATACTGTTCTTGTTGGTGATAGTACACTCGTTTCTTGTTCCTCAGATACTACCATTAAGGTTTGTTGATTGCTAGCTTCTTTTGTTCCGACAGTACTTGCTCTTCTGAAATAATTACATAATTGTTTACTCCATCTTATATGTTTGTTAGCTATGGAATGCCTCGTCCTTTGGGACTTGTACAAGGACTCTCCGACAACACTCTGACTATGTTACTTGCCTTGCAGCGGCAGGAAAGAATGTAATGTACTTAGATAATCTTATGTTTCTTAAAGTGCAAAAGAAAAATTCATTTGATTATTTCTGTATGTTCCACATTGAAACAGATAGATACTTTGGTTGAATTGTCAGTGTCAAATCGATTATTTGATTCTTTAATAGTGTCATGCTTTTTAGAGCAATGTTGTTGCTTCTGGTGGCCTTGGTGGGGAGGTTTTTATATGGGATATTGAGTCTGCCCTTGCTCCAGCCTCTAAGAGTAGCGATGCTACTGGGGATGAATCTTCAAATGGTATCAATGGTTCTGGCAACTTACCATTGACAAGCTTGCGTACTAACTCAAATGACAATATGTCTATGCACACTACTCAAACTCAGGGATATATTCCAACTTCAGCCAAAGGCCATAAAGATTCTGTTTATGCTTTGGCTATGAATGAAAGTGGAACAATTCTTGTATCTGGAGGCACAGAAAAGGTATAATGTGGCATATGCTCTACATGTCAAATTCTCTTTGTGTTTTGATGTCAGAGTTGGTTAGTTTGCTCTGTAGGAGCTTGAATCATATGAATGTTTTCTCTGACCCTGGTTTATGTATTCTGCCATTTTACTGGGGTTGTCTAGGTTGTTCGTGTCTGGGACACAAGGTCAGGATCAAAGACTCTAAAGCTAAGAGGACATACTGATAATATCCGGGCTCTGCTTCTGGATTCTAGCGGCAGGTTTGTGGAGTGGATATCTGAGTTTAGTTGCAATTTTGAGTTTACATCTATATTTTAAAGTTTGTAACTTACTTTCCCTCCTACTGGTTTATAATACTTTTATTATCAAAATTCTGTCCTACTCTCTGCATTGATCTTTCTCATTTGACATTTGTATTTTCCCACAACGTATATGTTAGAATAATTATTAAGTCTACCTATGATTAGTATAGCAGGGCCTAAAGTAGGTAGTTGTGTGTTGGGTTATCTATAATGATTGTTCCTAGCAGTCTAGTACAATCTCTTTATCTTCCATCTATCTGTTGTATCAGATTTTTATCTATATAAATAATAGAACTGAGAAGGGTCTCCTAAGCCCTTTAGAACTATTTTTATCTGTTTCAAATCTCAAGTTGGTATCAGAGCAGGAACCTGCTCTGGTTTCTGTACTGGGTTGTCTACCAGCACTGTCGCTGCTGTTTGCACCTGTCCGGTGCCGTTCGCCGTTGTCCGCGGCTGTCTCGCCACTATCTGCAGCTATCAACTGCAGTTTGAAGTTCTTCAACTTGGTTGTCCGCCATCTCGCATCTGTTCGCTGCTGTCCACCGCCGTCCGCCGCCGGCCGCCGTCACTGTTCCGTCCGGCGACCACTGAATCTGGTTCGCCTCTTCACGCGACAGCCAACCCCACCGGTGGGTTCGTCTGATTCTCCACCACGCGCAGCCTCTTTGTGCGCTGTGAACAGGCGCGTGCTGTCCACGCGCCGCCCTCTGCTCACCGGAAATTCGCCGCGCCACCTCCATAGTTGTCGCCCTCTGCTCCTCTGTCCGTTCTGACCCTCAAAATCTTACTTTGGTGTGCCAGAAGCTCCCCTTTAAGAAAACCCTAAGAAACCCTCTAGGGTTTTTTGGTTCTTCACGGTTTTTCTGGTTCCTTCTCTTCTTTTTATCAAAGAATGGCGTCTGGAAGTGCTCTTTCTTTCCTGGAAGTCCCTCAATCACTTTCGAAAAGCTAAACGGAAAGAATTATCTGTCTTGGTCTACTGCTGTGGAAATGTGGTTCCTTGGTCAAGGACATTATGACCACCTTGAGCAGGATGGGAGCCAAGTACCTTCTGACAAAGCTGAACAATGGAAACAAGCTGATTTCCAATTGTGTGCCCTATTGTGGCAATCTGTGGAACCCCGACTTTTGATATCTCTTAGAGCCTTCAAGACATGTCACACTTTTTGGAAGAAAGCTCAAAACATTTATGCTAATGATATTCAACGTCTCTATGATACTGCAAACAAGCTCGCCTGTCTCAAAATGACAGACCATGATATGGTCTCCTTCATGACTGAAGCCCAAGTAGCTGTGGAAGAATTGAGAATGTTCTTGGAAGTGGAATCTTCGGAAGATATCAAAAAGAAGCTTGACAAGTATTATATGGTGATGATCCTCCGTGCTTTGCATCCAGATTTGAATCACATCAGAGATCAACTTCTGACAAGTCATGAGGTCCCTTCCTTGGAAGCCTTGACCACACGTCTTCTTCGTGTTCCTATGCCTCAGTCTCAGGAAGCTCATGAAACAATGGAACCATCTGTCATGGTTGCCACGCGAGGAAGAGGAGGACGTGGCACTAGAGGAGGAGGACGTGGAGGTCGAGGACGTCCACAGTGCTCTTACTGTAAGAGGGTGGGTCACACCCAAGAAAACTGCTACTCCTTGCATGGCTTTCCTTCAAAAACCACCAATATCTCTAAGGCTGAAACTTCCACTTCCAACTCCAAGTTCACTGAGGAAGAGTATCAAGAGTATCTGCGATTAAAGTCTAATAGTTTGGCGCAATCATCTCAGTCCCCAAGTACGTGCACAACTTGCATTTCTCAATCCATGGAAGGTCTAAATTCATGGGTAATTGACTCTGGTGCTTCTGATCACATTTCTGGTAATATCTCATTGTTCTCAACACTTTCCCTCCAAGAAAAACCCCATTTCATTACCCTTGCAAATGGCTCTAAAACTTGTTCAAAGGGAGTCGGTCAAGTCTCCCTGTCTCCCTCTCTAACTCTGAAATGTGTTCTTTTTGTCCCTAACTGTCCATTCAATTTAATTTCCCTAAGTCAGTTAACCAAAATGTTACATTGTGCAATAACTTTTGATTCAAAATCTTTTGTTATACAGGAGCGTGGCTCGGGGAGACAGATTGGAGAAGGATATGAAGCTGGAGGTTTATACCATTTTGGATCTCGTCCACGGGTATCTTGTGTTGCAGCTCTTCCCCCTAAAGTGTTACATGATCGATTTGACCATCCTCACTTGTCAAAGTTAAAAAAGATGTGTCCTGAACTTAGTGGTCTTCAGACTTTAGAATGTGAGTCCTGTCAACTAAGAAAACATGTTAGATCTGTCTTTCCTAAAAGGTCTCAATCAATGTGTACTTCTAGTTTCTCTATTATTCATTCTGATGTCTGGGGACCTAGTTGCGTCTCTTCTTTTGGTTTTAGGTATTTTGTTACTTTTATTGATGAGTATTCTAGATGTACTTGGGTTTATCTAATGAAAGATCGCTCTGAATTGTTACCCATTTTCACATCCTTTTTGAATGAAATCAAGAACCAATTTGGTCACGTAATTAAAGTCTTAAGAAGTGATAATGCTAAAGAGTATTTCTCATCAACTTTTTCTTCACTTCTTAGCTCCCATGGTATTTTGCATCAGTCCACTTGTCCTCATACACCCCAGCAAAATGGTATAGTCGAAAGAAAAAATAGACACTTGGTTGAAACGGCTCGTACCCTTTTGCTTGGTGCTCATATTCCTGTTCATCACTGGGGAATGCCATCTTAACTGCATGTTTTCTTATTAATAGGATGCCCTCCTCCTTTCTCAATAATAAAGTCCCTTTCTCCATTCTATTTCCCAATGATCCTCTCTTTCACACCTCTCCTCGAGTCTTTGGTTGTGTTTGTTTTGTTCACGACATGTCTCCGGGGCTCGACAAGCTCTCTGCTCGTGCGATCAAATGTGTCTTTTTGGGCTATTCTCGGCTTCAAAAAGGGTACCGGTGTTACTCTCCTGAAACCAAAAAGTACTACATGTCTGCCAATGTTACCTTCTTTGAACAGACACCTTTCTTCTCTCCCTCTATTCAAGATGTTCATATCCTCCACCAGGTCCTTCCTCTTCCAGTAGTTGAGTGTAATATCTCCAATGCCTCAGTCAATCCAAGTCATGCCCAAGGTCCTCCCGAACCTTCCTCTCCACATACTGATATCCTTTGACACAGTACCCCGGTGAGTAATCCTCTTCCAGAAAATGGTGGATCTCCTCCTTTAGATTCTTCTTCGTCACCATCTCCTGTCACGCCTCCTGGTGAAGATGATTCTGGTTGGCCCATTGCTCTCAGAAAAGGTACTCGTTCCACTCGAAACCCTCATCCCATTTATAATTTTCTTCGTTATCACAGAGTGTCACCCTCCTTTTATTCCCTTTTATCCTAGTATCTCCTGTGGTTATTCCTAAAAATGTGAAATAAGCACTTGATCATCCTGGATGGCGACAAGCCATGATTGAAGAAATGCAGGCTCTTGACCACAGTCATACTGGGAGCTTGTGCCACTTCCCCCGGGTAAACAGGCTGTTGGTTGTTGATGGGTATATGCAATTAAAGTCGGCCTTAATGGTGACATTGATAGGCTCAAAGCCCGACTGGTTGCAAAAGGGTACACTCAGGTTTATGGTCTTGATTATTGTGACACCTTTTCTCCCGTGGCAAAGATGACTACCATTCGATTGTTCTTTGCAATGGCAGCCATTCGTCATTGGCCACTTCATCAGTTGGATATCAAAAATGCCTTTCTCCATGGTGATCTTGAGGAAGAAGTTTATATGGAGCAACCTCCAGGGTTTGTTGCTCAGGGGGAGTCTGGTATGGTTTGTAAATTGAACCGATCTCTATATGGGCTCAAGCAATCACCACGTGCTTGTTTTGGAAAGTTTAGCTCCATTGTTCAAAAATTTGGGCTAAAACGCAGTGAAGCAGATCATTCAGTCTTTTATTATCATTCGTCTCCCGAGAAATGTGTTTACTTGATAGTATATGTTGATGATATAATTATTACAGGAAATGATACTGCTGGAATATCTCAATTGAAGGAGTACTTGTGTAGACATTTCCAAACCAAGGATCTTGGGAGCCTCAAATACTTCCTAGGCATTGAAGTAGCTCAGTCAAAAGATGGAGTTGTAATCTCCCAAAGGAAGTATGCTCTGGATATTTTGCAAGAAACAGGCATGATTGATTGTAGACCGGTTGATAGCCCTATGGATCCAAATCAAAAATTAACAACAGAAGAAGGTGAATTATTCTCCGACCCGGAGAGATATAGGAGGCTAGTTGGGAAACTAATCTATCTCACTATTACAAGGCCAGATCTATCTTTTGCAGTTGGAGTGGTTAGTCAGTTTATGCAAGCTCCATGTGTTGGCCATTGGAATGCTATCATTCGCATTCTAAGGTATGTGAAAAAGGCTCCCGGGCAAGGGCTGTTATATGAAGAAAAAGGAAGCCTTCAGGTATCAGGATATTGTGATGCTGATTGGGCAGATTCTCCTATTGATAGACAATGTACTACTGGATATTGTGTTTTCCTTGGAGGAAACATTATCTCATGGAAAAGTAAGAAACAAAATGTAGCGGCTCGATCAACAGCTGAAGCTGAATATAGGGCAATGGCTTCATTAACATGTGAACTTATATGGGTGAAGCAGTTCCTTCAAGAGCTTAACTTCTGTGACATCCAGAGTATGAAGATGTATTGTGATAACCAAGCTGCTATTCACATTGCATCAAATCCAGTGTTTCACGAGAGAACCAAACATATAGAAATTGATTGTCATTTTGTTCGGGAAAAATTATTGTCAAAAGAAATATATACTGAGTTTGTTGGATCAAATGACCAACTCGCAGATGTGTTGACTAAGTCGTTAAGGGGACCTCCAATTGAGTTTATTTGTTCCAAGCTTGGTACATACAATCTGTATGCTCCAGCTTGAGGGGGAGTGTTAGAATAATTATTAAGTCTACCTATGATTAGTATAGCAGGGCCTAAAGTAGGTAGTTGTGTGTTGGGTTATCTATAATGATTGTTCCTAGCGATCTAGTACAATCTCTTTATCTTCCATCTATCTATTGTATCAGATTTTTATCTATATAAATAATAGAACTGAGAAGGGTCTCCTAAGCCCTTTAGAACTATTTTTCTCTGTTTTAAATCTCAAGTGTATAGATAATAACTAACACGAATAACTTAAAACTTTCGTTTGCTGTGTTGCAATGGACTTATTTAATAGTCAATCATATGGTGGATGAAATCCTGTTGGGTTTACATTTCATTCTATGCAGTCATGTATCTTTTTATTGCATAAGTTTGTTAAGGGTGAGTTTGGTAAGAGAGAAAAAGCGGGAAAGAGGAAGGAAGGGAAAAAAAAGAGCAAAAGTGGGTACTTTGGTAAGGGAGAAGTGTGAAGAAATAAAAATAATCAGCACGGGACACATTTTTATTTTTCCATTCAAAACAGGAAAGAAATGGGAACTGCGTCATGAAGCACAACATAATCCATTATGTTGTGATAAGGGTGTTTTGTTAATAAACACTCCCTTAATCAATTATGTACGGCCCATAATCAATATATGGGGATTGAGTTTTTCTTCAGACCTTATTTTTATAATAAATAAATAAATAAAATAATATCAATAATAATAAATAAACAGTAATAAAAAAAAAAAAATATCATTGTAAAAATAAATTCTCTTCAACTGAGCAACCTTCAATTTTATGGAGTCCTCTTGAACTTGTGAACGATCTATTTACCTTAAAGAAAGCAAAGAACTGTCCTTGTAGTTGCATTGATTGGTTTGGCTATTCACCTTAAAGAAAGCAATGAACTGTCCATGTAGCTATCATCTTCTAAACTACTAGAATATTCTAGAAAATTCCAAAATGCTAGAGTATCATGCTTTCTAATTTCCAGTTCAAGCTCTTTAAGCTTCCTTGTAAATCTTCCTTGTGAGTCTAGGTGTGTCAGTTATAATGATATTTGATCTATAAATAGCACCTTGTAGCTTTAGTAGAAGCTTACTGAGAGTAATGTTTGAGTTGTATTCTGAGTGAGTTTGTTGAGGGAGAAACTCCTAAGTTATAATCTGAGTTTAGTGAATTCTACTGTGGGTGAAGGATGAAGTTCATCAACACTTCCATCAAACCACGTTACTTCTGTTTGTGATTCTTTTTTTTTTTCTTCCTTACTGTTTACCTTCTATCCTCTAGCACTGCAGACCTGTTATCATCTCTGTTTGTGTGATAGACATTTTGCAGTGAATTGTGAGCTATTTCCTAACATCTCTCCTTTATTTCTTTCCTTCTTAACCAACATATCATGTTCAATTAAATAATGTTTCTTCCAACAAGTCAGCTGTGATTTTTTTGTTTTCATTATTGCAGATATTGTTTATCAGGATCTTCAGACTCTATGATAAGGTAATGCACGTGTATGGAGTTATAAGCATTTGTATTTGTTTTTTTTTATGGTTCACTAATATCCATCTTTCCTGGTAGGCTTTGGGATATAGGTCAGCAGAGATGTGTGCATTCTTATGCTGTTCATACAGATTCTGTCTGGGCACTTGCCAGCACCCCAACATTTAGTCATGTTTATAGTGGAGGGAGAGACTTTTCAGTGAGTGCAATCTTCCATCAAGATTAACATCAAACTTCTTTTTTTAATTATTACATCATGCATATATGTGACTTGACATCTCCTTTTTACGTTTAACCTGTGAACCTCATCTTCTAACGCCATATTCTTTTACATCCTAAGTTATACTTGACAGATTTGCAAACTAGAGAGAGTAGTTTGGTCTGCACCGGCGAGCACCCTATTCTTCAATTGGCTTTGCATGATGATAGCATATGGGTTGCATCAACAGACTCTTCAGTTCGCAGATGGCCTGCTGAAGGATGCAACCCTGAAAAGATTTTCCAGAGCGGCAATTCTTTTTTAGCAGGAAACTTGTCTTTTTCAAGAGCAAGAGTGTCTCTAGAAGGATCTACCCCTGTATGTTACATGCATTTCTGAAAATAATTACCATATGATACGACATTGCTCTCAGTACTCATAATACCAGTTGTATATGAACATCTGTAGATTAAGCTTTTAAGTTTACTTATACAATAGTAGTACTTCCTCTTTGTGCATATGACAATTAGTCTTCTCAACAAACTTTTGTTGAAAATATTTTTTTCTTTTGGTTCTTTATGTTCTGCAGAATTAGTAATTGTCCCTTTGTTGTCAAAATTAATAATTTTAACAGGTTCCTGTATATAAAGAACCTACCTTAACTATCTTGGGTACACCTGCAATAGTACAACATGAAGTTTTGAATAATAAGAGGCATGTGTTGACGAAGGTAACCGTGGTGTTTTCTGGTAATTTTTGTGCCATGCATATTGTTATTTCCTTGGTGACATCCATTTTTGTGTGAAATTAATATCCTTGCTATGTTATTTTCTTAAATGGTTAATAACTCTCTGTATAGGATGCTTCTGGTTCAGTAAAGCTATGGGAGATTACCAAAGGTGCCGTGATTGAAGATTACGGAAAGGTAACAACTTATTGAATTTTCATTTTGTAACATGCATGACAATCTTATTTGTCAGGGAAGAGTCATATACTTCAACTATAGCTGATGATAGGATTCATTTTGCTTGTTTGTAATAGCTCATGTTTTACTTGTGCACTATCTATCTAGGTTTCATTTGAGGAGAAAAAGGAAGAGCTATTTGAGATGGTATGATTACCTACGTAAATCATAATTCCATTTTTAATAATTATATTTTTTTAGTTGATAAGGAAACATAACGATTTCCAGTAGTTTTCTTATTCAAGCTGACTTTTAATTTTCTTCTGATGCTGCTTTAGGTTAGCATTCCTGCATGGTTTACAGTGGATACCAGGCTTGGAAGTTTGTCTGTTCATTTAGACACTCCCCAATGTTTTGCTGCAGAGATGTATTCAGCAGATCTTAACATTGTAGGCAAGCCTGAAGATGATAAGGTAATGCTTTGTTATCGCGAGTGATGTACCTGTCTTGATCTTAAATTCCTAATTGTATTAATTTTTCTCCTATTTTTTGGTATGCTGTAACTATTAACTTGCAATTACTTATCTTCATGGAATTCATTTAAGTTAGTGGCACATAACCATCAACCTATTTTAGTCCGTCTTGTTGCTAAATCTAAAATGATTCCTGTCACGATTCTTAATATAGTGGACATGGAAGTATTTAAATTTCTTTATAATCTGTTGAACTGTGTTTGGCTGAGTTCTGCTATGCACTTTTATAGTTTCAACTTTCAAGAAATATGTAATTCATGCATACAATGACATAATGAGAATGTTGTCTTTAGTTTTCTTTCAACAATAAATCCAATGCCTATTATTCTGCAGGTTAATTTGGCTCGAGAAACCCTTAAAGGATTACTTGCTCCTTGGTTGAGAAAACGAAAGCAAAGATCAGGCTCCTCAGCTCCAGCTAATGGGGAGTTATTATCTGGAAAGGATACTGCTTCAAGAAGTAGTACCCATTCAAGAGTTGAGGTTGATGGTAGTTCTGATAATGATGCTATGGTTTATCCCCCGTTTGAATTCTCAGATACCTCCCCACCTTCCATTATTACTGAGGGCACTCATGGAGGTCCATGGAGGAAAAAAACTACCGATTTAGAAGGAACCAAGGATGATAAAGACTTCCCCTGGTGGTGTCTGGACTGTGTTTTGAATAATCGGTTACCTCCCAGAGAAAATACCAAGTAATTTTACCTTCCTCTTCAATTTTTCCTTTCTTAAAAGGTTGCTTTTAAACACATGGTAGAAGTTGAAAGTATTAGACCATGCTTGTGGCAATTTGTTTATTTTGTTAATGTAGCATAATTTCCTAATTCTGATGATTAATATCTATTAATCACATGCAGAAAATGTGGTGGTACATGACATACCTATTCTAAATGACATTAGTTGATATATGGTTAAGAAGTCAAAGGAATCTATCTTCCTACTAATTCTGTGGTATCTGTTGACTTCGAATCATCGACGTACTCAACACAATATCTTCAGAAATATTTTGAACTTCTAGTGTCTATTACCATTATAATGTTTGTAAGAATAAATAGTCTTCAATAGAATTTATGATAAAGGTGTTGTGTGCTTTGTGCTACACCTAGTAACTAGATATATTTTTTCATATTCTCTCATACATTGTATCTGATATATGTAAAGTTGTTAAAAATATGAGATCCTAAGAGAGGGAAGTTCACTCTCTAAAATTCATTCTAAATCCTATATATTATTCTCAAGTTGGTATTAAAGCATGTCAATCCCACTTTTCCTATTTCTGTCCAGCAAAGGAATTGTCTATCCATCATTGTTCGTGCCATCTACTGCCATAAGCTATCAGATTTTCGTCTTGGATGCTTGGGTTTTGTGCGCCTCAAGGGGCTGACCCAACCGTGGTGGTTGGTGGGCATCCAAACTCCAACCAACACGCTGTTACGCATCGTCCAACTGCTGTGTTGACCTAGGCATGTGTGTCTCACGTGCCGCCTTCCGGTGGTCAAAATCTTCTTGGATCACCACGGGTTGACTCATTGAAGCATTTAGTGTGTCTTCTAGTGTTAATCACGATTTCTCTCCCTTGCCCAAGGTTTCTCTATTGCATTTCTGGACTCTCTCCTTGCCCCTACCTTGCTAAACATGTCTTCAGGGACTGTCTCTTTTGCATAAATTTTTTCTTGTGAAAAAGGAGGCCGTGGCACTAGAGGAGGGCATCCTTGCAGTACAGGGCATCCTCAGTTCATATATTGTAAAATAATCGTCACACCCAAAAAAGGTGTTACACTTCATATGGCTTTCCTCACAAGGTAGCCAATATTTTCAAATCTGAAGTCTCTGAGCCAAAGTTCTCTAATGAAGAATATTAGAAATATGTCAGGTTAATGTTTCACAATCAAGCGCAATCTTTTACCCGCTCTACTTTGTCAAAAGCATGCATTTTTCTAATCTTGGAGGTCATAGTTCATGAATAATTGATTCAGTTGCATCTGGTTATATTTTTTATAATGCTCCATTATTCTCTTCTATTTCTCATCCTAAAATTTCTCATATTATTACTTAAGCCAATGGATACAAAGCTACTTCTGAAGGAGTTGGGCAAACTCCCCTTTCTCCCCTCCTTAAACCTAAAACACGTTCTTCTTGGCCCTAATTGTCCTTTTAGCCCAATTTCCTTAAGTCAATTAACCAAATCTTTGAATTTTTCTGTTACCTTTATTGCCAATTCTTTTGTTATAAAAGAGTGTGGTACATGTCAATTGATTGGTTAAGAAAACATGTTTGGTGTTCTTTTTCGAAAGAACTAAAACGAGATGTAAGTCTTCCTTTTCTATAATTCATTCTGACGTTTGGGGTCTTAGTTGAGTCACATCCTCTGGATTTTGTTATTTTGTCAGTTTCATTGATGAATATTATCATTGTACTTGAGTCTTTATTTAATGAAATTAAAAACCAATTTGGCCAAATGATCAAGATCTTAAGGAGTGACAATGCCAAATAATATTTTTCTTCTAGTTTTTCCATGATTTTAAATTCACATAGTATTTTACATCAGTTCGCTTGTCCTCATATGCTCCAGAAAAATGGTTTAGCAGAAAGAAAGAATAAACACTTAGTTGAAAGTGCTCGTAGTGGGGAGTGCTTAAATAAAGTCTTAAATAGAATTTATTGTAAAGATGTTGTGTGCTATGCTGCACCTAGTGCCCAGATATATCTTTTCCTATTCTCTTCCTCTCATACATTGTGTTTGATGTATCTAAAGTTATTATAAATATGAGAGCCTGAGAGAGGGAAATTCACTGTTTAAAATTCATTCTTAATCCTTTGTATTATTCTCAATTACGTTAAATTATTTTTCTTTTATAGATTAGCAATGGTCATTGTCTATCAATTTGAATCTGAGTATGATGTAATCTCAGACTAGTTACCTGTGCTCAATTTGATATATGTGTTTGTTGATAATCACTGCAGATGCAGTTTCTATTTGCAACCTTGTGAAGGCTCTTCAGTCCAGATTCTCACACAAGGGAAGCTAAGTGCCCCACGTATATTAAGAATTCACAAAGTAAGCTTTTATCTGTATATTAATTGACAATTGGTACTAATAATTGCATTAATGATTTTTGGATGTGTTGTTAAGTGTGGGCTTTGATAATGCTTTCCGAAAGTATTGTTTGTTGAGTTTGTGTGTGCATATGTGTAGATTCTGTACACGTTTTTCTCACGGGTGCTGATGCAGTTTTGAATGATCAACTTTCCCTTCATTTGGTTGGTTTAGGTTATTAATTATGTAATAGAGAAGATGGTGCTTGACAAACCTTTGGATAGCTTAAATGCTGAGTCTAGTTTTTCCCCTGGTCGTGCTGCGTCACAGTCACAGCTTCAAGTAGTTGGTGATGGATCTTTTCGATCTGGATTTCAGCCTTGGCAAAAGCTTAAACCTTCTATTGAAATATTGTGCAACAACCAGGCAAGTGATATGTTCTGTTATATGCAGTCTCATGACAGTGCAGATAGTAGGTTAAGAATTTAAGTATGAATAAAGTCTGTTCAAATCCAAATATCAGTTCATCTTATGATATTCTGTGAAGATAACATCTAACATGACAATTTAGACCCATAATTATAAAATTCAATCTCAGCTATTAAGACTACTTATTGAAGTCTTAAATTAGATCATAGTGCTTGTATTTGATCTGTAGTTTTGACTCTTCTTGTGTGTTGCCAACTTTGTTTTCAATTTCATATGTTTGAAGCAAGTTTTAAGCTTAACTCATCTAACAAACCGACTTGTAAAGTGATAATTTATATACTCTAGTTTGGGCTTGTCTCTAATTGATGTGGAATTTTCAACACAACCTTTTCATCTTGAAACACAAACATCTCATGCATAGCACTAGATACTTTTAGGTGGTCCGACAATAGTTTGATGGTTGGGGACATGATAGGTCCAACAAACTTTGTTATTATAGACTCTGAAAACATAGTAGAAAGTGAGTTTAAGCCTAATTCATCTCCACAAACTCAACTTGATAGGTCCAACAAACCATGTTATTATAGACTTTGAAACCATAGTAGAAAGTGAGTTTAAGCCTAATTCATTTCCACAAACTCAACTTGTAAAGTGAGAATTGTCTTCACGTATATACTATAAAGTGAGGACTGACTCCACTTATCATGTCATCCGTTGTTAGACATCATCACCTACAAATATCTAGTACCATGCATGAGATGTCTAGTGTGAGGGGTTGGAGTGTTGGAGATCCTACAATAACTAAAGATAAGCTCAAAATATAAGTGAGACAATCCTTATCTTACAAGTCGGTTTTGTGAGAATAAGTTAGGTTTAAACTTAATTCCTAACATGGTATCAAAGTCTATCTTATAAAGGTTTTCATGATTACTAGGAGACTATGGAAGCTGAGTACCTCGAGATCAATTTCAATTGTGGAAGAAAATTGATTTTTAGCTTTATGATGCACTTTGATAATCAATAGAGCCCAATATTTTGAACACTTTTCTTAAGTTAAAAACTTGTATTTAGCCAAATAGCTTTTTTGGTTTATTTTCAGGTGCTGTCTCCTGAAATGAGTTTAGCCACAGTGCGAGCTTATGTATGGAAGAAATCAGAAGACTTGATTCTAAATTACAGACTAGTTCAAGGAAGGTGACTACAAATTGCATAATGCATCAGAGGTGGGTAGTTGAACCTTGGCTTTTCTGAGCTACTCTATGATATTTAATGCTTCTATGAATTTTCATTCCTGTATTTTTCATGTTCTGTAAATGTTATTTACTGCCAACTGGAAAGGGGAAATACTTATTCTAGAATAGTATTTCTTTTTTAAATGATGTGAATGTGGATGAAAGTTTTCTTTTAGGTGATAAAGCCCAATTTTTGTTTATAATTTGTTCTCTTTCAGATTGGATTAAAGTTATCTTTAACCATATCTGAATGTTCATTATTGGTATAACAAGTAACTTTTAGCGATTTTGATGCATTGCATGACCGTTTCTTTTGTTCTAACGAAAGTTTTACTACTAGAAGAAAAAAAATTGGAGGAAAAATATTTTCACATACTGAATTTTGTTTTTTCCAGTAAACGCTTCACCTAGTGGGATATGGGTATTTTGTGATTTATGCCGTTTCAGAAAGGATTGCAGACCTTATAATGAATTATGATTAATACTTGCAGGTTTTCTTGTGATTATGTAAAATACTTCTGGGCTCGAATTCTTCTTGGGTTACCTGCATTGATATGTGGTATTATAGGAATTTGTAAATTTTGGGCCGTCATCTATCACCAAATTTGGTGACATTCTCTAAAGCTGCTTGGATAGTTTTTGCTTTAGTGGAGAGTTGTTACTGTAAATTTTGAGCTATATCTAGCCGGCATGCATACTTCTGCTGGGCACGGCATCGTCTGCATCTGGCATGAAGAAAGGTTTTTATTGACTCTATTGAGAATTAGTAGGATACATATTGGCATAGTGGGGTGCTTTTCAGGAATCAGGTAGTTCATTTAGAGATGACAACAAAATCACTGTAAATTTGAATTGTGCGTTAAATATCTGGCCATAGAAATTTGTTGTCCAGGTGTATTTACTTCATGAAATTTTGTTAATTGCTAATTGCTAATAATATATATTATTCTAATAATACTATTCTCATTTCTTCAAATTATTCATTTGATATCCAGTCCTGTTCTATGCATATTTGAGTGAACTCTGCAATTCTGATAATGGGCCAATGTTGAACAGGCATTATTAGCTGAAACTGAGTGTTAATTGCAGCTATGCATCATTTACTCGATGGTCTGTATTTCAAATTTATACTAATAATGTTGTAACTGATAATCATATTGTTATGCTTATATTTTGTTATGCTAATAAATGCGTACTATGGAAACTGCATATCTGCATAGTGGATGGTAGTTGTGCCCCCAGGCGATGTTTACTTTTATCTATTGGTGTCTGCTGTATTCTAAAGCTAGCATTAATAGGACACAAGTCATATTGCATTGATATAGGTGTAACTTTTCTCTCTTTTTTCAATGCTTTGAGAGACCCGATAGTAAGATATTTAATACTTCTAGTCAAATAGAAAGTATTAATACTTTTTAATCCTTGCACTCAAGCACAGACTTTAGAGGAAAAAACAACTTTCTCAACAATAGTAAGATATTTACGTTTTCATCACAAGCAATTTTGATTAGAAACGAATTAATTCCTATACTCTATATTATTCTCAACAAATCATTTTTATTCTCCAATCGAAAAATATTTCAGTTACAAATATAAAAGTCAAAAATTGCAAGGATAATCAATAAAACTACAAAAATAATAAAGAAAAGATTAAAAAAGTATTAATAACCAATAAGTTGAGGAGGATCTCGACTCAAATCTTAGCTTCTTATCTTCATGCATTCAAAGGGTCGAAATTCTCAACTCAATCCATAGACAATCTAGAGTGTTGTCCCTTCACCATCACCGAATACTCTCTTCGTTATCTCATACTCAATTTATCCTTGATATAAATTTCACCATCTCATACCCAAATTTTTAATTAATTATATTTAATGGATATGGCTACGTTCCTTACCGTTTAAGTATTTCTTTCTTTTTAATATTTTAAATATTACATTTTAATTAATTTATAAATTACTTTATTTTTTTAATTTTTTTATAATATATTACGAAAATTAATTTTATTTTATATAATTAAATAATTATTATTAATTTAATTAAATAATAATTATATATTAATTTAAAATATATAAATTAATAAACTAAAAAAAAAAAAACACTTAGTGTGGTCACATCCGTTTCATTTATAATATTTACTTATTCTAATAATTAATTAATTAAATAATAATATATAAATTAAATTAATAATAATTATTTTATTAAATAAAATAAAATTAAGTTATATATAATTATATTATAAATTTAAAATAAAATAAAATAAAATAATATTTATATATTAATTTAAAATAGAATATATTAATAAACTAAAAAATTTTGAAAAAAAAACCTTAACGGATGTGGCACATTCGTTTAACTAAATATATAAAAGATATTAAATTAATAAAAGAAAAATAAAAAAAAAAACTTTAACGGATGTAGCCACATCCGTTAACGAATGTGACATATTAGTTGAAGTATTTTTTCTTCAACGGATGTCGACATCCGTTGAAGAATAAATGTGGAGGTGTAGGATATTTTAAAATATAAAGGATAGTTTTAGAATTTTTTAAAAATATGCAGGAAACAATGTGAGGTGGTGTAGGGAGTAATCCTCGACAATCTATGATTAAGTCCATTTGACTTCAGTTGTACGTTGGTCCAATCAATACATACCTTGACCTTATTTGGCCCAAATTCTTATACCATTTTTTAGAATTCGGCCTTCGAAATTCATCTTGGTCCATGATTAATCTATAATGATACTTGACGTTTTGCAAGTTTAGTCCCATTGACATGCCCTCACACCAGTGCCTAACTCCGGAGTCGAATCTTTATCAGTGGGCATTGAGATCCTTACATAAAGGTTGGGAGAGTTACTCCCTCCACCACCATACTACTTTCTACGTCTCTACAATTTTCTTTTTAATTCCAAAAATATCATTTTTATTTTTACCCTTTACCTTTCTTAATTTTATTTTAAATCCTAATTTTTTACTCTCTTATTCACTCAACCACATGCCACACTCCCACACCAGTACCTAATTCCGGAGTCGAATCTTTACCGGTCGGCATTGAGATCCTTACATAAAGGTTGGGAGAGTTACTCCCTCCACCACCATACTACTTTCTACACCTCTACAATTTTCTTTTTAATTCCAAAAGTTTCAATTTTATTTTTACCCTTACCTTTCTTAATTTTATTTTAGATCCTAATTTTTTACTCTCTTATTCACTCAACCACATGCCAGACCCCCACCTCCACACCCTTTATCCTTTTTAACTTATTCTTAAAATCCTAATTTTTACTCTCTTATTCACTCAGCCGCACACCACCACCCCACCTCCATACTCTTACTTTCTATCTTCCTCTCTTATTCTCCTCTTTCTCTTTTCTAATATTCCATTTTCGTCAAGGTTCTCTCTGTGAACATGTGTTGTCTGTGTGCGGGGTGCTGTGCGTGTGTTGGGTGCTGCTATGTGCCTTTGTTCTGTGTTAAATGAAGAAGAAGAGAAACGTGAAAGGCGGCAATGAATATGGGTATCCATAAAATACTTAAACGAATCTCAAAATTCGTCCACGAATATTGACATCCGTTTACCCTTCAACGGATGTCGATATTCATCGACGGATTATGAGATTCGTTTAAGTGTTCTACGGATACCCCATATCCGTTTAAGGGTATTGAACTCTGTATTCACATGGGAACCTTCTGCTTGGCATCACCACTGGACCACCTTCGACCATCACAATAGCATAGTTAGAGGGGAGAAGAAGCAAGATAAATTTGATTTCCTTGAGAATAGTTGAATGTGGGGATGCATTGATACAATGAGTGGATGTTGGTGATGTTGGTGAAAGTAAATACATTTTAACCACCATGAGTTAAATATTTTATAACAAATACTAAATTATAAAATTATATATATAAATAAATATATATAAATAAAATTATAATTTCAGTAATTCCTATGTAAAACAACCCTTCATTAAAGGAGAAAAATTGGACTACTATGTCTAAGAAAAAATGATAACCCACTCTATATATGCTCTTATCATATTTATTAAGTAGTTAATAGCTAAATCAATGTTTTTTGTTTTTATAAAATCTCATTTAGTTAAAAGAAATTAGGTTAATTTCATTCATTAAAAAAACCATAAATCTGATACATGGAAGTAAATCTAAATAATATTTTTTAAACATAAACATTATAATAAATTAAAATTACTGATACGCTTAATCATAAACATTATAATTAAAATTTCAAATAATAATGTTAAAAAATCCTCGACAAATGAGTTTCATGATTTTTGTTCACGATATTTTAGCAGCGTATATTCTACATTAATCAATACAAAACTTTTTAATAATATTGTAATTTAAAATAGATTACTGATATAATGACTCATCCAATAATAATATTTATAAATATTATATTCTATCAAGAAAAAATTGTAATAACATTGTTTAAAAAATATATTGGTCAAAATACTGATCCTTTTCATAATTCTAATTTTGATGGGAATGTTTTCCAGCAAAGGAAAATATCTTCGTTTATAGAAGGGCAACGGTTCTATGTACTATAGCAACTCAGACAAACAGGTTACTAACGCTGTGTTCGTTTGAACAGAAATTACTGTTCACGAAAATTAGAGAGCGACGATTTATCATTTTGGTGTTGTTCGTTTGAGCTGAAATGGACGGATATGCGAGGACGGATTTGCGGGATACACCCCGTTTTCATCACTCGCAATATTGGAGAGATTTGCGTGGATTTATGAGAAAAAGTCGAGTGTGCCCTTCACATATTAAACTAATTCCAAGCGTGTCCGTTGCTCAGAAAGTCCAGTTCAAACAGTTCAAACACTGTTGAACCACGAGGGTGCATGGCTTGGCGTGGTTTTAGAAATATTCTTTGCTGTTCATCCGTGCTGTTAGCCTGATAAAAGCAATGAACAGGAAAGATTCCTGCACTGCATCACAGTCCAAGTGCAGTGTTGAATATGAAAGCTCCATTGACCATAGGAGCTCATACGCGGATGGCAGTGGGTAGGCGTGGTTGTATTTATTGATGAGGGATGAGAAGCATAATAAATTGGTTGCTAGTTTGAGAGGTTTCTGCGAATGTGTGGAGAGTGGTTGCTGGTGTGCAAAGTATCTTGCCATTTGCTGAGACGAGGTTGCGATTTGCTGAGACGACGAAGAGGGTGGTGAGGTAAGTTGAAGCCATTATCATGTATGTGTTGGTTTGCATTAGTGGGTGTGTAGACTGGGACGTGCGTGAGAGGTGGAGAAGAAGCAAAGGGTTGAAGAAGAAGATGGTTGGCGTGCGTGAGAGGTGGAGAAGATGATGAACAGTAACGTGGAGGCTTTGTAACCGGTTACACGGTAGAGTAATCGGTTACGTCTGTATGAGAAAAATACACTGCGTGTTGTAATCGGTTACAGGCACAGTTAACCGGTTACACTGTTGAGTGAAAAATGAGTGATATTGTGTTGGGTGCTTGGCCGGTGTCTTCGAGCAGGTTATGGGGTGCACGACGGTTGTTCTTGGACGCCACCGAGGAGGAGATGATTAACCGGAGTGCAGAGGTATGGTAGTGGTGAGGGGTTTTCAGTGATTAACCGGAGCGTGGATGATGCACAACGGATGGCGTGCAGGTTCTTCTTCTTCTTCACATACCGGCATGAAGGTGAGGAAGGTGGAGGAAGGTGGAGGGCGGTGGATGATGGTGGAGGCTGGACGTAGCAGAGGATAGGATGCAGCCAGGTGTTCTCGTTCTTGACAGCCAAGAGCTGAAGGTCACGAAGGTGGATGATGGTGGAGGGTGGAGGATGGAGTGTGGATGGGATCAGAGTGAAGGATGCATTATGCGTGAGGAAGGTGAGGATTTAGCACAATTTACAACCATAACCTAGTGTATTTTTTTGTCTTTTGCAGGTCAAGGAGTTGTGAAGAATGTTGAGGTAGGGGAAGGTGTTGTGAAGAGTTTCTTGGACAAGATTCGCGTAGCTGATGCAATATAGGAAGTAGCTTGGTTAAGGTGCAGTTGAAGGAGTTTGGCAAAGCATCCCGGTGCCATTGTTGTGAAGGTTGTGGGAGGGGGAGGTAGTGGACGACCATTGTTCCAGAGGTTGGTTAGGTTCATGGAGACCAACCTGTTTATCTAAGTTTATTTCGTACTAGGGGAAAGGCTGTTAACAACTATCTATGGTGTTGCAGGTGTAGCCAACAATCAAGACAAATGAAGAAAAATGTGTTACGTTATGGCAGGAAGTGAAAGTAGTTGAAGGGAAATTGGATTTCTTTCCAGTTCGTGGTGGTTGTTTTGGTTTTGATCAGTGAAAGGCAGGGAAGTTTTGTTGTGGTTCTTGGAACGGTTGAGTTTGATTAAAGGTATATGATGGTGAAAATTTTTTTTTGTTGTATTATTGTCTAATATATTGATATATTCCTAATTACTGTGTGATGTTTGGTTTATTAAGGTGAGTCTTTGAAGTTTATGATTTGAAGTGGTGAATCTGGTGGAGAAATTTTCAAATTTCAAGTGGTGAATCTGGTGGAGAAATTTTCAGATTTGAAGTGGTGAATCTGGTGGAGAAAATTTCAACACCAATTGAGGATCAATAAAATTATATTCAATCAATCTCTATTATATATTGTTAAGGCTTCAAGAGGTATTTCTTTATCACTCTTTGAAGTATTCATTGCAGGATTGCATGTTATTTTACTTATATTTTTTTAAAACTTATATATGTTAATATAATAGGGTTTTATATTTAATATTGTTGCAATGTATTATGTTTATTTAACGTATAATATTTTTTTTTTGTTATCTAAAATGTTTTTTTTATATATTAAGATATGATATATGAATGTATGAATGAATGAAGTATGTTTAATGAAGATATGAATGTTAGATAAAATTAATTGTATGTAATTTTGTTTAAGTACATATAGATGGAAGAACATTTAGATTTATCATATTTGGACCGCGAAGATGTAGATGATGATGTGGTTGGTGTAGACTTCAAGATTATTGGAATGATACGTCAACACTTACAAATAACCACATCACTAGCGGCAATCACAATGTTATGCATTGTTGGACACACATTGAGTATCTTGAATATGTACTCCACTGATTCGAGTAGTGTAAGCAATTACCTACCTGATAGAGACCGTCGTAGGGAGCAGTTAATGTCATATCTTGTTCATACTCATCGGTGCCGCGACATTATTAGGATGGGTCCAGAGGCATTTATTAATCTTTGTGAGAGAGTCAGATCAACTGGGTTAGTCAAGGACGCAATTCGGTCGACCGTGGAGGAACAAGTTGCTGAATTTCTTCATATAATTGGTCATAATGTTAAGAATCGTAGTGTGGCATTTTTCTTTCATCGATCAGGGTCGACAGTTAGCAAACACTTTCACAATGCATCTCCCCCAAATCATCTCCCCCAAATCATCTCCCTCAAATCAATTAAAAAGAACACAGCCAAGTAACTCGCTCTCTCTCTCTTAATAAATACTCACATAAATGGCCTCATCATCTTTTTCTCTAAAGTTTACAGTACGAAGGTGCGAACCCCAGCTGGTAGTTCCTGCTATCCCCACTCTTCATGAAGTTAAGCCACTTTCCGACATTGATGATCAAGAAGCCCTGCGTTTCCACCTTCCCTTCATACAAATTTATCCAAAGCAAGCATCAATGGCAGAGAAAGACCCAGTTCAACTCATTCGCCAAGCACTCTCCCAGACACTTGTCTTCTATTACCCATTTGCGGGTAGGCTTAGGGAGGGCCCTCACCGCAAATTGATGGTGGATTGCACCGGAGATGGTGCCATGTTCGTTGAGGCCGATGCTGACGTCACACTCGACAAGTTCGGCGATTCTCTCCAACCTCCATTCCCATGCTTCCATGAACTGCTATACCATGTTCCTGCCTCACAGCAAATTACCAACACTCCCCTTCTACTCGTACAGATATTCCAATTTTGATGTGAGTTCTTCCTAACTATTTATTTGTGTCTATAGTTTGTTGATGTCGGAAATGATCTGATGAAATCACAGGTGACACGCCTTAGGTGCGGTGGTTTCATCTTGGCCTTCTGCTTCAACCACTTCATGTGTGACAGAGCTTCCATTTGTTTGGTGATTAAAACCTTTGTTCAAATAAAAATCTTAAAAAATATTAAAATAAAAAATATCAACTAACCATAATATCTTTTTAATTAAGATTACTGAAACTTGGTTTCTCCACAATCTTATCGGTGTTGTTATTTTAATACAGCGATCTAAGTCAATTATCTAAATGAACGAAAGCTTCATGAGAGAAATTACATAAATATGATCTAAAGTCAATTTACATATAAGTTTAACCTAAAATATTAAGATAAGTTTATAAATTTTATTTCTTATACTTTCTCAATTTTATTTATTATAATACTTAATTCGCGTTTGAATTTTCAACCATATTAATTAATGTTATTTATTTATAACATTTTGTTTCTTATATTTATAAGGTTAAACATGTGACGAGGAAGAACTTACTTTGGATCTGGTTTTAAGTTCACACCCCAAAAAAAGTTAACTAATATATTGAAAATTAAAACAAAAATGTATAAGAAATTTTAACTTTTAGAAAAACTGAATGATGTGACCACAAGGTTAGGTAAATGGACAACTCAAACTGTAACAAACTAGGATATGACCACTAGAAAATCACACCGATAATATATTCCATTTTAGAAATTAGAACAACTCTTTTTCTATAAATTAACATCATATGCTTTCTTAGATTTTGTCATTCAGCACGTTACCTAGTACTTAACCTAGCAGTGCCGAAGAAATATCATTGATCTTTATCACAACACACTAGTCTATGTCCTTCAGAATACATTATGATATCACACAATATATATCTGTCTCCAGAATCTGCTAAATTATTCCATGAAATACAGATTATTAGAGGGTAGACATTATAAAAGTCTTCAGCAAACCTTTCATAGCTTCAGCAGGTAACCAAATCGGAAATATTATGCCTTCTCCTTTTCCGTTCTTAGCAGAACAGAAATACGAAGCTCCTAAGAAGCTCCCAGCCCCAGCTTCGGCCACTCCACCGTACACAGCCTCACCCCAACCAAAATCCACTTCTCTAAGGTTCAAACGTGCCAAATATGACACAATACAAGACCTCACAGTTGTGAATAAGCATCGTCCCTTCATCACCAGAAGGTCTGCAACAGATTGCAGGTACTCTTCTGTCATCTCACCTTTCACTTTATTTATCAATTCCACCGCATAACCAAATGGGTTTCTGCATAGCTTCCCTGCAGTCGTTACTGCCGCCGGATATGCAAAACAGTTGCCGTAGTAACCAACAGAAAGTGGAGGATTGAACCAACCACGTCCGTTGATTATGCACATCATGCGAACATCCTCGTCTGCCTCTATCTGCAGTGCTTTTGTGCGACAGCGCCAGAGGCATGCTGTGATGAGATCAAATGTGGTGCAGTGCTGAAGGTGTTTGGGAATCAAGCGCCGAAGTGCAGCTATTTCGAGTGGTCCAAAGAAGAATGATCGTTGAACCATGTTTTGGTTGGAAGAAGGAAGGGTATCTTGGACTTGCTCGAATTCGCGATGGTTGCATGTAATGCGAGGTGGGTCTCTCGCCACACTGGTGCAATGGAAGGTTTGGTTGCACCTCTAGCCATTTCCGCCCAAGCGCTCATGAATTGTTCGTAACCGGGTCCATCGCACATGGTGTGGTTGAGGCCGATGGCTAAGATGAAACCACCACACTTGAGCCGTGTCACCTGCATTTTTATTCCATATTCAACAAGTTCACACATTTTTGCTTCCGCTAAACTTTTTATAAAGTTAACTCGATCAAGAATTGGAGCAAGAAACAAGCTATTTGTGAAATTTCTGTTGAATATCTCACATCCTTTGTTAAATTATTGTGAGTGTTATACACACCCCACTTTGTAATAGGCTATCAGAGCATATCAAGGAAAAAAAAATTTACAGAAGAACGAACCAGCCCGTTCTCTCTATCAGAATCTGTAACACTACCAATTCTAATCTTAGTGGATTTTGACAGAAATTAATTATATCAGAAATCAGTTTTTAAAATTTAGAAATCTAGAAAATGAATAAAAAATATCTTGAGATTGATGAGTAAGTTTAGTGAACCTGTACAAGTATAAGGGGAGTGTTGGTAATTTGTTGTGTGGCAGGGACATTGTATATATAGAAGTTCATGGAAGCATGGGAATGGAGGGTAAAGAGACTCGCCAAACTGATCAAGTGTGACGTCAGCGTCGGCCTCAATGAACATGGCACCTTCTCCAGTGCAATCCACCATCAATTTGCGGGTAGGCCCCTCTCTAAGCCTACCCGCAAATGGGTAATAGAAGACAAGTGTCTGCGAGAGTGCTTGGCGAATCGCTTGAACTGGGTCTTTTTCTGCCATTGATGCTTGCTTTGGATAAATTTGTATCATTGGAACGTGGAAACGCAGGGCTTCTTGATCATCAACGTCGGAAAGTGGTTTAAATTCATGAGGAGTGGGGATAGCAGGAGGCAGCAGCTGGGGTTGGCACCTTCGCACTGTAAAGTTTAGAGAAGAAGAAGATGATGATGAGGCCATGGGAATTATGAGATAACAGAGGAGAAATTAAGCAAATAGATTTGGGTTTGAGTGAGTGTGTGAGTTCATGGAGCCAAGTGTGTTGTCCTTTATAAATGGAATGATGCATTGGCATAAAATAAATTGAATACACGTTTTCATAATAACTTATGATTACACTGTCACCCGTTTAACCAGAGGCTCATCTACCAGGAGACATCCATATCAAGTTCTCTACAAGTTAAAAGAGTATTTGGTAGCCATGGTTTTGCATTTTTCATATTTTGTGCCTGTAAAGTTAATATCTCTCTTACAATCATTGATGATACTAAAAAATATTTAATTTGATATATAAATTTTTTATATTTATTTGATATTACTTTCTTTTTGTTAAAATACGTAAAATATTCTATTAGTGGATATTAGGCAATCAAATATAGTGTTAGTTATAATTTAAAATTATTACAATTTGTGCAGATTTGTGCACTTGACATTTCTTTAATAGATAAAGAATTATAGGATCCTTGTATGTATATATATTTGGTACTTTACTCTTTGAAATAATACATCAGAATTATTTTTAAATCTTTTATTATGGTATCAAGAGTCAAACACCGATATCCTCTACAATATAGGAATCAATGCTTCTTTTTTTTTCATTGAATATTTCTGATGGCTTCTTTCGATAAAAATCAATGGGAGAAACATGATTCTGGAACTTCTGCGGCTTCCAAGAGTTATATTTCTGATGTTTTATTTATTCCCACATTAAACTGTAATCTTAATCTTATCTCCGTCAGCAAGTTAACCAAATCACATTCTTGTGTTGCCTTGTTTTACCCAACCCATTGTCTTTTTCAGAACATTCATTCCGAGAAGAAGATTGCCGGTGGTAGAAAGAGTGAAGGATTGTATTATTTTGAAAATGTCTCAATAAATCCATAAAAGAGGGTTGGCTTGTCTTGCGAATGATCACATACAAGATAAAAGCAAAAAGAAAATTTGGTTATGGCATAAATGGTTAAGACATCCCTCTTTTGGTTATTTAAAAAAATTATTTCCATCACTATTTCATAAATGCAATATTTCTGATTGTTTTTGTGAAACATGTGTTATGGAAAAAAATCATCATGTTGTGTTTCCTTTAAGCAATAACAAAACTGATTTTCCTTTTCATTAATTCACACATATGTTTGGGGCCTTGTCCCACAATCTACACATAATGGAAAAAATGGTTTATTAGTTTTGTTGATGATTGTACTCGGGTAACCTGAGTATATTTGCTTAAACATAAAAGTGATGTGGTTCGTTCCTTCTATCATCTAATCGTTACACACTTTAACACATCTATTAAGGTTATTCGATCAGACAATGGAAGGAAATATTTTAAGACTAAATTAATAGAGTTCATGAACTCTAAAGGCATCTTGCATCAAACTACATGTCCTTATCCACCACAACAAAATGAAGTGGCTGAGAGGAAAAATAGACATATATTAGAGGTGACAAGATCACTTTTGATAGATGGTAATGTCCCATCTCATTTATGGGGTGAGGCTGTGAGCTCTGCCGTTTATTTAATTAATCGAATCCCTTCTAGTGTGCTTAACTTTCGAAGGCCTTTTGATGTGTTGTCTGATCATTGTATCCTTCCTCCCATAGTTTATTTACCACCTCATATTTTTGGATGTGTTATATATGTTCACTTACACCCACATCAACGTACAAAGCTTGAAGAACGAGCGTTCAAATGTGTTTTTGTTGGGTATGGATCAACTCAAAAAGGTTATCATGCTTACCATCCACCATCAAAGAAATTTTAATATTTCTATAGATGTGACTTTTAATAAACATGAATTTTTTTATGTTGATTCTCCACTTCAGGGAGGCAATGAAAGTGAAGTGCATAATCATGATGTTAGTATGTTTGATATCTCAGATATCAAATTATATTGTGAAGATAAATTATCATGTGAGAATCATTCTACAGGAAGTGAGCCAATCTTAAATATGAACACTTCTCTTTTGGATAATACAATGTCTTCTGATCATAACCAATTGGCTCAATCTTCTCCATAGGTTCAACTTGACTCTTCAGAGGTACCTTCTGATCCTATCTCTGATAACACTAATTTAGATGAAATTGATCATGGAATTGATTCGTGTCTGCGTGAGACCACCAGCAGACCAAACACTGAGTCTACTACTGTTCAATATATTCTTCCACCTCGTTCTAACCATGGTCAACCTCTAGCTAAATATGAACCAGACCTCCAAGCCAAAGTTAAATATCCCATTAGTAAATATGTGTCATCTCACAGGTTATCTCAGTCACATGCATAATTTGTATCTCAATTATCTTCAAATTCTATTCCTAGTAATATATAGGAAGCTTTGGCAGATCCTAGATGGACCAAAGCAATGGTTGAGGAGATGACAGTTTTAAAAAAAAACAACACTTGGGATCTTGTGTCCTTACCAAGAGGGAAGAAAACAGTGGGCTGCAAATGGGTCTTTACAATTAAGTATAAAGCTAATGGAACTATTGAGAGGTATAAAACAAGACTTATGGCTAAAGTTTACACTCAGTCTTATGGTGTAGATTATCAAGAGACGTTCGCACCGGTAGCCAAGCTCAACACTGTGAGAATACTTCTATCGCTAGCTGCAAACCAAGATTGGCCTCTTCTATAATTTGATGTGAAAAATGCTTTTCTACACGGAGAAATTTCAAAAGAAATTTATATGGATTCTCTACCAGGCATGACAAATTCAATTGGAATGAAGGTTTGCAAATTAAAGAAGGCACTATATGGATTAAAACAATCTCCAGGAACATGATTTGGAAGGTTTACCAAGTCTATGAAGACTTTTGGCTATAGATCAAGTAACTCTGATCACACCTTATTTTTTAAGAGAGAAAAAGGAAAAATTACAACTTTGATTATATATGTAGATGACATGATTGTTACAGGAAATGACCAAGATGAGATTTCTAGTTTACAACAATACCTTGCATCTCAATTTGAGATGAAACAAGTTGGAAACCTCAAATATTTTTTCGGTATTGAAGTTGCTAGATCAAAACATGGTATTTTTCTATGCCAAAGAAAATATACTATTGACTTACTATCGGAAACTATGCTGCTTGGGAGTAAACCAGCTGATACATCAATTGAACAAAATCATAAACTCTTTCAATGCTCAAATTCAGCAAGAATAAACAGAGGAAGATATCAAAGGCTGGTAGGAAAATTAATTCATTTGTGTCATACACGTCCAAATATCACCTATGTAGTTAATGTTGTTAGTCAATTTATGCATGACCCACGAAAGCTTCATATGGATGCTGTTGAGAGGATTTTGAGATATTTGAAGTCTGCTCTAGGAAAAGGAATTTTTTTCTCAAATCATGGAAACTTAAAGGTAGAAGGGTACACTGATGCAGATTGGGCAGGTTCAAAAGATGATAGAAGATCTACCTTTGGATACTTTACTTTTGTAGGAGGGAATCTTGTAACTTAGAGGAGTAAAAAACAACTTGTAGTGGCAAGATCTAGTGCTGAAGCAGAATTCAAAAGCATGACACTAGGTGTATGTGAACTTTTGTGGATTAGAAGTGTTCTATCATATTTGGGCTTTAAATCAAATGAAGCTATGAATTTGTACTGTGACAATACTTCGGCTATAGCAATTGCTCACAATCTTGTTCAACATGATAGAACAAAGCATGTGGAGATTGATAGACATTTCATTAAAGAAAAACTTGAAGCAAGAATAATTTCATTTCCTTTTGTAAGATTAGAATTGCAGTTGGCTGATGTTCTTTGTGCAGATTCACATGTCATTCCTTTAATAGATGAAGAATTATAGGAATGTATATATATGATACTCTACTATTTGAAATAATACATCAAAATTATTCTTTAAACCTTTTATTATCTTTTACTTTTTTTTTTCTTGAAAAAATATAAAATTTCACTTATTTATAACAATTTTATTCTTGTGTGTCAAATGAATCTAAAAGTATATCATCCTACCATTACTTTTATAAATGGAAAGATTTGGCCTTTTAAGTTAAGTGTGATATAGTGGACTTTAAACCTAACTCAACCCCACAAGGTTTGCATCTACTTATATACTCTAAATTGGCCTTATCTCTAGTCAATGTGGGACTTCCAACACCCCCTCACGTCGAGGTATATATATCTCAACCGTGAGACTAGACATTAATAGGCGGTTCGATAGCAGCCCGATAATGGGTGAAATAATATATCAAATAAACAACAAATATCGCTAGGATATATAGGGTATAACTATAGCTCTGATACCATGTCAATTTTATCGTCATATCCCCTTTCTCATACCTAAATTTTGACGTCAGACCCCTTCTAAACCAACATCTATTTTAAAAAAAAATTAAATTTTTTTTACAATATTACCACACCTAAAATACAAAAAACGATTTCAGCGCATCATAAAATTGTATATACAATGAGTTTCAAGCAATAGAGATTGGACGCTCAATGCCGCCGCCAAGATCCGTCAACTTGTGCATAAAACTGCATCATAAGCCCAAACTAATCGGTGCAAACAAAGATCAATCGGTGCAAATGAAATTTAATCGGTCCAAACCAAACCAAAGTCATATACCTTATTTAACGTCAGGGACCCCTCTAACCGACTTCTGTAATAGTGTTTTATTTACAAAACTGCTACGGGTCATTTTTTACGTTGGATTTTCTTTCGTTAACGTTAAACACATGACATTAAACATTATTTCTGCATTAGTGAAAGATCTATGTTGTTAGTTTATTTATAACCGTAAGTAGTGACTTTTAAACAATGACATTTTTATCCACATGTCAATAATGCATTCCTTAACGACGATTTGCAAGAAATTTTGTTTTCTATGTCGTCTATTAATAACAAACTTAGTACAAACAATTTGTATGCACAATGTTGAAAAAAGAGTTGAATATATTATTTTATCTTATCTTTAATTAATTTGTTATTATTTTTTATTTTAATGTTAACATATATTTCTATTATATATATATATATATATATATATATATATATATATATAGATTAATCTCCTGTATAGTTTTTACTATATTTAATCGTATCAATAAGGTCTAATTTATATTTTTAATATAAAAATTTAAAATGTATTAATTAAAATTAAAAGAATAATTTAAATTATATATATATATATATATATATATATATATATATATATATATATATATATATATATATATATATATATATATATATATATATATATATAATCACTCATTAGACATTAAAATCTACAACTAAGTTGTATCAAATACGATATAATTGTCTCCATTCATAGAACCTTTATTTGAAGTTGAGGTGTAACCGGTATCTTTTGGTCATTGTGAAAGAGCTTAAAATGTGTAAAATGAAGAAACAAATGTCATAACTTCCCCCTCATGATAGAATAAAAAGATATGAAAAATGTTCAAAATAGATAAAAGCTTTCAAAGGATTTATATGAATAACACGATAAATTAAGAATGACACCTAATAAATACCAGACCAATAAATAATTAAAATTTAGAGGATTGAACATATACCACTTGCATTTCAATTTGTTAATCCGATAGCCTGGGACACATTTGATGGGAACTGATGTGTCTATTTGCATCAACAACCAAGACATTAAAACCATTTACAGTAACCTCACCCCACGTGATTGTAATTGTTATTGTGCATATTAGAACAGAGGTCACTTCAATAATAATTGTTCGAGTACACATAATTTTTTTGTGTTATTTTTCTGTATTTAAAATACATCAATGTTATTATATTAAAAAAATTAATATATTTTTAAATAATAAAATCAGTATTTATAAGTTTATTTTGAATGTTTAATAGAAGAATAAAATAAGAAATCAGTAAAAGTTTAAATCCTAAGTTCTTTTCGTTATTAAAAAAATATCGAATCATTTTTGCCTTGTTCTTTTGAGTGGATTTGAGGGGATTTGAAGATAAATTTTTTTGTCGTTTATTTGAGTGAATTTGGAGGTAAATGAGAATGAATTTAGAAATAAAATTTGTGAGAATTAGTATAAAATTGTATTGACATGACAAATTAAAAAAATTTATTTCCAAATTCACTCTCATTTACCTCCAAATTCACTCAAATAAACGACAAAAAAATTTATCTTTAAATCCTCTCAAATCCCCTCAAATCCACTCTCTCAAATCCACTCAAAAATTTGAAATATAACAAAAAAAATGAAAGTAGTATAATATTTTTTTTATTAAAAGAGTTTAAGTGCCATAAATGGCTCTTTTGCTAACTAAATTTATATAAAATCGTGAAAAAGTGCTGAATTCTTTTATATTCAAATTTAACAATTCTTTTAAATCTATGCTAGTCCAATGACATGTGCGTACACGTTTTTTTTTAATAATTGTGATTATTTTATATATGAAATAATAAAGTAGTAAGATTATTATCTAACGAGATGTGATAAAAATTAGGTTGTATTATTTTAATTGTTATTATTAAAGTAATTGTATCATATGTATGTTTGAGAGAGTTTTTCCACTCGAGCACGTTTAGCCAGAGTTCTCCATGTTGAATTCTTTCTGCCGAGCTTGTTTAGGATGAGTTTTTCGGACAAATTCTTTCAGATTGAGTTTCTACAGACCGATCTGTTGAGGACCTGGGTGTTACACCTTCCTGAAAGTTGGAGTGAGATCTTATGTTAGTGAAGTTCACATACAACAAAGTTACCATTCCAGCATTGAGATGATACCTTTTGAAGTTCTGTATGGAAGGAGATGCCAAATACTGTTGTATTGGTATCAAGATGGAGAAACAATGATTGTGGGACTTGAGTTGTTACAACAAACTATTCCAAAGGTAAAGTTGATTCAGGATGAGATACAGACAACTTAGAGTAGACATATAGTCTTATGCGAATAAAAGGAAAAGATCGCTAGAGTTTGAAGTTGGATATCATGTGTTTTTGCGAGTGACACCAACAACAATAATTGAGAGAGTTATCTGGTCGAAGAATTGTTGTCGCCCAAGTTTCTTGAACCATACCAAATCCTCAAAAGGATTGGGCCAGTAGCTTACAAGATAGTGTTGTCACCTCGATTGACAAACTTACATAATGTGTTTCATGTATCACAATTAAGGAAGTATGTTTCGGATCCAACTCCTGTTGCAGAGGCTAATGACATTCAAGTCAAGAGGATTTAATGTTAGACGTTGTACCAATATGAGTGTTGGATGTTCAAATCAATAACCTGAGAGAAAGGATATTCGTACGGTGAAAGTGCTTAATACAAGAAATGACTTGGGAATTAGAGAATTTTATGAGGAAAGAGTACCCAAATATTTTTCTTGAGTAACACCATTTTCAAGGATAAATTTTTTTGGATTGGAGAGAGAATGTAAAATCCGAGAAAATATAATATTAAAAAATGATGTTGTAAAGTGGTTTAGGATTATTTAATAAGAATAGTGTGTGTTGTATAGCTTAGTTGATGAAATATTTTTATTTGGACTAGTGATTATGTGATCAAATCCTGTTAGATGCACACAATGTTTTATCTGTTTTGTTTATGTTATTATTAATTGTGTAGTACGGATGTGATGGCTAAATTGTATGTTTGGCATTCAAGGGGAAAGGGGTTGATTTAGAAGGAGTTTATTTTCTTAAACTTTGGTCTTTAATATTTTCTTTTTAATTGCATCAGAAAAACCAAGGTACTTTAAACCTAGACTAATGCACGAGCCCACAACATTAACGTGCCGTTTTTCTTTGTGCAACGTTCTTTCCCCTTGGATAGGAGGAGAGCCCGTAGTGTTAGGGGTTTTAGAGGGTCTGTGGGGGAACAGTTAAGATGAGTGGAGTGGTTAGGTAGTGAAGGCTAGGAGTAGGAGCAAAAAAAATATTCTTTCACATACCTAAATTTTTTACATTCGTTTTACATTATTTTTACTTACTTTTTTTTCTTGAAAAAATATAAAAGTTTATACTTTTATGACCATTTCATCCTTGTGCTCTGTGTCAAATGAATGTAAAAATGTGTCATGGTATTATTACTCAATCAGGGAAGGGTGTTGTGAGAGAGAATTGTAGGAATATTAGAGACTGAATTGTGGCCTGCTTCGATGTAAAGACAAAAGGTTAGGAGAAGCTTTAGGCTATGTTCACTTAAAGAGAATTTACTGTTAAGAGGTTATTGAGAGCGAGGAAATGAGATGATTTCTGTGTTCACTTGAGAAGAAATGGAAGGAACGATTTGATAGGATTTGCGGGATACATCATTCTTTTATCACCTGCGAAAGTGGAGAGATTTGGAGGGATTAGTTGTGCAAAATCTAATTTACCCTCTACGTAATTTATAGTTCCAGCTCCAATTATCACACATATTCGATTCTAATTAAAAAGAATTCATTCTAAGATTTTGATTAATAATAAAAACATGAGAAGAACAATGATTTATATGGTCACTATAGACTCACGATGAAGAACAAACTGATTGAAAGATGAAGACGAATTTTGAAGCTGAAGAACAATGATTTGTTGGATGCGGATTTAGTTCCCAGACCGCCCGTATTCGGTTCCAGGCGTATGAGGAATTTACATGGAACTTGTATTCGGTTCCTACTTCCTTTTATTTGGTTCCAAGCATCATGTATTCGGTTTCCAAAATATGGTATTCGGTTCCAACATGATGGGTTAAGTTAGAGCACCCAAAGTGGTGGCGAGAAGGAAGCGGAGGACGCGCTTTGGAAGAAGCGTGGGTCAAAGAAGGGCTGTTGGGGGTTGTGATGATGTTGTTGTGGTGGTGAGTTGAAGTGGTGGTGAATCGAGAAACTAGTGGTGGTGAATCGAGAAACCAGTGGTGGTTGTTGGTGTTGAGCCATGTAGAATAGGGTCAATTAACATGGTAAAGTTGTGGCTTGTTAAAACTCATTGGCAAGTCTACCAAATTGTTCAAGTAATATAAAATGGTAAAACCAAATATTGTTTCCCAAGAGACTCGCGTAATATTAGTTAATTGCATTATTAACAACTCATATAGACTCAAGAACAACATATAAATTGAAAAACAAGTGCGAAGAAGATAAAATATCAACTATACAAGTTTGGACTTTGGTGTTTGAAGACACTTAAACATGGACTAGACTAGAAATGGTACGGAATGACATTGTTAAGGTTAGTTTTCACCTATTCACTCTTGTGCATACACAATTTCATCTCCTCTCCATCAAATTACTAAAGTCAATCTAGAAAATTACTCAAGCCCTAATTCCTTAGGTGAAAGAGCCTAACTTTTCCCTATTAAAATCCAATTTCTTGGAAAATCTAAGAAGCAAAACTCGCATTAAGAACTAAGAACTAAGACAACAAGTGAATCATCTTCTATTCCTAGAATCAATGAATTACTAGGACTCTTGTTTCAGTTCTAGATTACACAAGATACATTCTCATACCCATGAATCAAAGATCAAGCCATGAATATCTCTATTACATGCAAGCTTTAAGATTGGAACAAAAATACTAACAATTGATAAAAAAAGGCATAAATACATTCAAATCATTCATCAAATACTCAAGAGTTCAAAGGTTACATATACCCTCACAAGATGGGTTTGACTCTCCATTTCCATGGAGAGCCCTATAACTTACAAAAAGGCCATGGAAGAAGAAGAAGAACCCAAAGAGGAAGAAGGGAGTGTTCCCACGAACCCTAGCAACCCTCCAAGCTCTCCTCTAAGTGAAATCGCGTCTCCAAATCACCAAAGACCCAAACCCTTTTGCGTTTTAGGGTTAAATAAGCTAAAATTGCCACATCAGTGAAAGTGGCACTCAGCGCCCTTAGAGGGGCGCTCAGTGCGAGCTCTGCATAATTGGATGGCGCTTAGCGCCTTGGATGGGTCGCTCAAGCGAATTTGCGCAGCAAATGGCGCTCAGCGACCCTGAAGAGGCGCCCAGGCGCAAAATTCTGGCAATTTCAGGATTTTCACCGCTTAGCGGTAGCCCAACGGCAGCTCAACGGTAGCCCAACGACAACATTCCAAAACTCTCTCTTTTTGTTGTTTTGTTGCTTTTGTGGCTGGTTCAGTTCTCTAGTTTGGTGGAGGTTCTTCCAAGCACAATATTAACTACAAAACAAGGGGATTAGTGATGAATTTATATCAATGTAGCCCAAAATATAAATAACATTAAAACAAGTTAAAAGAGAAAATTTAAACAAGTAATAAACTAAATGAAAGCTGATTTTATCTCTAAAATGAACCTCAGATAATGTCTTGGTTGGATTTGCCGACGGTGACTTTATTTTTGACAAGTAGTATCATTGACGAGTTCCATTCGTAATCCAACATGTTTATATTTGGCTTAGAGAGCGTGAGGCATAAGCAAAACCAATTTTGTTTCTTTTACTCTGATGGTGTTGAAGGTTTTTGTAAGAAGAGTATTGGATTGTAAAGAAAAATGTTATTTTAACAAATTTATTAATAACTTTTTTATAACAATCTATATATAGTAACTTGTGAGTGGTCCATTTTATATATACGGATAATAAAACAGTGAGTTGCGAAGAGTGGAACTGGGGTGTGGTTTGGGTGCAGGGCAATAAGTTCACTAACGCTGTGTGGCAGAGGTGAATTGAGTGTGTCTTAGTACTAATTTGTCTATCTGCATCAACAGAACCAAGACATTACCAACACAAAAACCATTTACACGCAACGCATGTGATTGTAATTGTTATTTTAGAACAGAGGTCACTTTCAATAATAATTGTTCGAGTCCACATAATTTTTTTTTTGGTTATTTTTCTGTGTTTAATATACATCAATGTTATTATATTAAAAAAATTAATATATTTTTAAAAAATAAAATCAGTATTTATTAGTGTATTTTGAATTTTTAGTACAAGAATAATATGATAAATCAGTAAAATCTTAAATCCCAATGTTATTAAAAAAATCTGGAATCATTTTACTATGATGTATATAATTTGAAACATATAAAAAAATGGCTTTTTGCTAACTAAATTTATATAACATCGTGAAAATTGTTGAATTTTTTTCTATTCAAATTTAACAATTCTTTTAAATCTACATATGTATTAATAACGCTGTCGTCTCTGATTCTTGCCGCTATGGTCCACCCAATCATAGCTCTTTTATGATATTTTTCAGTTGACCATTTCACCTAAAGATGCAATTAGATAAATTACTTTACTCAATAATAATTAAAAATATTATTGCGATATAGTTTTAAATAATCATTTTAATTTTCAATTTTTTTATGGAGCTGTTTTTCAGAATATGTGATGATAAAATGGATATTATTTTTAACGAATAAATTATAGGCATTTAAAAAGAGAAATCTAATTACTCTTTCATAAAAAGGATTTTTACCGTCAAACATTCTATATCAGGTGGCAAGACAAATCTTAAAAAAGTGTACCGTAAAAATTTTAGAAAGTCTAAATTAACATTGATGACCTTTTCACAAACGTTAATTTCTCCTTTAACATTACTCATAAGCACAACAAACGTTAAATAACTTCGTACTAGTCTAGATTATTTCATGAAATACAGATTATCAGAGGGTAGACTTTATAAAAGTAGCAGAACTGGTTTGAGGTTGGCTTTTGTTGCATAGCATGTGGTTAAACTCTTCAGCAAACCTCTCCATAGCTTCAGCAGGTAAGCAAATCGGAAATATTATGCCTTCTTCTCCTTTTCCATTCTTAGCAGAACAGAAATACGAAACTCCTAAGAAGCTCCCAACCCCAGCTTGGGCCACTCCACCGTACACAGCCTCACCCCAACCAAAATCCACTTCTCTAAGGTTAAAACGTGCTAAATGTGACACAATATAAGACCTCACAGTTGTGAATAAGCATCGTCCTTTCATCACCATCAGGTCTGCAACAGATTGTAGGTACTCTTCTGTCATCTCACCTTTCACTTTATTTATCAACTCCACCGCATACCCAAATGGGTTTCTGCAAAGCTTCCCTGCAGTCGTTACTGCCGCCGGATATGCAAAACAGTTGCCGTAGTAACCAACAGGAAGTGGTGGATTGAGCCGACCACGTGCGTTGACTATGCACATCATGCGAACATCCTCGTCTGCTTCTATTTGCAGTGCTTTTGTGCGACAGCGCCAGAGGCATGCTGTGATGAGATCAAATGTGGTGCAGTGCTGAAGGTGTTGGGGAATCAAGCGCCGAAGTGCAGCTATATCGAGTGGTCCAAAGAAGAATGATCGTTGAACCAAGTTTTGGTCTGAAGAAGGAAGGGTATCTTGGACTTGCTCGAATTCACGATGGTTGCATGTAATGCGAGGTGGCACTCTTGCCATTAGGAGCTCCCTACGCCACGCTGGTTCGATGGAAGGTTTGGTTGCACCTCTAGCCATTTCCGCCCACGCGCTCATTAATTGTTCGTAACCGGGTCCATCACACATGGTGTGGTTGAAGCCGATGGCTAAGATGAAACCACCGCACTTGAGTCGTGTCACCTGCATTTTTATTCCATATTCAACAAGTTCACACATTTTGCTTCCGGTAAACTTTTTCTAAAGTTAACTACGATCAAGAATAAGTACAAGAAACAAGCTACTTGTGAAAATTTCTGTTGAACATCTCACGTCGTTTGGTAAATTATTAGTTATACACCTCACTTTGTAATAGGCTATCAGAGCATATCAATGAAAAAAAATTGACAGAAGGACGAAGCAGCCCATTCTCTCTATCAGAACCAGTAAGACTACCAATACTTCCGAAAATCAAGATGAGAAAGCACATTTGAGTTGGTTTGTACCATTTAAATTCTCTTGTTTTAAAAACAAAATTAAAAAATTAGTGACAGAAATTAATTATATCAGAAATGAGTTTTTAAAATATAGAAATCTAGAAAATGAATAAAAAATATGTTGAGATTGATGAGTAAGTGTATTGAACCTGTACAAGTAGGAGGGGAGTGTTGGTAATTTGTTGTGTATCAGGAACATCGTATAGCAGTTCATGGAAGCATGGGAATGGAGGCTGGAGAAAATCGCCAAACTGATCAAGTGTGACGTCTGCGTCGGCCTCAATGAACATGGCACCTTCTCCAGTGCAATCCACCATCAATTTGCGGTTAGGCCCCTCTCTAAGCCTACCCGCAAATGGGTAATAAAAGACAAGTGTCTGGGAGAGTGCTTGGCGAATGACTTGAACTGGGTCTTTCTCTACCATTGATGCTTGCTTTTTATAAATGTGTATCATCGGAAGGTGGACACGCAGGGCTTCTTGATCATCAATGTCGGAAAGTGGTTTAAATTCATGAGGAGTGGGGATAGCAGGAGGCACCAGCTGGGGTTGGCACCTTCGCACTGTAAAGTTCAGAGAAGAAGAAGATGATGATGAGGCCATGGGAATTAAGCAAATGGATTTGGGTTGAGTGAGTGTGTGAGTTCATGGAGCCAAGTGTGTTGTCCTTTATAAATGGAATGATGCATGCATTAGGTAAATAAATTGAAACACGTTTCCTTTAAGGCGTATGAATAAAGTGATGGACCCAAAGTGTCACACAGCCACCTGTTTAACCAGAGGATCATCTACCAGGGGACCACCACATCAAGTGCTGCACCAATCAAAGTATTTGGGAACCATGGTTTTGCATTTTTCACGTGCGTGTAAAGTTATCTCTTGTACAATACTGGACTCTACTAATATTATTTCTATAAATATTAAAGGCAAGAATTTCATTTTTCACATTTTAAGTGTGATATGATTTGGTTACGAAGAAAACGAATTATATGAAGCTGGAGTCACAATTTTAAAAATTTCACAACATCGGTTTTATTTGAACCGAAATATATATTTTTTTCAACTTCGATTACCTAAGAATTGAAGCTTATGTGAAATTTTCAAATTTTTGGTTATTTCTTTAATTATTTTATTTAAAAGAAGAAATTTGATTTTAGTTTCCAAATAAATGAGATCTTATAGATATATAACTTCAATTATTTTAAAATAGAAATTTAAAAGTATGTTATAATTTCCAAAAATTCCGTTTTATTCAAATGTTTTATATGAGAAGGGATATATAGCTTTAAATGCTAGAAAATTGAAGTCATTAAGAAAATCTTAAAATTGTTATTCTATTAATTTAAATCTTTTATCTGAAAAGAATATATACCTATGGTTTCAGATAACCAAGACCATATGCCTCTACTTCGTTGTAGAACCTAAGTCAAAAAATTCATCAACTAACAAACAATTTCGTCATCCAACTTATTCATATACAATGGAAAGGTTTAGTTAATTTTTTTTATTTCTAGTTTTTGCTGAAGTGTGTCAAGTTGGTTATACTTTTTAAAAAAATTTTATTTTCGTCCATATTTAGTATAAAAGTTTTAATTTCGTTCACACCTAATATAATTTTTCTTAATTAAGTTTTTTGCCTTAAAGACGTAGAAATGATATTAACTGAAATATTCTCTCTATGTGTAAGACATTTTTTGTTAGTGCTCTCTCTTCTCCCCCTTACTGTTGATTCCTTTTAACCCATTCTGAGGGATGAATTTGTTTGTGTGTTGATTGACAGTTGACAGTGTAACTATAATAAGTATTAGTTTTGTGATTAATTTGGTTGTTGCTCTTGCTTGAGTCCAAAGTCCAAACTCCTGAAAAAAAGCACATATACTGAATTATATTATATAAATAATGTGAGATGATATAAAAAAAGGGTGAAAGTTATCATTGTTAATTTATTTAATATTTGGAACGAGAAAATTGATATTGGAGTGTTTTTATTTATAAAAATTTAAACATAGAAAGTTTATAAACAACGTGACGACGACGAAGAGAATAAGTTTCTTAATGTAGAAACCTTATATATGGTTTTTTAGATTTTTGTTTAGAAGAAATTTAATACCAAAGAGTTATGCATGAATTATATGAAATATTATGACATTATCTTTACTTTAAAATATTAACATTATATGTATATAAAAAAATTTAAATCTTTTTTATTTCATTTAATATAACTTTTAATTTTGAATCATGTTTATGGAAAAAAAAATCCGTCTTAAATTGAAAGAAATAAAAATGCAAGTGTCGGCTGTCTATACCCTCACGGTAGAAGCAAAGTGGCACTCGTCTCCTTTTTTTCTCTACAAAACATTCTTACTTTTAATTTTTTACTAAAACCTTTGTTTTATTCTTTAAATATTACCAGGCGTTGAAAAAAGAAAGCATGTATTCCAAGTAGGATAAAGTTAGAAATGGACCGCAGAGTAAGTTGAGAAGTAAGGAATCAACAGTAAGGTGTAGAGGAGAGAGCACTCACAGCTTTGTACAAAGAAGCACAAGAGAGAGAATATTTCCGTTAACAGCCGTTTTTGTATATTTAACGAAAACAAATTATATCACATGTGAATAAAATTGAAACTTTTATGTCAGGTGGACGAAATTAAAATTTTGTTAAGAGGTATCAAACTTGGCACATTATAGCGAAATTAGGAATAAAAGAATTAATTAAACCTAATAGAAATATATTGATAATAAATTTCTCCTATTCGATTAAGAATGTAAAAATCTTGATTTGATTTAGCTATCAACTAAATGAATCTATATCTATTTGGTAATTTATGTATCAGACATAGCTGACCGTTATATTATTCATTTTCAATTTATCTCTTAGACTATTCATGAAAAGAAAGTACATGGTTTTAATGATGATATCTGGTCTAAGGGAGCTTGAAAATTACATAAATATTTATATTAATCTACTAGTTGACAACTTGAAGTTGTTGGGGTTGAAATATTTAATGTCTTTGCTTCTGAAACTTTCATGATGCATGATATATTATTTTATTTTGCGTCATTAATGACTTTCTAGCTTGCTATAATTTATCAGGATATAGTATCGGGTAAAAAGTCATTTCCTGTATGTGAAGAAAACATTGAAGCTCATCAATTGAAACATAGAAGGAAGACAATATATATGTACCATAGAGATTTTTAAAATCAAATCACTCATATCGAAGGATAAAAAAAACATTTAATGGACATCAAGAGAATGACGATGCACTAATTCACTAATTGGCCTTCAAATTTATGAAAAAGTAAAGTACATCATGTATTTGGAAAACACCGAAGAAGTCATCTACAACAAGCCCTTGAAAGAAAAAAAAATCAATATTCTTTGATTTTTCATATTGATCAAAGTTAAAAGTTTGACATTGTATAAATGTAATGCATGTAGAGAAAAATATATGTAGAAAAAAAATATGTGTGATAGGTTGATTGATACACTACTTAACATTCAGGAAAAGAAAAGACATAAGATGAAGTACATAAGAGATGAAGTAAATGCTCATTTGGATTTCGTTGAAATTAAGATCTGAAAAACTCGACACCAAGAGAGGTTGGTAAGTTACTTATTTACCCATGCATATTACACTATGGAGAAAATAAGTTTTTGTCTTTGTCTAAAAAGAGTGAAGTTACCAAAAAGGTACTTTTCAAATATTAAAGAGTTTAGTGTCGCGGTAGGACTTGAAGCTTATTGACCTAAAGTCTCATGATTGTCACATCTTAATGTAACAATATTGAAGGCTATTCATGGTACACTAATCTTGTTTGTGTTCATTTTTTACTTCCATTTGTAGTAAAGTCATTAATCTTCTAAAGTTATATGAATTTCAAGGTGAGTTATTATATCTTGTGTCAACTGAAAATATTTTTTCTTTCCTCTTATTTGTTTGACAAATCGAATTTTATGAACCAATATACTTAAAATAAAATGTCACAATTTTTCCTTAAAATAAAAAATACAAAAAATATTCAAAATAGATAAAATCTTCCAAAAGAATTTATTTAAATATGAATACCAAGATAAATTAAGAATGACACCTAATAAACAATATCTGTATTTTTGTTTTATCAGAGCAAAAATTTAACACTAAAATAATAAATTAGAGGATTGAACATACCATTTGTACTTCAGTTGTTGATCCGACAGCCTGGGCCACATTTATCTGCATCAACAGAAACAAGACATTACCAACACAAAAACCATTTACGTAACCTCACCCTGTGATTGTAATTTTTATTGTGCGTATATTAGAACAGAAGTCACTTCAATAATAATTGTTCGAGTCAACATAATTTTTGTGTGTTTAAAATATATCAATTTTATTATGTGAAAAGAATTAAAATATTTTTAAATAATAAAATCAGTATAATGTGTATTTTGAATGTTTAATAGAGGAATAATATAAGAAATCAGTAAAAATTTAAATCCCAATTCTTTTGTTATTAAAAAAATCTCGAGTCATTTTACTATGACGAATATATAATTTGAAATATAACGAAAAAGAATATGATAGTAGCATAATATTTTTTTTATTAAAAAAGTTTAAGTGGATAAATTGATTGTTTGCTGAATAAATTTATATAACATAAAAGTGCTGAATTATTTTATATATCGCAGGATATCTGAGTTGAGCTATTGTTAACAGTAAACCGAACGAGCGACTGAATGATCGCTTTTATCCGGACGGTTACTAATAGTAAACAGACCAAATATTAACGAGTACTTAAATGATCACTTTCGAATGATCGTCAACCTCCTAGACGAAACGATCACGATATCATAGAAGATAATGCTAGCGAGACGATAGTCATATCATACTCTCGTCAATGTCGCCCTTAACATCGATCGTCTTAATAGCGATCGTCCGTTACTTAAACCAAACGATCAGCATGGGTCAAATCAACCCAGTCAAGCTAAGAGTCAACAGACGCTCGATCAGCTTTATTCTGACCGGATCAATTAACCCGGATAAACTAAGGAATAAGTGGTTAGAAATATCTGGCCATGATATCACAAATCACGGAACTAACTAACCCAGTATCATAGATGAAAAGCACGACTAAGCGGTTGAGTTTTCCAACCAACCGGATTTTTAGGTAAACGGTTTATTTTACTTTTAGGTTAAATATGAAAAATCAGAAGAAAATAATATACGTTTTTGATAATTCAGGAAGAGGAGAGAAAATATTGATTTTTCATTATTGAACTAAAAAGGTTCCGTCATTCTTTTTGTCTGACTTCAGCGTTGAAGTGCCTTCGCAGGTACCCACTCCATTCTTTCCGAAAAGCTTTGTGCAAGAAGAAGATATAAAGATAACTAAGAAGACGTTATTCATCATGTTTACATACATTTTACATTCAAATTTAACAACTCTTTTAAATCTATATATGTATTAATAACCCTGTCATCTCTGATTCTTGCCGCTACAGTTTTTGGTCCACCAAATCATAGCTCTTAATGATATTTTTCAGTTGATGATTTCACCTAAACATCCAATTAGATAAGTTAATTTACTCAATAATAATTAATTTATATCATTGCTATATACTTTCAAATAATCATTTTAATTTTCAATTTTTATTTAATTATTTATGGAGCTGTTTTTCAGAATGTGTGACGATAAATGGGATATTATTTTTAACGAATTAATTATAGGCATTTAAAAAGAAAAATCTAATTACTTTTTCATAAAAAGGATTTTTATCGTCAAACATTCTATATCATGTGGCAAGACAAATCTTAAAAAAGTGTACCGTAAAAATTTCAGAAATATTTAGTCTAAATTAACATTGGTGACCTTTTTCACAAACGTTAATTTCTCCTTTAACATTATTCATAAGCACAACTAACGTTAAATAACTTCGTACTAGTCTAGATTCTATCTCTTAAATAAGCTAAATTATTCCATGAAATACATATTATTAGAAGGTAGACTTTATAAAAGGAGCAGAACTGGTTTCAGGTTGATTTTTGTTGCCTAGCATGTGGCTAAACTCTTCAGCAAACCTTTCCATAGCTTCAGCAGGTAAGCAAATTGGAAATATTATGCCTTCTTCTCCTTTTCCATTCTTAGCAGAACAGAAAAACGAAACTCCTAAGAAGCTCCCAACCCCAGCTTTAGCCACTCCATAGTACACAGCCTCACCCCAACCAAAATCCACTTCTCTAAGGTTAAAACGTGCCAAATGTGACACAATATAAGACCTCACAGTTGTGAATAAGCATCGTCCCTTCATCACCATCAGGTCTGCAACAGATTGCAGGTACTCTTCTGTCATCTCACCTTTCGCTTTATTTATCAACTCCACCGCATACCCAAATGGGTTTCTGCAAAGCTTCCCTGCAGTCGTTACTGCCGCCGGATATGCAAAACCGTTGCCGTAGTAACCAACAGGAAGTGGTGGATTGAGCCGACCACGTGCGTTGACTATGCACATCATGCGAACATCCTCGTCTGCTTCTATTTGCAGTGCTTTTGTGCGACAGCGCCAGAGGCATGCTGTGATGAGATCAAATGTGGTGCAGTGCTGAAGGTGTTGGGGAATCAAGCGCCGAAGTGCAGCTATATCGAGTGGTCCAAAGAAGAATGATCGTTGAACCAAGTTTTGGTCTGAAGAAGGAAGGGTATCTTGGACTTGCTCGAATTCACGATGGTTGCATGTAATGCGAGGTGGGTCTCTTGCCATTAGGAGCTCCCTACGCCACACTGGTGCAATGGAAGGTTTGGTTGCACCTCTAGCCATTTCCGCCCACGCGCTCATGAATTGTTCGTAACCGGGTCCATCGCACATGGTGTGGTTGAGGCCGATGGCTAAGATGAAACCACCGCACTTGAGTCGTGTCACCTGCATTTTTATTCCATATTCAACAAGTTTACACATTTTGCTTCCGGTAAACTTTTTCTAAAGTTAACTACGACCACGAATAAGTACAAGAAACAAGCTACTTGTGAAAATTTCTGTCGAACATCTCACGTCGTTTGATAAATTATTACGAGTGTTATACACCTCACTTTGTAATAGGCTATCAGAGCATATCAATGAAAAAAAAATTGACAGAAGGACGAAGCAGCCCATTCTCTCTATCAGAACCAGTAAGACTCCCAATACTTCCGAAAATCAAGATGAGAAAGCACATTTGAGTTGGTTTGTACCATTTAAATTCTCTTGTTTTAAAAACAAAATTCAAAAATTAGTGACAGAAATTAATTATATCAGAAATGAGTTTTTAAAATATAGAAATCTAGAAAATGAATAAAAAATATGTTGAGATTGATGAGTAAGTGTATTGAACCTGTACAAGTAGAAGGGGAGTGTTGGTAATTTGTTGTGAGCCAGGGACATCGTATAGCAGTTCATGGAAGCATGGGAATGGAGGCTGGAGAAAATCGCCAAACTGATCAAGTGTGACGTCTGCGTCGGCCTCAATGAACATGGCACCTTCTCCAGTGCAATCCACCATCAATTTGCGGTTAGGCCCCTCTCTAAGCCTACCCGCAAATGGGTAATAAAAGACAAGTGTCTGGGAGAGTGCTTGGCGAATGACTTGAACTGGGTCTTTCTCTACCATTGATGCTTGCTTTTTATAAATGTGTATCACGGGAAGTTGGACACGCAAACCATCTTGATCATCAATGTCGGAAAGTGGCTTAAATTCATGAGGAGTGGGGATAGCAGGAGGCACCAGCTGGGGTTGGCACCTTCGCACTGTAAAGTTCAGATAAGAAGAAGATGATGAAGAAGAAGATGATGATGAGGCCATGAGAATTATGAGAGAACAGAAGAGAAATTAAACAAATGGATTTGGGTTGAGTGAGTGTGTGAGCCAAAGTCTGTTGTGCTTTATAAGGAAAATGTAATGATGCATGTATTGGTAGGAAATAAATTGAAATAAAATGATGGACCCAAAGTGTCACCAGAGGATAGGTGACACCACCTTATGAAGCTGACGTTGAAGGAAAGGGGAAACGTGTGAGGAAACCAAATACGTTTGAAAGGGTATAGTTGGAAATGGAATTAGTTATATAGCAGGGGTAGGGGAGAGGTAGGCAATCATGGAATAATCTTCTCTCTTTCTCTGGATTATTCTTTCTCTTGCTGACTATTGATAGAGGTAACCCGTTGTATCTTGTGCTATTTTCAATTAAAAGGCAAGCACCGACCCTTAGTTGGTGTTGCATTCGGTTATCGATGATTATTTTTTGTTCTTATTGTTGCATTTATTTCAATATATTACATTGGTGCTTTCATTACCTCCATTATGGCTGCGATCTTCACCTGAGCTTTCCCAAATCCTAGAAATCCTTGAGAAACGTGATCGTGACCATGTCCGGAAGATGACAGAGCTGAGAAATGAAATTGAACACTTCAAAGCAAATCTTCAAGGTGGGGGCAGAACTCAAGAGATTTTACATATCCCTTACAAGTGCAGAATGTGAAGTTGGACTTCCCTAAATTCGACGGTTCGGAGGTCCTTCAATGGATTTTTTGTGCGGAGCAATTCTTCGAGTATTATAAGACTCCAGATGAACAAAGCATTGTGATTGCAGCGGTCCACTTTGAGAAGAATGTAGTGTCGTGGTACCAAATGATGCAGAGAACTAGTCCAATCATTTCTTGGAACACTCTGGTCAGGTCACTCGAACTGGAATTTGGTCCTTCTCCTTTTGATTCATCTAGATCAACACTTTTTAAACTCATAAAAACAGGCTCAGTAAATGATTATTATGTGGAATTTACTAGCCTTGCTAATCGTATTTATGGTGTTAGCGCAGAAGCTCTCTTGGACTGTTTTGTAAGTGGTCTTAAAATTGACATTAAGCGTAAGGTTATTGCACAAGCACCTAGCTCTATATTAAAAGCTATATCCTTAGCTCACTTATTTGAAGAAAAATATACTGTCAAAAACTGATATCTGTATGGGAGTTCCAATAACAGACCCTTACTAATACCTCAAATCAATCATACACTAATCCTGTGCAACAACCCATTTTGGCCACACCAAACACCAAACCAAATGTTGCACCATTTAGACACAGTCCTATTAAGAAAATGTCTCCTACTGAAATGCAATATCGAAGAGAAAAAGGCTTATGCTTCACCTGCAATGAAAAATTCTCTGCCACGCATCGCTGTGCAAATAGACAGTACTTGCTTATGCAGCTTGATGAGGAGGAGGATGAGAAGGACCAACAGGGACTTGAGGAGGATATGGTTAACCTGGAAGCAGAATTGACACACCATTTATCCTTTAATGCGTTAAAAGAATCAGCTAGTGCAGGTACAATGAGTTTCACTGGAAGGATTGCAGGAAAATAGGTTCAGATACTGCTTGACAGTGGCAGCAATGATAATTTCTTGCAACCTAAACTGGCCAAGTTTCTTAAGTTACCAGTGGAACCTGCTTCAGGTCTTCAAGTGTTACTTGGTAATGGCAACACCCTATCAATTGAGGGCAAGATTTCTGAGTTGCAAGTACAGGTACAGGGTCAGATTCTCAGCCTACCTGTGTATTTACTATCAGTTTCTGGTGCTGATTTGGTGTTAGGGGCAGCTTGGCTCGCTACCTTAGGGCCACACATTGCTGATTATAGCTCATTGACCATTAAATTTCACAAAGATAAAAAGCTGGTGACATTAGTTGGTGAAACACAGAAACCTATTGGGTTAACACAATTCAATCAATTGAAGCGCTTGAGCCACACTCAGAGTATTGCTGAGATATTTACTCTACAACTATGCTCCACTTTTACTGTCCAAGACCAGTGGCCAAACTGTCTACAGGATATGGATCCGGAGATAGCACTCTTACTATATACTTACAGAGGAATGTTTGCTAAACCTGTTGGATTGCCTCCTCCAAGATCTCAGGATCATAAAATTCCCTTAATCTATGGTAGTGATACAGTGAAAGTCAGACCCTATAAATATCCACACAGTCAGAAACAACAAATAGAGATCATGGTGAAAGAGATGCTTGATGAAGGGATAATTGCTCCAAGTTCAAGTCCTTTTTCTTCTCCAATAATTTTGGTCAAGAAAAAAGACGGGACATGGAGATTTTGTACTGATTATAGGGCCTTGAATGCCATCACAGTGAAGGATAGCTTCCCAATTCCCACTGCAGAAGAGCTTTTGGATGAATTGTTAGGAGCTAAGTATTTTTCTAAGCTGGATTTGCGAGCTGGTTATCATCAAATTCTGGTGAATGAAGAAGATAGATACAAAACAACCTTTCGAACTCATCAAGGCCATTATAAGTGGTTAGTTATGCCATTTGGGTTAACCAACGCTCCTGCAACATTTCAGAACCTCATGAATGACATATTTCAAGGGCTATTGAGGAAATCAATTTGGTGTTCTTTGATGATATTTTGGTCTATAGTCCATCTTGGTCAGCTTACTTGCATCATTTACGACAGGACTTGCAGATTCTTAAAGATCATGTGTTGTATGCAAAAGTGTCAAAAGTGTTCATTTGGATTAGAACAAATCGACTATTTGGGACATATTACGGATAGCAGAAGAGAAATTAAGCAAATGGATTTGGGTTGAGTGAGTGTTTAAGTTCCTGGAGCAAGTGTCTTCTCCTTTATTAATGGACCCAAAGTGATGGACTACCATATCAAGTGCTGCACCAGTCAAAGAATATTAACTATGGTTTGCATTTTTCATATTTTGTGCGTGTAAAGTTAATATCTCTTCTACAATAATGTATTCTACTAATATCATTTCTATAAACACTAATGGACAAGAATTTCAGATTTATGATTTCGTTTTGCAAAACAACGAACCATATTAAGTCGGAGCGAGAATTTTGAAAATTTCATTGGGTTACAGGTCTCGGTTCTATCTCAACGGGAAGCTATATATTTATTTTCACATCAATTATTCAATAACTAAGGCATATAGATACATAAAATTTTTAAAACCGAGACATATATATATATATATATATATATATATATATATATATATATATATATATATATATATATATATATATATATATATATATATTGCTTTGGTTTCCAAAACCCAAGGTTATAAACTTTAAGAAAATCTCAAAATTGTTACTCTATTTATTTAAATATTTTACTTGAAAATGGTATATGGCTATGGTTGTTAGTGAACTCAGATCATATACCTATTTGACTTTAGTTTCTATATAACCAAGGCCATAAAGTTGAACAATTGATATATTGTTTTATTATCCAACTAATTTAATGTAATAGAAAAATATTGATAATAAAATTTTCCAATTCAATCAAGAATATAAAAATATTTATATCGGTTTAACTATTGATGGAATGAATTCATTTGATAATTTAAGTACCAACCACCGTTGTTAACTCGTTATATTATTCATTTACAATTTATCCCATAAATTGTGCATGAAGAGAAAATACATGTTGTTTATGATGATATCTCGTCCAAGGCGGTCTGTAAATGATATAGGTGTTTATCTTAGTTTACTACTTGAAAACTTGGAGTTGTTGTGAAATGTTACTTTGCGTCATTAATGACTTTCCAACTTACGGTAATTTATCTGGATATAGTGGCAAGGGTCATAAAATATGTTTTTTGTGAATAAAATATTCATCAATTGAAATACGCAAGAAAGATAGTATATATGCGCCATCAAATATTTTTACAATCTAATCACCTATATCAAAGGTTAAATGAACATTCAATGGACATCAAGAAAATGATGATGCACCAATTCCATTAACTGGCTTTCAAATTTATGAAAATGTGAAGTATATAATGTATTTAAGAAAACATCCAAAAAAGTCAAGAAAAAAATAATATTTTTTTATTTTCCATATTGATCAAAGTTAAATGTTAGGTGCTGTATACATATAATAATGCATGTAAAGAAGAAAAGAATGTGTATAATAACTTTGATACATTGTTTAACATTCAGAAAAGTCAAAAAGATACAGTAGAAGGTTGTTTAGATTTAATTAAAATAAGAATCCCAAAGAAACTTACTCACCAAAATAGAAGGTTGGTAAACATACCACCTCCATATTACATTATGTTCACATTAAAAGAAGATAATAAATTTACATGAAGTTGACGTGTAAATAGTAGTTTGGTCATGGAGAAAGAGCTTAAAATGGTTAAAATGAAAAAAATATATCACAATTTTTCCATAAAGATAAAATAAAAAGATATGAAAAATGTTCAAAATAGATAAAAACTTTCAAAAAAATATTTCAATATGAACAACACGATAAATTAAGAATGACACCTTAAAAATAAGGTTTAATTGCTTCCTTTGTCCCCAGTTTGGTTGAATTGTGTCAAATTCATCCTCATTTTTAAAAAAGTTTCATTGTCGTCCTCACGTGGTGTAAAAGTGTCAATTGAATCCAAACATAGAAAAAATTTGTGTCAAAGTAGTCATTTTTCCTATATCTCTGTGTCTTCCTTTCATATGTCACTTCTCTGGAGCTATGAAAAGCCTTAAATTGGATAAGGTAAAATGAATATCTGTACTTGATTGTATGAAAGGAAGACACAGATATATAGGAAAAATGACTACTTTGACACAAATTTTTTCTATGTTTGGATTCAATTGACACTTTTACACCACGTGAGGACGACAATGAAACTTTTACACCACGTGAGGACGACAATGAAACATTTTTAAAAATGAGGATGAATTTGACACAATTCAACCAAACTGGGGACAAAGGAAGCAATTAAACCTAAAAATAATAACTGTATTTTTTATCAGAGCAACAAAGAATTAAAACTTAACACTAAATAATGAATAAAATTATTAATAAATAAATCAAATTATCTTGATATTTACTCATGTTCACATTTGTTCAAAGAATCCCATCCCTCTCAACCAAGAAATGAGAAGATTGAACATATTCCACTTGTATTTCAGTTGTGAATCCGACATCCTGGACCACATTCAATAGGAACTGATGTGTCTATTTGCATCAACAACCAAGACATTAAAACCGTTTACAGTAACCTCACACCACTTGATTCTAATTATTGTGCCTATTACAACAGAGGTCACTTCAATAATAATTGTTCGAGTCCACGTTATTTTTTTGTTATTTTTCTGTGTTTAATATACATCAATGTTATTATATTTAAAAATTAATATAATTTTAAAGAATAAAATAAGTATTTATAAGTGTATTTTGAATGTTTAATAGAAGAATAATATAAAATATCAGTAAAAATTTAAATCCCAATTTCTTTTTGTTATTAAAAAAATCTCAAATCATTTTACTATGAGGAATTTAATTTGAAATATAACAAAAAAAAATATGAAAGTAGCATAACATTTTTGTTGTTTTATTAAAAAATTTAAAAGGCATAAAGTGCTTGTTTTTTCAGTATGTGTAATGGTAAAAGGTACATTATACTAGCACAAAAAGAATTTGTAACGTCACAAATTTCATTTTAACAAGATCGAAATTTTATAAATATTTGGTTTAAATTGACATAGGATCAATCTTTAAACATACATTAATTTTCGTTTAATGTTAATACAAAGCACAACAAATGTTAAATAATGTTCGACTATCTTAGAATCAATGTTAAATGAATGGGAAATTAACATTATCTTAAAATCAATATTAAATGGGAAATTAACAGTTGTTAGCAAGCTCTTTCATCCATTTCATTTATCTTGTTATTGTAATGTTCATTTGTGTTCAAGTTTTCATTTTCCTCCATTACATTTTATATTAAAATAGTGTTTTCATTCATCTTAAACCCTAAATCTTGATTTTTATAAATTCACTAAAAATAGTTAAAAAATAATTTTGATTCAATTACTTTTGTAGTAACTTTTATTAAGTTATATTGTTTTCATATTAAAATATTGGTCACTCAAAGTTGTAAAAATTTGGTGATTAAAAACTTTAGATAATATTATAACTTTTGTTACGACATCCAATAGACACACTCCAAAATTAAAAGTTGTTAGAAATGGAGTAATACATGATAGTTGAAAATTGGAGGTCTAGAATTTCAAAAATTCCATTATCTATCTTATGGTTTTTGCTTTCTTAATATTTTTACCTATTTTCTGTAATTTACAACTTTATTTAAGATACTTGTACCATTTAAAAAATCTGAAAACTTTTATAATGTATTAATGTATTTGAAAAAAATACAAATTAACACACACACACACACACATATATATATATATATATATATATATATATATATAGGGGTTTGCTAACGCGTGTACACCTGTTTTTCAGTTGGTACATTTTAGCAATGTGTACCAGATTTTAGTAGACAAAAATATCCTTATATATTATGGATTCCAAGTTTTAAGGTTAAGGGTATTTTAATAATTTTCATTTTCAAAACTTAAAAAAAAAAAAGAAACCCCCCAAACCCTTACTCACCTCTCTCATTTCTCTCAATCCTTTCTCTTTCATCTCTCTCACTCCAACCTTTTCTCTGTCATCCCTACTGTAATCCCAATTGAAAAAAAATCAGAAACACATGCCTTTAAAAAATATTCCTTTGTAAAGAGTTGAGTCATTGACATATTCACCTTCAAGGCAAAGGTTCATTCAAGATCTCTTCAATTTCACCATCTTCACTAACCTCTCTAATTTCATCATCTGTATTTGTTGAATCATCATCTCTAAAAAAACCCTCCAGGCCAATTACCAATTCTTTCTGATGTCATTATGCTTGTGAAAATTAGATAAAATTATATGCGACAAAAATTATAAAATGAAAACTCATTATAAAGTCATTTTTTTTGTAAGAAATTGTTTAACAACTGAGTGTTTCTGATTTTTTTCCAGGCCAATTACCAATTCCTTTGATGTCATCATGCTTGTGAAAATTAGATAAAATTAGATAAGACAAGTTATAAAATAAAAACTCATTATAAAATCATTTTTTGTAAGAAATTGTTTAACAGCGAGTATTTCTGAATTTTTTCCAAGTCAATTACCAATTCCTTTATCCTTGTGAAAATTGGATAAAATTAGACAAAAATTATAAGATGAAAACTCATTATAAAATCATTTTTTTGTAAGATTGTTTAACAGCAAGTGTTTCTGATTTTTTCAATTGAGGCTACAGTAGGGATGACAGAGAAAAGATTGGAGTGAGGAAGAGGAAAGAGAAAGGGTTGAGAGGAATGAGAGAGGTGAGTAAGGGTTTGGGGTTTTTTTTTTTTTAGTTTTGAGAATGAAAATTATTAAAATACCCTTAACCTTAAAACTTAGAATCCATGATATATAAGGATATTTTTGTCTACTAAAACCCGGTACACATTGCTAAAATGTACCAACTAAAAAACAGGCGTACGCGCGTTAGCAAACCCCATACATATATATATATATATATATATATATATATATATATATATATATATATATATATATATATATATATATATATATATATGTGTGTGTGTGTGTGTGTGGGTTTGCTAATGAGTTTATAATGAGTTTTCATTTTATAATTTTTGTCGTATATAATTTTATCTAATTTTCACAAGCATAATGACATCCGAAAGAATTGGTAATTGGCCTGGAGTGTTTTTTTAGAGATGATGATTCAACAAATACAGATGATGAAATTAGAGAAGTTAGTGAAGATGGTGAAATTGAAGAGATCTTGAATCTTGAAGGTGAATATGTCAATGACTACTCTTTACACAGGAAAATTTTTTAAAGGCATGTGTTTCTGATTTTTTTCAATTGGATCTACAGTAGGGATGACAGAGAAAAGGTTGGAGTGAGAGAGATGAAAGAGAAATGATTGAGAGGAATGAGAGAGGTGAGTAAGGGTTTGGAGGGTTTCTTTTTCTTTTTTTAAGTTTTGAGAATGAAAATTATTAAAATATCCTTAACCTTAAAACTTGAAATCCATAATATATAAAGGTATTTTTGTCTACTAAAATCTGGTACACATTGCTAAATTGTACCAACTGAAAAACAGGCGTACGTGCGTTAGCAAACCCCATATATATATATATATATATATATATTCTTCAATATACTAAATTAACATATCACATAAATGCAACAAACACTAAAGAAACAACAAATATTAATTTATGTATCTTCAATAGATATAAAATATCTAAAATAACATATGGAAAAAAAGCTTTTTTTTATTACATATCATTAAACATTTAGTTTTATGTTTAACCAAGTTTTTGTTCTTTCTATCTATTTTTTTTTAATTTCTATATTTCTATATAAAATTTCAATTAATCATGTCACAAACTATATCTAAAAAAACTATGAAATTTGGTTCGTGATGGATAAAAACTATTGTAATCTTTTTCAAGTTTTAAACGTACTGAATTTAAACTATTTTTATTTTAAATTGTTAATGGGTTGAATTTTTGTTTGAGATAATTAATTTAATTCTAATATTTTTATTTAAATAAATTATATTAATTACGATCAAATACAAAAGTACCAAATAAAAAATTATTATTTTAACTATGTAGACATCTACAAAATATAATTCAGACAATTTTAATTAAAAAAATACAATCAACATAAAAATAGTAATATATTGATTAAGAAAACTCTCACAAACATTAATAAGAAAATAATTTATATAAAACAAAGTAAATAATGTCAATAATGTTAATTATAAAACAATTAATATAGATGTCAACTAAAAAAAACCTTAATTACGTTAAGTTGAAAATTAATATTACTAGTATTAATGAAAAATGCTAATTGACAATGACAAAAGAATTCTTATCAAAATTTCTCTACTAATCCGAGGAGAAAAATTATAAAAACATTTAAAAACTTTAATAACATTTTTTACTTATTCTGGTGAAAAAAATAAACAATTTTAACTAACATTGAATATAATATATGTAAATATTAACTTTAAAAAGATAATAGCTTAATTAAGTTTTTAGTTCCTAATAGATTTGGAAAGTTTTAATTGGGTCTTTATAAAAATTTTGTGATATATTGACTTTTTAAAAATTTTAAAATTTGTGAATTGGGTTCCCATTATGTTATTTTTGTTAATTATGTGATGTAATACTTATTTTGTCTTCTGACCTATTTAAATGTGGCCATATTTTATTTTCTAAACTACCACACGAAAATGGAGATCTCTTTCAAATATTTGTAATATCTAATTAAAATTATAAAATTACCAAATATAAAAATTTTAAAAATTATAAAATATAAAATTGAAAAATTAATATATATATATATATATATATATATATATATAAAAGATAAATTATAAAATTATAAATTATAGAATATAAAGTTACAATAACAAAATATAAAATTATGAAATTAGAAAAATTAGAAAATTAAAAAATAAATAAAATTATAAAGTTACATAATTATAAAATTAGAATATCACAAAATTACTTCTATAAAATCATAAAAAAAAGTAAAACTCAAAATTTCAGAAAAGAATATAAAATTATTGTAACTTTATAATTTTATATTTTTTTTCTTATTTTGTTGTGCATATATTGTTTGTTTTTGAGAATTTTTGTTTAATTTAGTGTTGTCAAAATAGGTTAGAATTTGCGAGCCAATACGATCCACCATGAGATTAGGTTTGAAAAGGGCGTTGCTCCCTCCACCTCCCCAACTTTCTCCAAATTTTTTTCAATTACAAAAAGAACCTTTTGTTTTACCTTTTTACTTTTTTACTTTTAATGTTATTTACCAAACCCTACATATTCACTTCTACTATGCTCACATCACACCCCCAAAGCTTTCTTTTGACATCCGCCTCTTCTTCTCACCTCCGTCACACTTTTTTCTCTCTTCTTCCCACCATACTATTTCTTCAACTTACTTTTTACCTTAAATTAGCCATACTATTCAATTATTTATTTCTACTACAAACTCTCCTAACCAGTAACCCTCTTCTTCTATACTTAATTACTAACTTCTCTGTATGACTATAAAATCATGCTCATTTTCACAATAAAATAACTCATCTTAATCACTTGAACCCCAACTTCCTGCTGCCACTATTATTTAAACACCAAAACCATATCTTCTTCTTCTAACACTACTTTTACGGAACTGTAAACCTCCACCCTTTTCTTCATTCGTTTTCTTTTAACCGTGCTTATTTCCCCATAACTGTTTCACATTCCCTCCTAATTCATAAAACCACAACGACCTTATTTGCTTTTCAATCTTATATACATAAATGATGCCTTAAGACCCATATGCATAAAAATTCTAGACTTAATATCTTTCGATCCTAAACGGATGTTGACATCCGTTGACGGATGCTCACGTCCGTTTAAGAGTTTTCCAAGTTAATTAGATTCAAATTTGTTATGTACGCTTGCAACAATTCCCAAGACGAATAAGAACGAGAGTATGAACGTAATAAAGAATGAATAGGTTATGTGTGGGGAATTGACAAAAATTATAAAATTTTAACCCTAAAAATAAACTTTTAGTGAAGAATAAATCAGGAATAGAAAAATAGGTGAGGGATAAAAGAGGAAAGGGGAGGTGGAGGGAGAAAACGGGGAGGTGAAGGGAGCAACGCCCGTTTGAAAATAATTCATAGGGTTAATTTTCAACCCGGTCCACTAATTAACTAACTTGTGGTGTGCTGACTAGATTGAACCGGATTATTCGTTTTGACAACACTAGTTTAATTCATAAAAAATATGTGGTTAATATAGTTAAAGAATACTTGATTATAGACTTATATTATGGTACATGGAAGATAATATTCATTCTTGTGGTGGATCTGTTATCATTATTATTGTATTTAGATTTTTATATTGATTGAAAATAGGATAAATGAACTAAGATAGTGTTGGCAATTTCTCATAGAGGATAACGTTAAATCAATTATTTCAATAAATATAATCCATTTAGTCAATTAATTTTTAGAATTATGGTATGAATTTTGATACTTTTGGGTCATCGAATCTGCTTTCTTTTACAGTATAATATAGCATCAGAGTTTTATGAAGATAAAAGTTTTATAATGGTGGAAGGTTACTCCTTATTTTTGTTCGCTTTATATTTTCAATTTATATTATATTTTCATGTCCAATTAAAAAAATCGAGTATCATCTATGCTATATCGATACTTGTATTCAATTAATACAGAAATTTTTCTCAAAACAAAAACATGTCCAAAAAATTTTCACAGGACAGTTTATTTGTCATCCTTACCTTTACAATAATATTATTTTTAAAATAAATTTCATTTTATAAATTTACATAAATAATATAACATATAAAATCGAATTCAAAATAATCACTGTAATCATTGATAAAAGTTACAAAAATGTTCATTAATGATTAAAAAAATCATTAATAATACATATTCATTTAATATTTCATACAGATTTTAATATTATGGGTACAAATTCCTTTCTTATATAACATATTTAGATGTGTTTAGCAATTTCATATTTTGTTTTTCAATTTTAAAATTTAAATAAATTGAGGAAAAAATAATTAAAAAATGATATTATTCCATCTTCAAATTTTGGATTTTATCAACAATCAGATAGTAACTTATTAAAAGCTTAGAAGAGGGAAGAAAGATTTCAATAGGAACAGAGTTAGGGATTTTGATAATAGATTTGGGTTTCAACTGGAATAGAGTTCAGGATTTTGAAACATTGTGAAAGGAGTAAAGAAGAAATAAAGAAAAAAGGGTAACGGTTAGGTTATGTTCTTTGTGAATTTTTCTAATATAGAGAAATGAGTTAAGCGTTTGTCACCGTATTTTCTATAATAATTTCAAGTTTCAATAAACAGAATATCTTGTGTACCAGTAGGGGCCGGACGCTATATAGGCCGGACGTCCACAGTAGACCAAACACGCTACTCTTCGGCGCACCAAATCGGACGTCCGCGCGTCCGCGATCACGCAACCTGGCCCCACATCATCTGGATAAACATGATGAGGTCGGCCGGTCATACCGCCTGGTAACCATGCCGCCTACAGGGATCGGCTGGTTCAAAAACCAAACTCCGGAAGACCGACCGGCCATACTGCTAATTAAGCATGTTTAAGGTAAGCTGAGGTTAAAAGCTATTGGGCTGAATTTAGGTCGTGATTAATTTTTCACTAATCTCAAGCCCATAACGAAAACTATAAATACAGATTCAGGGTGAGTGGTAGATAGGTTGCATTTACTGCATATTTATTATTGTTCGATAGAAAAACGCCATTGCTCTCAACTGACTTTGGCATCGGAAAATCTTTCCCGCAGACTGAGGAGGAAATTGAGGAGTGAGTACGGAGGACCGGACACACGAAGTACGAGCTAAAGAGGACGTGGAGACATTAGACGACACAGCCCTTCACATCCGAAACATATTTTATACCAACATTAAGCATATAACTGAGACTATGAGACTATTGTATTAATTAACATATTACATATCCTTCACCAGATTTAAGAGATGATGGTGATTTAAGAGATGATGGTGTCTTCTAGGCTTGTTCATAAAGAACATAGTTGATAATATTCAGATTGAAATAGAATATGATTATGATACATTTTTATTCAAGAATAAATACACTCAAAAATTGTGCTCTTACACCTAAAACATTTTTTCATGCCGATGGATGGGTTATAATCTAGTCATTCCTCAAGCAGGAAACCGCCAAGAAAGAGCAAAAAGAAATACGCCATTTCCATCTTGCAAAGCCCACTTGCCATCCTCATCAATTGTAAAATCCTTATGATATTCCTTTTTCACCATTTCCTTTATCCTGTGCTTAATGGAAGTTGCTTGAACCTTGAGCTTTGATTCCTAACCTGTCATTGCTTATAGGTTTTTGGCCTTTCAACTCAAATTCTTAACTTTCTTACTATTGAAATGTCTAATTTTTTTTTGAAAAAGTTTTACAAATAACGACAAAACCAATAGAGAGTTTTAACCTAAAAAAAATATTAAGTTCTGATTAGGTTGAAATATTGTATGTTTTTGCTTATGAAACATTCAAGATGCATGAAATATTACTTTGCACCATTAATAACTTTTCAACTTACGCTAATTTATCTAGATACAATGTCAATGTCACAAAGCATGTCTTATATGTGAAAAAAAATATTGTTACTTATCAATTGAAACATGGAAGAAAAATAGTATATATGCGTCATCATAGATTTTTACAATCTAATCACACATATCAAACGTTAAAAAAACATTCAATGGACATTAAGAGAATGATGATGTACCAATTCCACTAATTGCCTTTCAAATTCATGAAAAAGTACATAACATATTTGGGAAAACATCCAAAGAAGTCATCTAAAGAAAAAATCAATATTTTTTGTTTTCTCATATTGGTCAAAGTTAAAAGTTATGTATTTTATAGATGTAATGTATGTAAAGAAGAATGTATGTAATAATTTGATTGATACACTATTTAACATTCAAAGAAAGTCAAAAGATAGAATAAATGTTCGATTGGATTTGATTGAAATAAAAATCTGAAAAAACTTGACACTAAAAAAAGATGGTAAACATACTTATCTATCACCTATATATTACAATATTCTCAAACATAAGCTAATATATTTGCATGAAGTTGACGTGTAAATAAAAAATCGATAAGAGCTCAAAATGTGTAAAATGAAAAAAGGATGTCACAATTTTTCCCTGAAGATAAAATAAAAGATATGAAAAATGTTCAAAATATTTCAAAAAATTTATTTAAATATGAATAACCCGATAAATTAAGAATGACACCTAATAAACAATAACTGTATTTTTTATCAGAGCAAGAAATAATTAAAATTTAACTCTAAAATAATGAATAAAATTATTAATAAATAAATCAAATCATCTTGATATTTACTCATCTTCACATTTATTCAAAGAATCACATTCCTCTTGTTAGATATATTATATCTTTTATCTTTTAGTTAGTTTGTTATTATTTCTCATTTGTATTTTGGGCTTAGCCCATATTTCTTCTATTATAAATAGAGAACCCTATGTGTATATTTTACACAAGGGAGATTAATCTAAATATAGTTTTTCACTATATTCAATATGGTATCAGAGCAGGTTCTCTGATTTTCTTCGAGGGTTTCTGCTGTCTGCCGGCGGCCGGCCGCCATGGCCGCCGGCAGCCCCTAAAATCTCAGTGGGCAGTCCATTTTTTCCTTCTTACATCTCTGCCACAGTCAGCACCAGTCCAGACCCAGTGTGACACTGATGTCGCCGCCACTTTTCGCTGCCGTCGCTGCTAACTCTGGCCACCGTCGCCGTCGCCGCCGCCACCACCGGCCACCGTCACAGTTTCGACGGGTGACCTGCGGATCTCGAACGTCTCTTCGAGCGACGGCCAACCACGTTGGTTTCGAGAGCCGCTTCTCAGTCACGCGCCGCCACGCAGCGCTTCTTTCAGGCCACTTCGCCATCACCGGCCACCGCCGGCCGCCGTCACAGTTTCTACCGGTGACCAGCGGATCTGAAGCGTCTCCTCGAGCGACGGTCAACCCCGCCGGAGTGATGACCAGACTCCTCACCACGCGCCGCTTCTTCTCGGCCAGTCTCGGTCGCTTGTTCTGCACGCGCCGCCTTCCCGGTGTCGGAGTTTCATCACGTCACTGCAGATCGTCTCGCTAGAGCTTCTTGGGTGTGTTTTGGTTCCTGTTACTCCGTTTTGTTGGCTTGGGCTCATACTTAGGGTTTCCGCTGTCCAGGCGTCGTTTGCCGCTGTCGCGCCGTTTGCTGCTGTCGCGCTGTTTGCCGCTGTCGCGCTGTTTGCCGCTGTCGCGCTGTTTGCCGCTGTCGCGCTGTTTGCCGCTGTCGCGCCGTTTGCCGCTGTCGCGTCGTTTGCCGCTGTCCGGCCGTTTGCCGTTGTCCGGTCGTTTGCCGCTGAATGCTTCCACCAACCATTGTAGGCCCCCATCACCTCGTCAGTTAGTGATGGTAGTCCCTGTAGTTTTGTCGCTTCCCGCCACTATAGGCCCCATCAGTCCCATCAGTCAGTCCCATCAGTCAGTGATGGCAATTTAGTCCCTATAGTTTTATAGTTGTCAACTGCCGCTGCAGTCGCTACCGCCTCAAACAGACGCAACTGCGTCAGTTCTTCTTGGGCTAGAGTTTAGTCCGATCTTCTTGTGATACACTGCTAAGTATCACCACTTCGGAGTTGTCCAGCAAAGAATTTTGGACCTCCAACATATCTTTGGATCTTTGATGCCTTTGTTTCAGCATTGTAGCTTAATATTTTGTTTTGTTTTAGTGGTCCAGCAACTGTGATATTCCACATTTCCGCCCTTCACACTAAGGGGGAGTACGTTTCCAAGACACTGCAAGTCACATATATATGGGTGTAGTCCCTGCAGTTTTGTAGATTTCAGCTACTACTGTTGATCCCGTCACACATCCATCATTGATGAGGATTTAGTGTAGTCCCTGCAGTTTTGTAACTCTTAGCTTTTAGCTACTACTGTTGATCCCGTCACTCATCCATCATTGATTGAGAATCAGTCCTTGCAGTTTGTCATTGCCCACCACTGCTCTCCTTCATCCACTTTTGAAGTTGAAGTTTTACAAGCTGCTGTTAGTCCATCTATGTTTGTCTCACACTCTTGAAAGACAAATCATCTAGTTCAACAGTGAGTTTATCTATTCCAAACTTAGTTCATACAATTTGTATGCTCCAACTTGAGGGAGAGTGTTAGATATATTATATCTTTTATCTTTTAGTTAGTTTGTTATTATTTCTTATTTGTATTTTGAGCTTAGCTCATATTTCTTCTATTATAAATAAAGAATCCTATGTATGTATTTTACACAAAGGAGATTAATCCAAATATAATTTTTCACTGTATTCAACACCTCGCAACCAAGAAATGAGAGGATTGAACATATTCCACTTGTATTTCAGTTGTTAATCCGACATCCTGAACCACATTCAATGGGAACTGACGTGTCTATTTGCATCAACAACCAAGACATTAAAACCATTTACAGTAACCTATGTGATTCTAATTGTTATTGTGCGTATTATAACAGAGTTTAATAATAATTGTTCGAGTCCACATTATTTTTTTGTTATTTTTTGTGTGTTTAATATACATCAATGTTATTGTATTAAAAAATTAATATAATTTTAAAAAATAAAATAAGTATTTATAAGTGTATTTTGAATGTTTAATAGAAGAATAATATAAAATATATATCAGTAAAAATTTAAATTCCAATTTCTTTTTGTTATTATAAAAATCTCAAATCATTTTTACTATGAGGAATTTATTTTGAAATATAACAAAAAAATATGAAAGAGCATAATATTTTTGTTGTTTTATTAAAAAAGTTTAAAAGGCATAAAATACTTGTTTTTCAGTATGTGTAATGGTAGAAGGTACATTATTTTTATCGAATAAATTATAGGAATTTAAAACAAAAGCTCGCTATTTTAAATTTATCAACACTAATACAAAAAAGAATTTTTTGACGTCACAAATTTCATGCTGAAATTTTTATAAATATTTCATTGAAATTGACATATTAGGATCATCTTTTAACCTACATTAATTTCTTGTTTAACGTAAATCCAAAATACAATAATTAAATAATATTGAACTAGCTTAGAATTAATATTAAATGGAAAATTAACATATATTAGAAGTGTAAGGACCTGTAAAATTAATAAAGGGGCCTTTGGCCCTTATGTGGGGCAGTCAGGCTCATCAGATTAAAGTCACGTGACCTTAGGAGGGGTCTTTCTCCTAAGTCAGTTTTCCACTCTACCAACTTTTCCTTTTCTCTCTAAAAACTCATCTTCTAAATATTGTTCTGCCTTCTCTCTAACATACCATCATGTTGAACCGTTCAATTTTTGAATAGGTGGTGCTCAAACGTTCACCGCTTCAAGGACTCCGTAACGGACCGAATGAGTTCTTGTTCAATTTTTGAATAGGTGGTTGGAGGGTTTGGAGTAAGGGCTCTATGATAGCATGTATATGGGCAGGTACTGTTTAAGATTACTGTGAGGAGAAGGGTGATATATATAATTGGGTATTTGATGTCTAGAACACTGTAGGACAGTTTTAATAACTTAGATAATTAAATCATAACCTGTTAAAATCCTTTCTTTGTTGGTAGGATAGAGGGGACTTAAAAACCTTAGTTGGCACATCCTGATCATAGAGCAGCCCTAGCCTGGTCCAGTACGTTGTGACTAGTCATATGTGCTAGCGCCGAAGGTGAGTCTTATGCGTTCAGACATCTGAACCCTCTCTGGTGACCAATTTGGGGAAAGTAAGATCTCTGCTATGATGAAAATTAGACAAGTAGTTTACCAAATAAGAACCATGATATATATATATATATATATATATATATATATATATATATATGAATGTAAACTGGTGCATGGAGGGTGGAGGGCATCTCACTCATTTTTCTTCTTCTGTTTGGATTGATTGATGTTGTTTGACTGCCAGGATGTATGTATGGTGTTGTTGAGTGGTTGTAAAGCATATGAATGTGAACTACAATGATGTAATTGAGTATGAAGTGGACATCTCAGGGTGAGATGATTGAAAGTGATGTGTGGGGTGTTGTTGTTGTGTATAACTGTATGGAGCTTTAAACTGGTATGTTTATCCCTACACTCGAAGCACTATTCATGCTCAAATAGAGGAGAGCAGTGTAAGTGGTGAGAGTAGAGGGAGGTTCTCGTCTATAGTCTTAGAGTTTAGACATAGACAGATGGGGGATTTGCCTTGCATAGTGTTGGGGAGTGCCAGCTGAACTACGCAAGTGCAAAGACGACCAATAGTTCGACAGTTATACCAATCCGGACGAGTCGTGTGAGTGTTTGAGTCATGGTTTAAAGTGGTATGCCTTGATTGTTCTTTATATGTAGCTAAGCACGATGATATTTATTGATTGAACTATATGATTACTGCTTGATTATCTAGCTCACCCTTGCTTTCTTTGTTGTGTGCTGCTTGTGTATGTTTTCCTTTGCGATGATCATCCACTTGGATGAGAGCAGATGTTGTTGAGGAGGTTCCCTTGGAGCAAGGGTTGAAGGATGCTGATGATGCAGTATAGTATTTTTAGGACTTCTAAATTTAAGTTGGTGTTATTTTGAAGTACTCTAAACTGTTTAAGTTATAAGTTATGTCCTTTTGTGGATAACTGTAATATCACCTACTGAACTACTATTCTACTCTGACGGGTTCTTTCTATTGGAATGTGTACGCCTAAATTATATGATTGTGGTTATTATATATTTGGGATGCCAGAAGAAAAAGGTCTAATATTATTAACTTTTTAAAATTTTAAAAAATAACTTTAATCTCACTTTTCTTTTTTATTTGCATGAAACCTTCTACCAAAATGCAACTAATCGAATCAAACGTGTAAAAACAAACTCTTCCATCTATTTTTATTGTTGTTCATTTTGATTTAAATTTTCATTCTCTTACATTAAGTATTGCATTAAAATAATATTTTCATTCGTCTTAAACCCTAAATCTTGATTTTTATAAATTCACTGAAGATTTTGATTCAAATATTTTTGTAGCAACTTCTATTAAGTTATATTATGTTTATATTGAATTTGGTTCGTGTTTGAATAAAAATTATTGTAATCTTTTTCAAATTTTAAACGTATTGAATTTGAACTATTTTTATTTTAAATTGTTAATGGGATGAATGCTTTGTTTGAGATAATTAATTTAATTCTAATATTTTATTTAAATAAATTATATCAATTACGATCAAATACAAAAGTACTAAATAAAAAATTATTATTTTAACTATGTAGACATCAACAAAATATAATTCAGACAATTTCAATTAAAAAAATACAATCTACATCTACCTAAAAATAGTAATATATTGATTAAGAAAACTCTCACAAACATTAATAAGAAAATAATTTATATAAAACAAGATAATAATGTCAACAATGTTAATTATAAAACAATTAATATAGATATCAATTAGTATCAATAAAAAATGCGAATTGACAATAAAAAAGAATTCTTATCAAATTTTCTCTGCTAATTCGAGGAGAAAATTTATAATTAAAAACATTTAAATAACTTTAATAACATTTTTACTTATGGTGAAAAACAATAAACAACTTTAACTAACATTGAATATAATAGAACTGTCAAAACGGGTCATCCGGCCCGACCCACCACGGGTTGGTCACTTAGTGAGCCAACCCAACCTGGCTCATTTACTAGCGAGCCAGAAAAATTTAAACCCGCATCATGGGTTGGTGGGTAAACGGGTTGGCTCAATGGCTCACTTAATTACAATTTTTTTAAATAAAAAAAATTACAAACTTTCTATAAATCAAATCTAAACAAATTTCACTCCAACGGGTGTTTAATTAATTTTGAAAATAAAGAACTTAAATAATTTTTTCAAACAAAAATAAAATAATAAATATTTTTTAATAAAATAAAATAAAATAAAATAAGTAACCCGGCCCACTATGGATTCAACCGCATCAGCCATGTTTAAATGAGTCGGGTTGAAATCTCTGCATAAAAAAATACAATTATTTCAAACCCAACCCTACTCAAACCAGTGGTGGGTCAGGTTGACCCGCGGGTTGTGACCTATTTTGACAATTCTAGAATGTAATGCATTCGATCTTCTAATAGATTTGGAAAGTTTTAATTGGATCTTTATAAAATCTCTGTGATATATTCACTTTTTTTAAATTTTAAAGTTTTTGAATTGAGTTTCTATAACGTTATTTTTGTTAATTATGTGATGAGATACTTTTGTCTTCTCACCTATTTAAATGTGGCCATATTTTATTTTCTACACCACCACACCAAAATGACGGAGATCTCTTTCAAATATTTGTTATATCTAATTAAAATTATAAAATTACCAAATATAAAAATTAAAAAATAAAATTAAAAATATAAAATTGAAAAAGTAATATATATATATATATAAAGATAAATTATAAAATTATAAAATATAAAATATAGTTACAAAACTAACAAAATATAAAATTGTGAAATTAGAAAAATTAGAAAATAAATAAAATTATAAAAAATTAAAATTATAAAATTAGAATATCACAAAATTACGAAATTACTTTTATAAAATTATAAAAAGTACAATTCAAAAAATATAAAATTATTTTAATTTTATAATTTATATTTTTTTCTTAATTTTTTGTGCACATATAGTTTGTTTTTGAGAAATTTCGTTTAACCCATAATAAACATGGTTAATATAGTTAAAGAGTATTTGATTATAGACTTGATATATTGTGGTATATGAGAGATAATATTTTTTTAAGATATCATGATGATTGTATTTAGTTTTTTCTATTGATTGAAAATGGAATAAACTAACCAAGTAGAAGAATGTTCACAATTTCTCATGGAGATAACATAAAATATTGATGTTAAATCAATTATTTTAATAAATATAATCCATTTAGTCAATTAATTTTTAGAATTATTGCATGAATCTTAATATTATAATCCTACAAAATTGGTACCAATTTATTATAGTAATTACTCTATTATTAATAGAATTCTATAAATTTCAAGTGTTATGTGTTTTGGATCATCAAATCTGCTTTCTTTTACTATATATATAGTATAGCATCAGAGTTTTATGAGGATAAAAATTTCAAACTGAAAAATACTTAAAAAGATTTTTGTGACAAAGATAATGATTAGAGAGGTTAGTCCTTCTTTTTTTCACTTTATATTGATATTCTATTTTCAAATCAATTAAAAAAATCAAATATTATCCATACTTACATCCAGTGAATACATAAATTTTCATCAAACAAGAACATGTTCAAACAATTTTTACAAAAAGAGTTTATTTCTCGTCCTTACCTATAATAATAATATTTTAAAAATCAATTTCAGTTTTATAAATTTACATAAATAATATAAATATATAAAATCGAATTCAATTTATATTATATAAAAGTTTTATAAGGGTGGAAGGTTACTCCTTATTTTTGTTCGCTTTATATTTTCAATTTATATTATGTTTCCATATCCAATTAAAAAAATTGAGATCATCTGTACTATCTGATACTTGTATATAATTAATACAGAAATTTTTGTCAAAAGTACAAACAATGTTCAGTTTATTGGCCATCCTTACCTTTATAATAATGTTATTTTTAAAATCAATTTCATTTTATAAATTTACATAAATAATATAAACATATAAAATCAAATTCAAAATAATTACGTAATCATCAATAAAAAGTTACCAAAATGTTCTTTAATGATTAAAAAAACACTAACAATACATATTCATTTAATATTTCATACAGATTTTAATATTATGGGTACAAATTCCTTTCTTATATAACATATTTAGATGTGTTTATCAATTGCATATTTTGTTTTTCAATTTTAAAATTCAAATACGTTGAGGAAAAATTAATTAAAAATTGATATTGTTCGATCTTCAAGTTTTGGATTTTATCACAAACCAGATAATAACTTAACTTATTAAAAGTGTTATTTCTCACTCAGTAATTTAGAATATTCCATCAATACACTGGAACTGAGAGGGGATTATAAGTAGGTAATATAAGAAAAATGTTTTTTTTCACATTATAATAACTCGTTTCATGTATAGGAATTGTAAAAAAATCGTTAAAAAAAAAGTTGTTATAAGAAAAATGTTTAAAAAAAAAAAAGTTGTTAACGCATTATCCGTGATATAATGGATCAACATTTTTTCCATTGCGTTTCTTCTTTACTCTCACAATCCAATGGAATATTTTTCCCTTTGATTCTCTTCTTCTCCTTTGTACCACCAACCATGAATCCAAACATAGCTTAAAGAGAGAAAATACAGAGAGTTTCATAGTATAGCTACATGGTAGACCTGATAAAAGAAGCAGCTTTTGTAGGGTGGTTCTGCTGGTTTTGGTTGCCACTAATCATATCTTCCATGTCTTTCACGAACATGGACATGGCTTCTGCGGGCATCCAAACTGGTAACACCAACCCATCTACTCCTTTCGAATTCTTATACGACACAATGTGTGTTCCTCCGTAAAAGGGTCCAGTGCTACCTTTGGCTGGTGCACCAGACAAAGCCTTGCCCCATCCAAAATCAACGTCCCTAAACCTAGCACGAGTCAGGTCTGACACCAAACAAGACCTTACCGTTGTCGGCATGCACCGTCCCTTAAGCACCATTAGATCCGCCACCGAATGCATATACTCCTCTGTCACCTCACCCTTCACCTTGTGAATCAACTCCACCGCATACGCGTACGGATTTGCGCAGAGCTTTCCCGCGGTGGTCATTGCGGCGGGGTATGCAAAAGCGTTGCCGTAGTAACCAACAGGCAACGAAGGACGGAACCTGTTACGCGCGTTCACGATGCACATCATGCGAACATCCTCGTCTGCGTCTATTTGCAGCGCTCTTGTGCGACAACGCCAGAAGCATGCCGTGATGAGATCGAATGCGGTGCACTGTCGAAGCTGACGGGGAAGCAAACCACGAAGGGCAGCCATCTGAGCAGGTCCGAAGGAAGAATGATCGATGAACCAGGTCGAGAGAATTGAGGTTGTCGTCTTGGATTTGGTCGTATTCACGATGGTTGCATGTAATGCGAGGTGGATCTCTTGCCATTAGAAGCTCCCTTCTCCAGAGAGGTGAAATGGAAGGAGTCTTTATACCTCGAGCCATTTCAGCCCATGCTTGCATGAACTGTGACAAACCAGCTCCGTCTGCCATCACGTGGTTCCACCCTGTCGACACCACGAAACCACCACACTTGAGTCTTGTCACCTGTAAGTTATTCATAATTTCATGTTAGAGAATTGCATGCACACGGTAGAGATTGATGGGTGATGGTTAGAGATTTCCATGCATAAAGTAGGACCTGGATGAGTAGAAGTGGCAAATTTTTAATATCTTCGGATTCTGCAACATCACACATAAATGCCTTAGAGTGTATGAATGGAGGTTGAAGATTGTCACCAAACTGATCGAGTGTTACGTCAGCGTCAGCCTCAACAAACATGACACCCTCTCCGGTGCAATCCACCATTAATTTGTGGCCACGACCCTCCCTAAGCCTACCTGCAAATGGGTAATAGAAAACCAGTGCTTGTGCCAGTGCCTGCCGAATCACTCTTACCGGGTCTTTATTCGCCATAGATGATTCATTTTGATAGATTTGTATTATTGAATAATGCAAACGAAGGTAGTTTTGATCATCTATTTCAGATAATAGTTTAGTTTCGTCGGGAGTCGGTATTGAAGGAGCCACTAGCTCAGGTTTGCATTTATGCATAGTAAACGGTGGACAGGAAGATGATGAATCCATGTTATCCATCTGAGGATGTTATTCTCGTTTAGGAAGGAACAAAAACTGTTCTTATAAAACTTTTTTGTATGTACACTTGTCTAAAATTTATGTGAAAGTTACATGAAAATAACTGTATATTGATTAGTGGTGATGTCCAAGCTATGATGGTGGAAGCAAAAGAACGGCTAGACTTTATGAAGGGTTGTTTCTTTAATATCATCAAATTCAATTTTATAAATATAACTGTTTCCAAAAATACATTAACTTTGGTTTTAAGTTTCCGACGAGGCTAAGCAGTTTGACTTTATGAAGGGCATTGCATTACAAAAAGGATTGTTCCATGTATTTTAAGGTTAGCATTCATATCTTGCATAAAACAAATGCTTTTAGAACTAATTAATTGATATTTTGATCACATATTTTTATTTTTATCTTTTAAAATTAAATTATTAACATTTTCTTATCAATAATAAATAATATATTAATTATAGAATATAAGTAATGGAATCCTCAAACTTTTACATTAAATTATTAAGATATTTATTTGGTGAAAATCATTATATATACTTAAAATCAAGATTATAACTCGTAAAATTTTATGATTTTACACAGTATTTCCTTAATTAAACTAATATTACTAAATTGGCAATATTACTTGAAATTTTTTTATTCTAATTAATAATTAATTTCAAATTTTCAAAATGTATATTAATAATAAAAAACATCATATATCTTGATCTATAAATTTTGTTTTATATTCATTTAATTTATTTTTTATTATTTATAACTTCAAAATGTAAGAGCTAGTAATAACTTTAATTAGATTGAAAAATAAATAAAACTTAACAAATTATTTGTCTTAAAATATGTGACTAATATATTTATATTATAATTATATATGTTTAGAAATGATATTAAACGAATGATAAGTGCAAAATTATGTTCATATAATTTGGTATTTCAAAATTTATTATTTTCATAAGCTATTAACAAGCTATAGGTAGACAGGATTAAACTAGGACTCCTAGTTTTAGTTTGGTTTTGGTCAATATTCTAGAATATAAACCAAAATTCTCTTAATTACATAGAAAGTATATAAACATCAAAAAGAAATGGAAGTAGGTTGGTTTTAGTTTCGAAGCATGTCACTTAACTCGTGTTCAAACCTTTCCATGGCTTTGGCAGGCAACCAAATTGGTATCACTACACCTTCTTCTCCATTTGCATTCTCATGCGATGTCAGATATATTACTGCAGGAAATGCTCCAGCTCCAGCTTTGGCTATTCCACCGTACAATGCTTTACCCCAACCAAAATCAATTTCTCTGAAACTAAAACGTCTCAGATCGGACACAATGAAAGATCTCACCGTTGTGAAAGAGCACCGTCCCTTAGACACCATTAGATCCGCCACAGAATGCACGTACTCTTCTGTCACCTCACCCTTCACTTTATTTATCAAATTCACAGCATACCCAAACGGATTTTCACAAAGCTTCCCTGCAGTCGTAACTGCTGCAGGGTATGCAATAGCATTGCCGTAGTAGCCAACTGGTAAAGGAGGATTCAACCTTGCACGTGCATTCACTATCACCATCATGCGAACATCCTCGTCTGCCTCTATCTGCAATGCTTTTGTACGACAGCGCCAGAAGCATGCCGTGATGAGATCAAACGTTGTGCAGTGCCGAAGGTGGGGTGGAACCAAGCCACGAATAGTAGCTATTTGGGAAGGTCCAAAGAAGAACGATCGAAGGACCATGTCATGTTGGTTTGATCCTTTGACTGTGCCTGGGACATGTTCGAATTCGCGATGGTTGCATGTAATACGAGGTGGATGTCTTGCCATCAGGAGTTCCCTACACCACACAGGTGGAATGGAAGGTTCGGTTGGACCACGAACCATTTCAGCCCACGTGCTCATGAATTGTGAAAGACCAGCTCCGTCACACATGATGTGGTTGAAGCAGAAGGCCAAGATGAAACCACCGCATCTAAGGCGTGTCACCTGTGATTTCATCAGTTCATTTCCGACATCAACAAACTATAGACAAAGATAAATAGTTAGGAAGAATTCACATAAAAATTCCATTACCTGTACGAGTAGAAGGGGAGTGTTGGTAATTTGTTGTGAGGCAGGAACATGGTATAAAAGTTCATGGAAGCATGGGAATGGAGGCTGGAGAGAATCGCCGAACTGCTCGAGTGTGACGTCTGCATCGGCCTCAACGAACATGGCACCTTCTCCGGTGCAGTTCACCATCAATTTGCGGTGAGGCCCCTCCCTAAGCCTACCCGCAAACGGGTAATAGAAGACAAGTGTCTGGGAGAGTGCTTGGCGAATGACTTGAACTGGGTCTTTCTCTGCCATGGATGCTTTCTTTCGATAAATTTGTATGAAGGGAATGTGAAAACGCAGGGCTTCTTGATCATCAATGTCGGAAAGTGGCTTAACTTCGTGAGGAGTGGGGATAGCAGGAACTACCAACTGGGGTTGGCATCTTCGCACTGTAAACATTAGAGAAGAAGAAGATGAAGAAGAAGAAGATGATGATGAGGCCATGGGAATTATGAGATAACAGAAGAGAAATTAAGCAAATGGATTTGGGTTGAGTGAGTGTGTGAGTTCATGGAGCCAAGTGTGTTGTCCTTTATAAATGGAATGATGCATGCCTTGGTAGGTAAATAAATTGAAACACGTTTCCTTTAATCGTATGAATAAAGTGATGGACCCAAAGTGTCACACAGCCACCCGTTTAACCAGATCATCTACCAGGGGATCACCACATCAAGTCTGTTGTTCTTTATAAATAAATAAATTGAAAACACGTTTTCATAATAACATGTGATTACAGTGATGAACCCAAAGTATCACACTGCCACCCGTTTAACCAGAGGACCATATTAAGTGCTGCACCAGTCCAAGACTCTTTGGTAGCGATGGTTTTGCATTTTTCATGTTTTCTGCCTGTAAAGTTAATATCTCTCCTACAATAATTAATTATACAAATATTATTTCTATAAACATTTATGGAAAAGATTTTATGTTTTGGTTTTGAAATATCAAGATCGCCAAATTATTAAATTATTTATTTGTGTTATAATATTATGATTTATCAAGATCTCAATAGACCCAACAAAACCTGATAGCATTGCTGTAGTAGCCATAAAGATTCATCCATATTTTTTTTGTTACTTGATTATGTTCTGAAAACTTGGCTATTTTGATTTTGAATGGCCAAGTATGTAGTGAACGTTCAGACGAAGACAGGGACGGAAACAAAATTTTAATCGGTAAATCAAAGATGACAACACTATCATTTTCTTCATTATTGACGTAAAACAAAGACATTCAAACTTATCATTCACTAGTAAAAAAAAAGATTAGAAAGCGCAATATATGCTTCAGTAAGCGAAATCGAAGCGTATAAAAGCGCGGTGACAGATTCGTAAATATAGCTAAAGTATATGTTTCGGTTGCCCCGATACCGGTGCCTAAAACATGCTACTAACTCGGTTCTACGTAAGACCGAGACATAAAACTCTATCCAAACCTGCTCCACCTGACAGTTGATGGGACTTCCAACCTCTGATGGGAGCTATTAACTCGGTTGCCCAGAAACTGATGCCTAAAGGGTCCTACTAACTCGGTTCTAGGCAAAACCGAGGCATACAACTCTGCTCCAAACCTGCCAGACCTGCCACCTGCCAAACCTGCCAGTTGCTACTAACTCGGTTCTGATGAAAACTGAGGCATGATGGGGTGCTACTAACTCGGTTCTGATAAAAACCGAAGCATAAAACTCTACTCCACCTGCCAGATTAGACTTCCAACCTCTGATGTACACGGTTTGGGCCTCGGTTTGTTGGAGGACCGATGCCTTTTCTTAAGTTTATGCCACGGTGGTCTTGTTGACCGAGGTGGTAAGATGTTTATGCCTCGGTTAGGTGGAGAACCGAGGCAGTAACATGTTTAAATTTCTCCGCGAAACAAAACCACTTCATCTTCTTCTCAGCACATTCATCTTCTTCTCAGCGCGAAATAGAGAAACCCTCTTCCATCTTCTTCTTCCTGGTGCTGTTCTCGCACAGTCCATTTGCTTCTTTGCACCGCCCTCCATTGCCTCTGCCTGGATTGCTTTTGCGTTGGTGCTCCGTTTGCTCCATTGTTGTTGCCGCTACATTGGGCTGCCCGTAGCACCGCCCCTACTGAACCACCATCGTTGCACCGTCACTGGTTCGCCGCTGTCTCTGGTTCACCCTTGTTGCACGACGCCCTGTTGCACGACGTCGCGCTGAAACGCCCTCGCTGCACATCGGTGGCGGCTTCCTCCATGGCCATCTTTCTCGTGGGACTTATTCTTCCAGGTAAGTTTTTGTATAATTGGTTTATATATTTTTTAGGTTTATATAATTTAGAATTAGGTTTATATACTTTTGAATTATGCTTATATAATTTTGAAATAGGTTTTATATAATTTTGAATTGTTAGGATTGAATTGGTTGTTGATGTTAATTGATGTATAATTTTGAATTAGAGTATAGGAACTAGGAATATTTGGATTAAATTGGTTTATTTGGTGATGAAATAAACTTTAAGGTTAGAAACTATGAAACTAACTAATGTGTTGTTTGTTTTTGTGTAGATATTATATTGTTGTGGTGAGGTTTTATACGCGGACATTTTCGATATTTGACTAGCTTTCACGCTCCCAGGTTTCTATCCTTAAAATTTTCCTTTTAATATGAATATGTAATTATTTGTTTGCTTGAATATATTGTATATTGTATATGAAATTATTTGTTTGTTTGAATATATACTTTTGTTGAGAATTAGTCTTAGTTTCCCGTTTGATATTCAATACAAAAATTAGTTACTATCTCCAGATTTTTTTTAACAAATGTATGTTTTACAAATTAATAGAGAGGAGATAGTAATAATAATTTACATGTATTGAATCTTGAATTGTCCGGTTGGACAGTTTAAGAAGAGTAATAACTTTTTCATAGTTTATTAATACATATCAATTTTAATGTACGTGTCTTAAATTTCATGAAATCTTGCATATGTGGATTGTATTGATCTTCAGGTGCATATTTGATTGTGATTTATAATCACATTCATTTCGTGTAACTTGAAGACCAATGTGAAATTCTGGCAAAATTGAAGAGATATGGGAAGTTGATTACACTAAGTTTTCCGTTGCACTCTTCAAATGTAAGTGGGTAGACAATAAGAGTGGTTTAAAAATAGATGAGTCTGGTATGACACTTGTTGATTTTCGAAAGGTTGGTTATGGAGACGAACCGTTCATCATGGCATATCAAGCAAGTCAGGTTTTTTATGTCAAAGATCCTGCGTCTGACCATTGGTATGTTGCTCTCCAAGGAAGAAGGTAAATTGAAGATAAAGAAGAGAATCTAAATAATCTTCATATAACTGACAACCATCCATTTAAAACGACAATAAATTTGGATGACGACCCTCTAATTGATGATATACAGGCAATACGAGAATATCACAAGGAGGGAATATATATATGACCAATCCATATGATTATGTATGAATTACATGTTTGTGTAAATATTTATGGCTTTTGTTAAATAATATGTTATTTTATAAGTGTTTTATTTATCTTTCATCTTATTTATTGTGACAGATATATGGCTGAGTCACCTCATTCGTCAGGCGATGAAGTCTCCACCACTTCTGGACGGACGAGAGGAGCAACGAGGTTACGACAGCTTATATACGTTTTATTATAATTTTCATTCAAAATATACGTTTCTTGATTATTCTGGACTATTCTGGCTATAAATATATATGCAGGTCTGTTTCTGTTGTTGGGAATGTTGCAGAAACAAACCTCATTTTTAAAAAAAAAAACAAGGATATATGTCTCAGTTCAAGTCAAAACCGAGGTAGAAAAGCACCTTATGGTCTCAGTTATAACCACACCAAAAGCAGAAAGTTTTGCGAATGAGAAAAAAAAAAGGACTCTACTGCCTCGGTTCAAGCTACAACCGAGGCAGTAGGGTGGGAAATATGGTCTCGGTTCCCCTGAACCGAGGCATATAGTCCTACAAAAAAAAAAACAAAAACTCTACTACTTCGGTTATGGTTGAACCGATGTCAAATTCTCTCCCTTTATGTCTCGTTTCACACACGAGGCCAAAAGTATTACACTTTTTGTCTCGCCTGGATATGTCTCAGTTCGAGAACCGCTGCCTATAAGAAAAAATAACCGTTGTCATTTCTCCTGACTGTACTAGTGATCTCTTCATTAAAATAAAACAATTTCTCCTTTCCCGACACATAATATGTCTCCTTCTTTTCACCTTATAATTAGATTTTCTTTTTGGCTTCATATCAAAATTATGAACAGTTCTCCATTCCTTCACCTTCAAAATTCCAATAATGTCTATTTCATTACTAACTACCGATTAATGTCAATTAAAAAATTTACTTAATAAACTTTCGCTGGTTAAGAAATTTTTTTTTAAGTTTACCTTTTTTGTTTTTTATTTAATAATAATAATAAAACATATTAAAAAAATTTAATAAATATTTAATTAATTTAATAATTTTCATATAATTTAATATATATTACAATTTTAATTTATAAAATATTACTTATTAAATAAAAATAAATAAAACACAATAAAAATTAAGAACAAAAAAAAACTATAAAAAAATATGTTAACTGTATTCCTACTGTGAATATATTTTTTAAAATTTTTATTTTAAAATTAACATTTTTTTTGTTTTTAGTTTTTCAATATGTTTTATTTATTTTTTAAAATAATAATATTTTATAAATTAAATATTATTGTATACAAAATTATATAAAAATACTAAATTAATTAAATATTTATTAAATTAAAAAAACATTTTTTTGATTATTAAATTTAAATAAATAATTTTTACTTTTGTTTTTAAATTTAAAATATTAAATTTTTAATTTTTTAATATATTTTATTATTATTATTAAATAAAAAAGTAAACTAAGAAAACCTTAATAAAAAATTATTAAGTAAATTTTTTAACCGACATTTTAAGTTTAAGAAAAACCTTAACTATTATTTAGAAACCAATTAAATAAATAGAAAATTAATTAAGATAAAGAGAAAATACTTTAATTAATGTTTAAAAATCAATTAAGTAAAAAAATTAACCGATATTTAAAACTGATAATTATTAATAAAAGAAGTATTATTAAAATTTTGGAGATGCAGCAACGAATATTTGCATGGAAAACTGCTGATAGTATTCTCCTTATACCATATGTTCTGTGTGACATAGTATTCTCCCTTCGCATGCTTAATTATTCCTTTCACTCAATTCCTTTTGTTTCATGCCATCTCACTTCATTTGAGACGAGTCCGTTTTCTCTCCCATATGGATCGTGGGTTATATTATCACGAGGATTATCCCTACACCACCCAACTTTATTCCCTGCACTATCATATTTTTTTTAAATTTCAAAACTATCTTTTATATTTTAAATTATTCTACACTCCACCTCTTTTCTTCAACAGATAGCGACATCTATTAAATTTTTTTTTTTTAGTTTTTAGTTTTTTAAATTTTTGTATTTTAAATTAATATATAAATATTATTTAATTATTTTAAAATTATTACTTAATTATTTATAAATTAATTTTATTTTATTTAATAAAATAATTATTATTAATTTTAATTTATGTATTATTATTTAAATAATAATTAAAAATTTTGTTATAAATCTACTAAACAGATGTGGCAGATTCGGACGTGGTGACATCCGTTGAATTAGTTTTTTTTTAGTTTTTAATTTTTAAATTTTTTATATTTTAAATTAATAAATAAATATTATTTAATTTTTTTTAATTATTACTTAATTATTTATAAATTAAATTTATTTTATTTAATAAAATAATTATTATTAATTTAATTTATATATTATTATTTAAATAATAAATAAAATACTTTTTAAAAATCTATTAAACGGATGTGGCACCTTGGTTGAAGTTTTTTTTTTTGTTTTAAAGTAAAAACAATAAACTAAAATATAAAATATGTAAACGAATGTTTCCGTTTACGGATGTTAACATTCGGATGTTGACATTTGTTTTATAGAAAAGCAAATTAGGCATGGAGTGATGGTCGTGGAGGAAGTAACTCTATGTTATCTTATGGCTTTCAAATAATAAAGCCTGACGCATTTCAGGAGTGGAAAAATTTTCTTATGAATTATTCCCTCTTCACATGGATCATGTTCCATAAAACCATTTTTTTTGCATTCAATGCTACTGGATTGTACTCTTCGTGATCACCACTGTCATGCAGTGCATTATTTAATTTATTTTATAAATAATAGTACATATTCTTACATTCATTTTATACAAAATAAAAGAATAAAATAATTATAATATATATATATATATATATATATATATATATAATAGTTGTAAAAGCGTAAATTTTTATATTTTTTCAAGAAAGATAGAATAAAAAATGGTTAAATATGTTTTTGGTTTCTTAACTTTCATTGAAAATTGAAATTAGTTTCTCTTTAAATTTTAGACCAATTTAGTCCCTAAACTTTATAAATGTGTGAATTTAATTCTTTTAACTAAATTTTGTTAATTTTATTTTATGTTTCAAATACATTTATCAGTTAACATTGAAGCAAAAATATATCAAATGATGTAAACAACTCAAATGTTATCATGAAACGTACTTAAAATATCAAATAAATCTAACAAAATTTAGTTAAATTGACTAAATTTACATATTTCTAAAGTTTAAAAATTAAATTAGGTCAAAGTTTTGAAAAAAAAACTAATTCTAATTTTTTCTTAAAATTAAGGAAAAAAACATATTTAATTCAATAAAAAAATAAAAAAATAAAAAACAGCAATAAAAAATTTAGACAGATGAAAGAATATTTTTCTTGTTTTATTCCATCAGTATACTTTTCTCTGTAAGACCGTGCACTTTCTGACAGATTCTCAAATTCTTTTGCTCTATTTCTTTATTGTTTTCCTTCTTGCCATGACACCTAGTACTACTCCTTTCATTCCTCTACTTTTAGCTGTATCATTTCAATACATTTTTTATTGACAAAATTTAAACGTTGACAAAGTTCAAAGTGGATTCTATATCAGATTTAAAGAAAAAAAAAACTTGTTGTAGTCTCATTCTTCTTCTGATTTGAAATTAACGTGTAAAATCTTATGATTTAAGCTTTACAGCTGTACTCCTATTATCTAATAATTTTTAATTTGCTTGCATCATGATGAAACTTTCCAGATAACATATCCCTCTTTGTAACTCCCAATTCTTGTTGCCGGTTTCATATGTCTTCCATATTTTGGTTCTGATTTTTTTAGCTGTGAAGCTGTCCAATTACTTTTTAATTCATTCAACGTTTAGACTTGTAAAGCTTGACTTAGTTTATTAATTTTACTTCTTGTTCATGTGATGGATCATGCATGTCCAATTATGTATCAGATTTTTCCTCCATATGAAATGGTATAACTAAGGCAAACCTATTCAAGTGTATAATAACAAAACGTTGATTTTAAAATTTTTGCTGCAACTAACACAGTGCTCTAAAAATTACAAGTTTGATGTCAAAAGAAAATATATTGAGCCTATCTTTTAATAAAAAAAGAATCATATTATTTGAAGTTCACTAAAGAGAATGAGTAAAGTAATCGACAAAAGTTAGAATTGGAGAAACTTAATAAAACATAAATTTTAAGGTTTAATATTTTTTTTTCTTCATTTTCGTTGGATAATATCAATTCGGTCTTTATTTTTAAAAGTGTTTGGAATATTTGAGACTTCCGACATGAACTATAAGGTAGACATTCTTAAACTAGGACTACCGGTATTAGATTGGTTTTGGTTGCCAAACATGGCATCCAACTCTTTCGCAAACCTATCCATAGCTTTAGCAGGCAACCAAATTGGTAAGACGATGCCTTCTTCTCCTTTTGCATTCCTATGCAAAACCTGATACGTTGCTTCAACAAAGCTCCCAGCTCCACCTTCAGCCACTCCACCGTACACAGCCTCACCCCACCCAAAATCCGCTTCTCTAAGCTTCAAACGTGTCAAATCTGAAATGATACAAGACCTTACAGTTGTAATCATGCACCGATCTTTAATCACCATCAAATCTGCCACCGAATGCATGTACTCTTCTGTCACCTCACCTTTCAATTTCTTTATTAACTCCACTGCGTACCCTACCGGATTTTCACAAAGCTTCCCTGCAGTCGTAACTGCTGCAGGGTATGCAATAGCATTGCCGTAGTAGCCAACTGGTAAAGGAGGATTCAATCTTCCGCGTCCATTCACTATCACCATCATGCGAACATCCTCGTCTGCCTTTATCTGCAATGCTTTTGTACGACAGCGCCAGATACATGCTGTGATGAGATCAAACGTTGTGCAGTGCTGAAGGTGGGGCGGAACCAAGCCACGAATAGCAGCAATTTGGGAAGGTCCAAAGAAGAACGACCGAAGAACCATGTCATGATCGTTTGATGCGTGGGTTCCTTTGACTGTGTCTGGGACATGTTCGTACTCGCGATGGTTGCATGTGATGCGAGGTGGATGTCTTGCCATTAGAAGCTCCCTTCGCCAAACTGGTGGAATGGAAGGTTTTGTCGCACCACGAGCCATTTCAACCCACGTGCTCATGAATTGTGAAAGACCAGCTCCGTCACACATGATGTGGTTGAAGCAGAAGGCCAAGATGAAACCACCGCATCTAAGGCGTGTCACCTGTGATTTCATCAGTTCATTTCCGACATCAACAAACTATAGACAAAGATAAATAGTTAGGAAGAATTCACATAAAAATTCCATTACCTGTACGAGTAGAAGGGGAGTGTTGGTAATTTGCTGTGAGGCAGGAACATGGTATAGCAGATCATGGAAGCATGGGAATGGAGGCTGGAGAGAATCCCCGAACTGCTCGAGTGTGACGTCAGCATCGGCCTCAACGAACATGGCACCTTCTCCGGTGCAATCCACCATCAATTTGCGGTGAGGCCCCTCCCTAAGCCTACCCGCAAATGGGTAATAGAAGACAAGTGTTTGCGAGAGTGCTTGGCGAATGACTTGAACTGGGTCTTTCTCTGCCATTGATGCTTGCTTTGGATAAATTTGTATGAAGGGAACGTGGAAACGCAGGGCTTCTTGATCATCAATGTCGGAAAGTGGCTTAACTTCGTGAGGAGTGGGGACAGCAGGAACTACCAACTGGGGTTGGCACCTTCGCACTGTAAACTTTGGAGAAGAAGAAGCTGAGGCCATTTATGTGAGTATTGACAGAGAGGCAGAGACAGAGTTACTGAGTAACCTGTTTGTCTGAGTTGCTATGGTACCTAGAACCGTTGCCCTTTTATAAACGAAGATATTTTCCTTTGCTGGGAAAAACATTACAATCAAAATTAGGACTATGAAAAGGATTGATAGTTTGACCAATACAAAAAAAAACATTTTACATCTTTCTCTTACTTTCTTCGCAGATCAATGCAAAAAAACACACGTCTTTTATACTCTGTTTTCACGTTCTCCTTTGTCTCTGAAGATAGAACGTATACAAGTAAAACATGGGAGAAACCATAACCACTAGTGTAGTGTACGAAAACCGTGAAACCCATTTGTCAATGGTCGTATTTTAGCCTAACTATTCGAGATTTTAATTAATAGGTTGATACGTGTGTCATGACTTTAATTTATTACATTACTTTTATAAAAATATATCATTTTTAGATTGTCTTCCGTATGTTACATTTACGATTTTTAATAAATTAAATCAACTATACTTTTTAATTAATTAAATTAACCTTGATGTTGTATATATACTATGCGTATAAAACATCTACATACATGATAAATAACTATCGTCACTTTCAACCAAATTTACACTCTTCCACTACATATTGGTCATTGAATATCAACTTTTTCATTCAATATTTTATACTGAGTATCTTTCAACAAAGATTAATATATGATTTATTATAATTTTCATTGATAAAACTGATGTTGGAATTTTATATCTAGATAACTAGTTGCATTTATTATAATAAGAATGGATATAATAATCTACTTTAATTTCTCAAGGCTTAACATCTTTTATAACAAAGTCAAATATTTTGCTTTCTTAACAAATTTTGTGCTCAATAATATACAATATCATCTAAATTATCCTTACAATACACATAAAATACAGCACACACGCAAAGGGACCACAATATTATACTAGATATATCACATACAAATATAAGTCGCGCAGTATATAATCATATATTACGTCTTATTCACAAAATATAAAAAATTAGATATATAATCAATAAGATACATGGATAAGTATAATTCATTCAATTTACTTTATTATATAATAAAAAAAACACCGAAGAAAACATCATCTGAGCAAGTCATTTTTGCTTGAAGTTAAGAATATCTCTTTAATTTTTCTTGAATAGTTAATGTATCGCTTGAGTGAAAAATGAAAATATAATTATTTTACTCACATTCTCATTTGAGTGACCATTATGTCCTTTGAGAAGAAATCCCGCTAAAAAGAAAGATAAATATTGCTCACACTTTTATTTAAGCAACCAATTAACACTTGAACAAAATTCTCAAAAAGCTAAAATATTTAACCCCTAAAACATTATTTTTAAAGTGAATACCAACAAATAACCAAATTTAACATCAAAAAATATTTAAATTAAATTATCAATCGAACTCAAATTTGAAATAAACATTTAACTATATTATCTTTTTGAATTTTTAAATTCATATCTTAAATTATCTATACTTCACTTTTACATATAACATTTAAATTTCACTTAATCAAATCAGCTATTTTATATAAACAGTTCAATATTTTTTTTTGTCTAATGTATTGTAAAATCAACACATTTGAGAATGTCAAAATAGATATACAAAAATATTAGAAATACTAAATATATAAAATATATTAAAATTTTAAAAAATATATAGTTATATATTAATTTATATTTGTAAAAAAAGGGATCCAAAATTAACCAAGCTCCCCCACCTATATTAGAACACTTATTTCCATACTCATCAACTATCAATATTAAATTATAGGTTTAAACCCTAGTTTGGTCATCGTTTTTTTTTTGTCTCAATCGGGTCCATAAACTTGTAAAAATGAGCTAATTAAACTCTCTCCGTTAATTTATTACTGACGCTGTCTAATTTTGTTTACATGTTATATTACGTGGAATTTGTTATTTAACTTATTATTATGTTTTGTATAAGTGTTATATGACGTGGTCTTTATGTTATATTATTTAATTTTATGACACCTACCATTTTAAATACCATTTTAAATGAGCTATTAAAGGATGCCGGTTTTGATGTTTGTTTGTGTAAAACTGAAAACTTAATTAGTTCCTTCTTCTGCGACTCAATTAATCCACGTATTAATCCACCATCGCTGTCGCGTCGTCGATCCCTTTAGGTCCTGATTCCGACAACCGCCGTCTCCTTATCGCTGGAGGTAGTCGGTCCCTCCTGGTGTTTCTTTCCTATGTTCGTAGAATCACATAGTTATAGGGGAATACTGAATGACAGAATAAGCAGAAACCCCATAACCCCAATACCTCCCTATGTGATCTTGAATGTACACCAGAACGGCAACTACTGTCAGAGTCCCCAAGCTTATGAAGAACATGAACCAGTTGAAGAATTTTATCATCTGATTTTTCTCAATGTTGTTGTCTCAGTGTACATGTCCTCTCTAGAGAAGGAGCTGGTGCCCAATTTACTTATTAACTGCTGTAAACCTTCCAAGACTGAAAGTGAACAACAGCAGGAGCAACCAGCCGTAGGCAAAAGCTGTCACTCTGTCGACGCCCCCGTCTCCGGCGGTGACCTAGGCGCGAAGAACGGAACCCTAGCGATTTTCGCCGGCGGGAGGAATCGATAGTGAAGAATCTGGAACACTTGTTTTCAGTGATGGGGAAAGTCAACTACTTGGGAGGGAGTGGGAAGGGGCAATTCAGAAATTGGCGAATCAGGTGACGATAGCGTCAACGATGGTGGGGCTGGTGGAGGGAATGGTGTACGCGCATAAGGCGGGGTTGGATGTAGGGTTGTACTGGAGTCGATTTCCACCGGCGCGGCCGGTTCGAAGTCACTGGACTTGTACGGAAAGAGGATCTTAAAGAGGGATTTTGAAGCGGGGTTTTTCGTGAACCACTTTGTTAAAGATTTGGGGATTTGTCAGAATATGGGGATTGCTTTGCCTGGTTTGGCTCTTGCTCAACAGCTTTATTTGTGCTTAAGGCTCATGGTGAAGGATATTTGGGTACTCAGGCTCTGATTTTGGTACTCGAGCGACTCAACAATGTCTCTCTTCCTCCCTCCGATGCCTTTTGAATCGTTGTTGGCTCTGAAGCAGGAGAACTCCATAAGTGAATTCATCATTCAATTTGAAATATTTGCTAGGGTTTAAGGGATTGGAAACAAACAGATTTCTTCTTTCTTTTTCCTTTTAAGGGAGGAGGAGCAGATTGCCTCAATGAAGGAATATATTGCTCGATTTGGTCATCGTTCTGCAAAACTTGCTCTCTAGGCACAGGGTAAGGAGAAAACATTGGAAAAAATGGAACGTGGTGGACTTGCAGAAAAAGTAGTCGGGGACAAGGTTTTGGTTTTCCGTTTTACTGATGTTGGTAAACCAGTCCAACCAAGTGCTTGTGGTGTAGGCGAGACAAGAAGGCCAATTCAGACTCGAATGCACTTTCCTTATCTTGAAACTTCTTCATCTTGGAACCAGTTTCACCCCCTCTTGATTGCCACCTTGCGTCCATCCGTGAGTTTGCCTTTGTAAACAACACCAAAGCTTCCAGCTCCGATCTTGTTTTCTTGTGAGAAATTGTGGGTGGCTGCCACAAGCTCGGCCAGGGTGAACTCCTCAGCCTTGTATGGGTGCTTTGTTGATGACGTTCCACTCCTTTGGCGTCTCATTATCATTGAAGTCTGACGCATAATCATAGACGATATTTAAGAATTGCTATTATTAGAAGCACCCCCACCGTTTGAACCACTGCTACCTCTTGTGATTGTAGGCTGCATAGAATTGTGAACTTTTTTCTTCCCGAAACAAACTCCATTCCACAAGCAATAAACTATAGTGCATATTCCAGCATAAGCTGCCACAGAACCGATAATAGCAAATGCCAATAACCCATTTGTCAAGGTCTTTGATCGCGATGACGAAGGTGGTGGCGGTGCTGGTGATGGTGGCGGCGGTTGATTTAGATTCTAGGGTCGCACTGGTTGGATCCAATGGGGCTGGGAAGAGTACACTACTGAAGCTAATGACAGGTGATTTGATGCCTTCTGATGGCATGGTGAGGCGTCATAATCATCTTCGGATTATTTCAAGACGGGATTGACTGAGGAACGAGAGAGCTCCTCTCTCACGCGAGAAGAAGAGAAGGGAGGACATTGTCACGTGGAATGGTTGATTATACAACATAACATTCATTCAATTTAATACACATTGTCATGTCAACTAAAAAAAGTTATAGCTCAGCATCTACAGACGGCGTTAATAAAAACTTAACGAAGAGGGCTTAATTGACTATTTTTACAAGTTTATGAACCCGGTTGAGACTGAAAAAAAAACAATGATCCACTTGATATTGACATACAAATACGAGAACCAAACCAAGATTTAAACCTAAATTATATTATTAAATATTTATTTAATTCACTCAAATCTAACATGCAAGTCATAAAATCCTTATATTCAAAATGGAAAACAAAATAGTTTTATATAAATTAAAAGAAAATTTACTCTAAACAAAAATCTAATCGAATCATATTGCTATATCATAATAAAATTTATAAAACGAAACCAAATATATAAAATCATAATTTATATGTATATTAAACAAAACTTAAAGCTTTAACCTTCATTATTTTTAAAACAATTTTCATTAACATAAAAAAATAGTCATACGCTTACATAGGAATTATTTGAAATAATTATCTGTTATATAATTATTTCTTAAGCTTAAATCTATCTTTTTGTCTATTTTAGTTTTGAAAAAGTGTAACTTTGGTTTCTATAAGTTTTCGACTACGTATTAGTCCTTTAATTTTTTTTATCATCAAATAGAATTAACTGTTAATAAGAGTTGTTTTATATTCTTCAACAAAATAATATATATTAAAATTAATCATAAAACCTTATGTTTAATATCTTAATAAAACGTGCATTAGAATGCTATTGAGAAGCTGCAATACTTGTTGGTCCTAGTATTCAATAAAATGCTATGAGAAGAAGGAACTTTAACCATTTAGATATCAATAATACTGTAAATTGTAAATGCAATCATATATCTTTTCACCTTAAACTTATATTTCTTGATGATTTTGGAATAGATTTTTTATTTAGAACAACCTAATTAGACTCTAATTAGTGATAATCGTATTTTATCTTTGTTTAATATTAAAGCTAATTCTCTTTACCGTTAATCGATGGATCAGATTTTATGATATGCTCTTCGTGGCAGTCTGATTTATGACTAATTGGACGGTCATCACAACACACCAGTGTATGTCCTTCAGAATACATCATTATATATAATATCACACAATATATATCTGTCTCTAGAATCTGCTAAATTATTCCATGAAATACAGATTACTAGAGGGTAGACTTTACAAAAGTAGCAGAACTGGTTTGAGGTTGGTTTTTGTTGCCTAGCATGTGGTTAAACTCTTCAGCAAACCTTTCCATAGCTTCAGCAGGTAACCAAATCGGAAATATTATGCCTTCTTCTCCTTTTCCATTCTTAGCAGAACAGAAATACGAAGTTCCTAAGAAGCCCCCTGCCCCAGCTTGGGCCATTCCACCATACACAGCCTCACCCCAACCAAAATCCACTTCTCTAAGGTTCAAACGTGCCATATATGACACAATACAAGACCTTACAGTTGTGAATAAGCATCGTCCCTTCATCACCAGAAGGTCTGTAACAGATTGCAGGTACTCTTCTGTCATCTCACCTTTCACTTTATTTATCAATTCCACCGCATACCCAAATGGGTTTTTGCAAAGCTTACCTGCAGTCGTTACTGCCGCCGGATATGCAAAACAGTTGCCGTAGTAACCAACAGGAAGGGGAGGATTGAGCCGACCACGTCCGTTGACTATGCACATCATGCGAACATCCTCGTCTGCCTCTATCTGCAGTGATGAGATCAAATGTGGTGCAGTGCTGAAGGTGTTGGGGAATCAAGCGCCGAAGTGCAGCTATATCGAGTGGTCCAATGAAGAAGGATCGTTGAACCATGTTTTGGTTGGAAGAAGGAAGGGTATCTTGGACTTGCTCGAATTCGCGATGGTTGCATGTAATGCGAGGTGGGTCTCTTGCCATTAGGAGCTCCCTACGCCACACTGGTGCAATGGAAGGTTTTGTTGCACCTCTAGCCATTTCCGCCCAAGCGTTCATGAATTGTTTGTAACCGGGTCCATCACACATGGTGTGGTTGAGGCCAATGGCTAAGATCAAACCACCACACTTGAGTCGTGTCACCTGCATTTTTATTCCATATTCAACAAGTTCACACGTTTTGCTTCCGCTAAACTTTTTCTGAAGTTAACTACGAGCAAGAATAAGTGCAAGAAACAAGCTACTTGTGAAATTTCTTTTAAACATCTCACATCTTTTGTTAAATTATTATGAGTGTTATACACCCCACTTTTGTAATAGGCTATCAGAGCATATCAATGAGAAAAAAATTGACAGAAGAAAGAACCAGCCCATTCTCTCTATCAGAACCTGTAACACTGACAATTCAAAACTTATTGGATTTTGACAGAAATTAATTATATCAGAAACCAGTTTATAAAATTTAAGAAATCTAGAAAATGAATAAAAAATATGTTGAGATTGATGAGTAAGTGTATTGAACCTGTACAAGTAGAAGGGGAGTGTTGGTAATTTCTTGTGTGCCAGGGACATCGAATAGAAGTTCATGGAAGCATGGGAATGGAGGGTAAAGAGAATCGCCAAACTGATAAAGTGTGCCGTCTGCATCGGCCTCAATGAACATGACACCTTCTCCGGTGCAATCCACCATCAATTTGCGGTTAGGCCCCTCTCTAAGCCTACCCGCAAATGGGTAATAGAAGACAAGTGTCTGCGAGAGTGCTTGGCGAATCACTTGAACTGGATCTTTCTCTGCCATTGATACATGCTTTCGATAAATTTGTATCATCACAACGTGGAGACGCAGAGCTTCTTGATCATCAATGTCGGAAAGTAGCTTAACTTCATGAGGAGTGGGGATAGCAGGAGGCACCAACTGCGGTTGGCATCTTCTCACTGTAAACTTCAGAGAAGAAGATGAAGAAGATGATGATGAGGCCATGAGAATTATGAGAGAACAGAAGAGAAATTAAGCAAATGGATTTGGGTTGAGTGAGTGTGTGAGTTCCTCGAGCCAAGTCTCTTTTATAAATGGCATAAAGTAAATTGAAAACACGTCTAACAGAGGCTCGTCTACTAGGGGACACCCAAATTAATTAAGTGCTGCACCAGTCCAATAATTTATATGTATATTAAACAAAACTTAAAGCTTTATTATTTTTAAAACAAATTTCATTAACATAAAAAAATAGTCTTACGCTTTACATAGGAAATATATGAAATAATTATCTGTTATGTAATTATTTCTTAAGCTTAAATCCATCTTTTTTTTATTATTATTGTAGTTTTGCAAAAGTGTAACTTTGGTTTCTATAAACTTTCGACTACGTATTAGTCCTTTAATTTTTTTTATCATCAAACAGAATTAACTGTTAATAAGAATTGTTTTATATTCTTCAACAAAATTATGTATATTTATAAAGTTAACGAAATGTGTATTAAAATTCTAATGTGTGAAAGCTCAATTTTAATATCTTAATAATAATTCAGCATGTAACCATTTATGTAATTAGTTACATAACATATTAGTAGCGGATGAAAACTATTTAATTTAGAAAAATTGAAAAATGAAATCTACCATTAGAACTTTATAAGAACAAAAAAACCATGTTTTCAAGATCATAAACTAAATAAAGGGGATTTAAGTGTATTTTTTATACCATAAATTACTCTATTCCACTTTTTTTTAATTTTTATTTTTATAATTATGGTGAAAATTGCGTTCCATTTATGTTCTCATTTTATTTCTTCAATATTTCAATTAAATATGTGAGATTGAAAAGCACTGCCAACTGCAAATAATAAAAGCCGTAGTACGGCAAATAGTATGGTGAAAATTACAGCTCGTTTAGAATCACACATTTTCTTCTTATCCACCAATGAACTATGCACAACTCTTTATTCTATCAGAAAATTGTCCAAATCTTCGGATTATAATGAAATTGAGATTATGTGATTAATAATATAATTAATTTTCTTAATTAGTATAGAGTTAGCTATTGTTTTAATAATATATAGGTTTAAACTGAATATGGAGAATGAAAATAGAGATATTGATAGAAAATACTTTTTCATATAGATAGAATAATGAAACAAAATAATTAATACAAAACATTCCTTTCTATCTTGTCTGGATGAATGGAAATTTAGAGTGTGAACATATAAAATTGAGAAAAATAAGTAAATTGCATGAAATATTTATATGCAGGCTAAAAAACATTTTGACTTCTTTTTTTTCTCAACACGAAATTATTTATTATTTTCATATTATACAAAAAATTAAGTTTTAAAATTATAAATGGAAAGTTTAGCTTCTCTCAATCATGACAAATATGGATAATTTGGCTAAAGCTTATAAGGATAAGTTAAATTCAAAATAATAGAGTGAGTCAAAAAATAATTTTATCATAAATTTTATCGGATTGATAATATAAAAAAAGTTGTATTAATCATGCAACAAATTGTTACGTTAGTGAAAAAAAGACAAAGAAAAAAAAAACAGCGTCAAACTGAGTCTCACCTTTTAAGAAAATAATCTTTTAAATGTGAATCAAATTTAATCTAACTTACTTAATTTTGATTTAAATAAATTCGATTCTGAGTAATCCTCTACAATAATACTTTTATTATTTTTATAACTTGTTATAACTCTTTTAATTATAATTATTTTTTAATTTTAAATATGTATATTTATAATTTGACATTTTTAAATATTAGAATATTATTTAATCATGTTTCAATACTTTGGATGTTTAATTATATAATTAATACTTTAACTTTTAATTATATTATTTTTATGATAATGTTTGGTGAAATATATAAATAATTTAATTATATTGTTTTAAAAAAATGGATTGTAAAATAAATTAGGATAACAAAATATTTTTATATGGTCAATCCATTTAATTTATCAAATCATAATGAGTTGAACGCATTATAAAAATTTTATTTGTGAAAAAGTAAGTCAAGTTGAAATAACTTATTTATAGTTCAATTTATGATAAAGAATAATAACTCATTCATAAAAAAATAATGTATGATGTAATATGAAAAGATATGTAAAATTAAAAGTATTGTTTTGTATGGTTATTATTGATTATATATTTGTGCTAATAAAAGTTAAGGTTTAAAGATGTAGTAAAAATAAAAAAATTGTGTCATTTTCAATTAGCATAAAGGGAGTCGGGTTGGATGAATTAGAATTAAATTCTATCTGACTAATTCAATATAATTCAAATATAATATTTTAAAATTTATATCTAATCATTTAATTTATCTAGTTAGTCATTATCTAGTTAATCAGATTTGGATGGTTCATGTTGTGAATTAATTCATTAAGTTTTCTAGATTGAGCATTTATACTAAATTATTATTTTTTAAATTAAAAATTTATTTTTATTTTTAAAAAATGACATAAATATAAGGATTTTTTAACTAAAAAAATGAGATGTATAATCTATACCTATATATAAAGGATTTTTCTTTTTAAGGATCACATGTTTTTTAATTTTATTCTTTAACTATTTTTAATTAAAATAATTATTTTATGTTTATTACCTTTAAAGTGATTGTTTGTTTAAATTTAACTTTTTTTTATTTGATCGTTTTTCTAAACCTAACAGTTTTATGAATCAAAGAATTATCTACAAAATAAATCAAAACTACTTATAATAAAATTATATAATAATTATTTATTTTAAGTTTATAATATCAATAGTAACAATAATAATAATTTTATTATGTGTTTTGACTAGTTTTAAAAATAATTATTATAATGTGATTTTATTAAATTTTAAAAAAATAATATCACATTAAAAATAAAATTTAAAATTTAAAATATATTTATAAATTTACAAATATTGAAATATAAATTCAGATTGAATTGGTATTCATAAAATTCTATCCTATCATCTAAACTCGATAAGTATTTTTTTTTTATTCAATTTTATTCATCCAACATATCGTTTATTGAATTCAATCCGTCGTATTTGCTTCAAATTTCTTCCTATACCGGTGGAGGGGTTTTTTTCTTTTATTCCTCAACCCATAATAATTCATACGAAATTGTCATTCTTATCCATAGTTGTGTTATCTTCAGTTAGTTGTAACAAACATTTTTTTGTCACATATTAAATAAGGTTTCACCTGTTTCTGGTAGTAGTTGTAGAATGGTCGTGGAATAAGGGACACAACTAAATATGAGTCTAAATCAAATCACTCTCCACAAAAGACAAAAATCTATTAACAATTTTATGCTTAAAAAATCCTCTATATGTATATAAATATATAATATAAACTTAAATTATTGTGTGAATATTTAAGAGTAAATATTTTAATAATATTAATTTTATAAAATTAAGGATGATTTAAAAAAAATTTTGAAGCTTTTTGGATTTTGTTAAAATTTATAAGATTATCTCTTTCTTTTTGTATTTTGGTCTCTACTTCAAAGATTTAAATTATTATTATTATTATTATTTGAATGTTTTAATATTCAGGTGAAATTTCGTTAACAATTTTAAGGTTTAATCATTTTCGAGATTCCTAATTTTGCTAAGAAGTCTCAATTAGGTTTTCATTTTTATTTTTTTTTTCAATTGGGTTTCTATTTTCGAAAAATTAAAACAATTACATCATTGTCGTTAGTTCCGAACGGATACTATTAAAGGAGGTGTCACGTATCAGTTCCTGATTTTTTTGAATTTTTTAATTTTTTCTTATTTTCTTTTATTTACTTTTAATTTTTTTAAAATAAAATTAAAAAATGGCACGTATCAAACTGATATTGTGTCACGTGATAATGATAGTGTGACATGACACTGACAGTGCCACGTGTCATTGCTAGGCCACGTGTCATTGCATTATTTTTATTTAACAAAATAAAAGTACAAAGATCAAACTTAGACTAATGCAATGACAAGTGCACGTGGCACTGTTAGTGTCATGTCACATTACATGACACAATATCAGTTTGATACATGACATTTATAATTTATTTTTTTTAAAAAATAAAATAAATAAAATACAAAAATAAAAATAAATGAAATATAAAAATAAAAATAAATAAAAATCATTAAAAATTTCAAAAAAACCACGATTCATACTTGACACCTCTCTTAACAATGTTACTATAGAACTAACGTGGCAAGAACTTAATTGCTTTAGTTTTTCAAAAATAGAAACCTAAAAAAATAATTAAAAACCTATTTGAGATTTTTCAGCAAAATTAGGAATCTTAAAAATATTAAACATAATTTTAATATTTGTTATCACCATGCTAAATAATAATTTTAAAGTATTTATTTTATTGTTAACGTTGATTAAATCAATATTAATTCTTAATTTAAATGAAAAAAGGGATCGACAATGTGTCAGTTAACTCCATATTAAATAATCAATTTGAAAAAAAAAATATTTTTATAATTAGAATTAGTTAAATGAATGCTAACTTAGTTTGAAAGAAAGTCTGAGTATTAAATGAAAAATAAAAAAGGATGTCCAAATAAATAACATGCTTTTTTTTAACCCTACTTTCTTAGTAGGCCTTTCCCTTTTCATTTCTCTTCTAATTTTTTGAATCCTTTATTTAATAATGCACAAACTAAAAAAGTTTGAATAGTCAAATCAAATCCATTTGCATTCATTATTTTTTAGGGTAAACTTCGTGCTAATTTACAACCACATGCCATATCATATATCCATCTCAAAACTCAACCACAATTGTTATTATCAAATCTCATATACCGAACTGCATCGAACTCCTCAATAATAAATCCTAAAATATAGTTTGATATATATCCTACCAATGTCTTATACATGCTTGATTTAAAAGTGTCATTCATAATATTTATATTTTTTCAAATAATATCTTTATTTTATTATGTTGTAAGATGATAATATTATGAATGGTATCCCAATACGAGCACAAATTTCCCATACTGTTTTACAATATTTTATTCAGAGTAAAATACAAATTACATGAACACATTAAATATTTAAAAAAAAACTAAATAAAATGAGATTCAAACATACTTATTTAATATTGTATTTCCTAAATACATTACTCAGTTTATCCACGTTTTTCCAAAGTATTTCGTATACCAAATGATCTAAGAGTTATTGACATATTCAAAGAATAAAAGTCATGAATTATAAGCATGATGAAGTTGATCAACACAATAGCTAAGTATTGACTCATGTCCAAAACCCATGACATGTTCTCATGTTTGCATGACAATATCTCATGCCTCAACAAAATTGACTAACATTTTGCACTTGACTTGCAATTTTTCTGAATGTAGAAACGACATAGGAGATGATAACATTAAAGGAATACAATGCAAATAACATTCATCAAAGTTATATCTCTATCACTAATAGTGACTTATGGATCATCCTCATATGTCATAAATAATCTCCTGATATATCCAGAGTTAAAGTGAAATTATTTTGTTTTTCACTTGATAAGAATACAAAGACAGCTCAAAAAGTTAATCTTATTGATGTTACCACAACTACTCAAGCAATGACAATAGATATTTGTTGGTTTTGTAGGTGCTATCCGTTAAGAAAACAACATTAAATGCATTCAAAAATTTTGATACATTAGGATGTGTTCAAAAGAGATCATTTATCACCTTAGTTTTATCTACACATCTCCTCTAGTGGATGTATTTATCACATTCTAACATCATCATCCGTTGTTGTGATTCAGTTCTCAAACCTCTTAATAATAATTTGTAAATATATCTTGCATTATATATTTGCTTGATTGATGTCACATTACACTCATTATTTTATTTGAGAGGAAGGAGAATGTTTGCAAACTTCACTTGACTCTTAATCATATCAACAAACAATGAGTATTTCATGGATTTTAACCTCCCAACAAAAAGGTGATCAATTAAAGTTTGTGAAAAATTATGGTTATGATATCTACATATTACTTTCAATACTCACCCCTCTCCATTAGAATTTGGTTTGCCTCTCAATTTAAAAAGACAATCATATTTTCTTGTGCAAGATATACTAGTTTGAATATCAGATTTTTATTTTATGTACTTTCCACCCCTTTCATATCCTAATAATACATGTCTTTCTTCTAGGTTAAAGATTATTTTTATCATATCTTATAATGAAAATAAAAATATGGTCAGTTGTAAAGTTATTTGTGTAATCTCCCTTGCAAATTTTATTTATAAAAGAAGAGACATCTGACATGAAGTTGGAACTTACTTGTGATTTCATAAAACTTAAAATATAATCTTTCATCTTAGACGATAACCAACTACAACATAACATCACCATAGAATACCTCACTTGTTCAATAATAATAATAACTAGAGATTAAGAAATTCATAAAACAAAACTAGCATAACAAATTAAAAAAGTAATAAAAAAAAAATTAAAAACATTACTAGATTTTGAAATTATAGAGAAAACTTAATCGAATTTCAAAATCTCATAAGTTTTTTTAACTAAATTTTGAAATTCTATGAATTTCCTTAACCAGATTTTGAAATCTAGTTAATTTTCTAAATCAAATTTCAAAATCTAATAAATATTTTTACAAACGGAATTTTGAAATCTAATATATATAATAAAAAATAAATATAAAACTTTAAATGAAGTTGAATAAAAACTATAATCAATACATGTACTAAACAAAAATGAACGAAATTTTAAAGAAGACGAAGACGAAGGAAAATGAAAAAAAGCCGAAAAGAAGAAAGCTGAACAAAAAGAAAAGAAAATAACGTTACTTTGAAGATGATTTAGGAATACAAAGTCTTAGTAAATATATCAATAATATAGTTGATAAACAATAATTACTACTTAAATTTATTTATATATATAATATATATATATATATAATATATATATATATATAATATATATATATATATATATATATATAATATATATATATATATATATATATATATATATATACACTTTAATTTTCCTAATTTGATTTCCCTCCCATGTTCTCCTTTCTTATTAAAGTCGTCATAGACCCATTTCCCTGCACTCCATTTTTTACCTGTAAATTAAAAAACCCTAATTTGCAAAACCCTTCCCTCACTAATCTCCACAACTGCACCTCCATACCTCATTTTTTATTTTCTTCGTTCTCTTTTTAAGGCTTCTTCCTCCATTGATTGTAGAAGTCATCGCCGACAGTGACATGAATGGGTCGCTGCTTCCACCAAGCTAGGGACGGCATCGGCGACCAAGAGCATTCCCAATACTGTCGATCTCTAACATGCAATTCCATTATTTACATATCCTCTATTTTTGTTCCAATTTGTGATCCCTCCTCCTCCGATGGATTTTTATTTTTCGTTTATGCTTCTTCTTCCTTGTATTGGTGTTGAAAGTTGAATGCAAATGGTGGAAGAAATTGATGATGGAGGTTGTTGTGTCTCTGTGTGTGTTTCATGCGTCAGGCAGTTGGAGGATGGAGATGACCGAGGTGTTGGTGAATGAGGGTAATGGTGTTGTATGTTCCAGAATTAGGAAAATTGTGTGGGGAAAAAATTCAGGTGATGAATGGATGAACAAACAAACGAAAAAAAAAAACAAAAAAAAAAAAACTCACTCCCTTACTGTTTAATCTGGAATGCACTGGATTACAGAATTTTTGTGCATCGGATTACAAAATCCCCCATTGAACTACTATGTAAACTAACCGGATTACAAAATCCGGTGTGAACAATTTTGGAGTTCAATTAACATATTTCAAAATATTACCTCAATTCAATGGATAAACATAAAGACGAAACTTTGTCGAAGTAGTCCTCCATCAAAGCGACGCAAATGGATGTTTGGTTCTTCGATGTCAAAGAAAACAAGAGTTACAAAGAAAGAAGAAGAGTTCGAGTAAAGGAAGTTAAGTTTGAGTAAGAGAAGACAAATTTATTTATTTATTTAATATATAATAAGAGGAGGACAAAAAGAAAATTACAGAAAACTTGGAGATACAATAAAACGTCCCTAGTTAATTCATTGACTTGCTACATCATAAGTTAATATATAAGCTCATTTCTTTTCTTAAAAATTTTATTCTCTCACACGAGTATTTGGTTAAAAAAATTAAAATATATATAATAAATTAATTTCTTGATGAATACCTTAAACTTTTTGCAAATGAACGTTGAAACTTTTTTTTTTCTAAATAATCCATAAACTTAATCAGTTTTAAATTATGTAGTTATACTTAATCTGTCTCAATAGTATTAACTTTTTATCACTTTTTCAAATGATTGTTTAAAAAAAATTCAAATTAAATTGTAAAGATCAATGTTGGATAAAATTTACAAGCTTAAATTTCAATAAATTTCTTAACACATTTAATTTAATAAAACATCCCTAGTATTTTCATCTCAAACTAAGTTTTGAAGAAAACTGAAACAGAACTCAAGTTACAACCAAACCCAACTGAAAATCAAACAAGACTTTTGTGGTGTTACTTCTTAAAATGGCAGAGAATCTCGTAATCATGGACTTTATTCAAGAAAAAATAAGGAGGGACATACTGATTAATTTAAATGAAATCACTTCTAAAGTTTTTCTTTAAAAATGAAATTAGAAGTTAGAACATACAATAGAATAATGAACAGTTAAAGAAATAAGAATTGTAGATAAGATAATTAAGATAGATATATTCACGCCAATCGACTAGATGCTTTTAACTCAATTGAGAACTCATTCCATAGTTCATAAAAAGAAATTATAAAATATTATACATATATTCATTTTAGTTACTAATTTTTAACGACATATACAAAACATAAGCATATTAAAATGATATGAAAATAAACACTTTTCTTAAGTTTTTGGAAAAAAAAAAAGTTATCCTACAAAAAATTATATAAAAATGACCCTACATTGTTTCTTCTAGAAATCCCAAGTGACCCAACATCTAAAACAAAATGGCAGATGCATTCAGTTTTTTATAGGAAAAGAAAACATAACAATCGAAACTCGTTTTCAAATCTTTGCATGATTAATTTAAAATTCAAACCGGTGGGCCGCACTAATGTCTATGCAAGCAATTGAGATAGGAAAAGTATCTTATGAATGTCATAATGAAAGGAAATTGGAATATAGATTCTAATGAAACAGATCAGCTCAAACCTAAAAAGACATAAAAAAAACAGTTATTTTAACTTCATTTTACATCCCATTAACACCTTGAAATTTCAAATTCTGTTTCATTTCACAATGAGTGGTCTACCACGAACCTTCAGCGCCCACTGTTGGATTCTTGAAGGCAGAGAACTCCCAGTACGTTTTCAACGAGAAAGGTGAGTAAACAGTTGCACCTTCATCTGTAATTTTGGATATCTGCAAACCGTCGTACATTACAATTAAATATCATAAATTATTCATAGTGCAATGTATTACAACCCATTTCAGTTCAACAAAGCGAAGAAGTGAGAATTTTAGTTCAGATCGAAGCCTCAATCCTCATGCACACATGATACAAAAGGGTGCAATAGAGGTTCAGTTTACCCCTGATTTAACATCTTCAACATATATACAGTTTAGCAGTCAAGAACCTACGGTACACAAGCAGAGCAGTGATTGACTGATAAAAATGACCACCAACACTCTACAGAATGTGCACAGCCTAAGAAATTGAAAGTTTTACACATCAGCAGACACAACCACCAGTTAATGATAAACAAGCCTACATTCTAGTAGTAGTTAGTAGTTACCGCCTAGCTTGTGTTGGGCATGGAAGAAAGAGAGGGTTAGAAAGAAATTTAGGCTCTCTTCTTTTTGAAGAGATAATTTGAGAGAGAATGGAGGATAAAGTGATGTTGTTCCTTTTAAGGGATTTGGAGGTGAAAGTGAAGAAATTTGAAGGTAAAATTTATAAAAAATTGTGAATAATTTGATGGATGTGAGAGATAAAAATAATGTTTTAATAGATTAAGTGATAAGAGTACATATTTGTCCTTATGATTAAAATGAAAAGAAAATGAAATGTAATTAGTTAAAATTAATTCAAAATTAAACCTGGATGATTTTCTTATAAAAAAATTGATAGGTGTAATTAATTTAAAATAAACTGTAATTGGTTAAATTATTCTGCATTAACATTATTTTTAAATACTTTATTTATTAAAAAAAATTTATTATTATGATTATTAGTTATCATAGATAAAGAGGACTGTAAATTTTAGAAAAAACAAAGGATCATTTGGTAATTGCATTCTTCATCTCCTCAAATCACCTCCTCACCTTAGGAGAGATAGAATCTCACCTCTCTTCCACAAATACTCTCCCTCATTTACCCCCAAGTCTCTTGGAAGGAACAAGCATGTCATCTCCATTTACTCTCCCACAAACAGGTAAATACCCTAAAAGGAATACACCCTTAAAGATAAAAGTAGTAAAATTATTAGTTGTTGCATGGGGGGAGACTTTCTAGTAAAGTCTATATATTCTTATCTCGTGGGATGTTGAGGGAAGTTTTTTTAGTTGATGTTTGTGACTGAGAGAATCCTGTGAGAAAGGAAAACAGTTTTCCTTTGAAAGCTTTGGCTGTTACAGTGTAAGGTGAATAATACATTGCAAGACTTAATCTTTGCTTCTTTTTTGTCTTGTTGTTTCATCGCTGTTTCTAGGTTCCTAAAAATTTGGTGCAACCTACCAGATGTGTTGAGGGAGAATCATGGAAAGCAAAGTGAGTGCTTTGGAGAGATGGGCCAATGAGCAAGGAAAGCTGGAGGCAATAGGGAAGATCTTGCAACAAAAGATCAAGAACCCTTCTTGGGAAGATCTTGCAACAACTCTACTAAGGAGAGCTGGAGGCATAGGGGAAGCGTATTATTTGAGAGTTGGCAGCAGTAACAGACTAGATGTGTAAAAATTTTCATGCAAGAATTCAAGATATTAATGTCACAAGTAAATCAAACACCGAAAGATCGTTTGACGGAGTATTTCTTTGCAAAGCTACAGACCTTCTACAAGAAGAACAAGATTCCCACCAACATCACCAATGTTGCCATGGCTAATGCTCTTGCTGCTCTAAGTCAAGTTGAATGATTGGATGAAATTTTGAATCCAATCAAGGTGGAGGCTGCATTCTCCATTGGTGGGAGAAGAGCTACATGTCGTTCGGTTTGCACCCCACCAAGATTCAGTCCCCGAGTGGTATCCCATCACAGAGAGCATATAGCACGAGGAGGTTGGTTAGATTGTTGGAGAATGTCTTGTCCAATGTGAGTTTGATTGACACAATACACATTGGATTTGTCAAGATTGCTGATGATGTTTTTCAAGAACCAAGTAACGTTTTGCACCTAGTGGAAGACTCGCATGATACTGAAAAGGTATCTAGTTTGCAGATAGATTTGACTCTGGGTCCCAAAAATACTCGAGAGTTCGAATTGTAGAACACTGAATATGAATGCCAATCCCATAATTCTGGTGCAGATGTAAAATTGGTTTCTGTGACAGAAATTGATACAATGGTTGAACCACAATTCAGATGCTGTTGAACCAGAGAGAAAACTGCTTGGAGCTGGTGCCCAAACCAAATCCATCAATTGAAGCAAGATCTAAGTTGTTACCTAATCTGGAGGAAACTTGTGATTCTTCAGAACTACAAATTAAAAATAAGGAATGTGTTGGAGCCTTTCAAGAAATTTTTCCTGTCAAGACATCCAAAAATGTTATTATGGAGGTTACTGGCTTGGAAATCGCTGATATGGTACCTGGTAACATTTTTCTAGATGTTACTGATCAAGGTGTTTCTGGTTTGCTTCTTATGACAACTAATTGCAAGAGTTATGACCAAGTCAGCAATAAGGATGGTGATAAAGATATTAACAAAGATCAACATGTCAACAATGGTGCTTTGATTAGTTTAAAGGAGCTAGTTCATTGCATGGATGAAGAAATCAGTCATGAGGGCCTCAAGCAACTTAAATTGCCAGAGCTCAACCTTAAGGACAAGGTTGTTCCAGCAAGAGAGTAATGTTAGGCATCGAAGAAATATGAGGGTTAGGAAGAAATTTAAAGTTAAAAGTAGTAAAATTATTAGTTGTTACGTGGGAGGAGACTTTCTAGGAAAGTCTATATATTCTTATCTTGTGGAATGTTGAGGGGAGTTTTTTTGGGTTGATGTTTGTGACAGGGTTAACCCTGTGAGAAAGGAAAGTCATTTTCCTTTGAAAGCTTTGGCTTTTACATTGTAAAGTGAATAATACAGTGCAAGACTTTATCTTTGCTTCTTTTTTGTCTTATTCTTTCATCGTTGTTTCTAGTTTCCTAAAAAACACAAAAACATCTAAGTAAGCATGTGAGAAATGCTTTGGAACTAAAAACCAACTGATGAACTTTCTCATATATGCATCAGCACGAACCATATGCATAACCCAAAATTTAGAGAAAATCAGACAAAATCACCGACCAATTTTCCAAAGCTTCTCGTATAAATTCCAAAACCAATCACAATATTGAGCAAAATATTTAAATTAACATAAACATGAGAATGAGACGAACAATTGGCAGATGTAAACGGAGGACAAAAACATCATTTTTCACTTTTTTTTAATTTTAGAAAAGAAAAAAGATGAATGTTGGAGGTTGGGTTGACTATAGAGCATTGAAGAAGATAACTATGGTCTATCCCAAACAAATTGCTCATACTTGCTATTGATGAACTATAGGTCAAGTTGGTAGGAACAATTTTATCTAAGCTAGGTCCCATATCTTATTATAATCAGTTTAGAGTGAAGGAAAAGGCCATCAAAAGGAGGTTGTGAGATTTTAAAGCCTCCCTAATGCCCACTATCACTTTTAAATTCCTTTTACTGCTTTGATAAATAATCCAGATGAGAAATGTACATTTGAGGTTGTACAAATTGAAACCCTCTGAACTTATCCACAATACATGTTTGATAAATGGAAAATGGAGAAAGGAGGGAGTAGAGTAGAGCAGAGAACATAAAAGGAAACAGTATAAAACCTGAATTTTGTTGACTGCAGACCTATCCCGGTATAAAAGCACACGCATGCACTTTTCTAGCAATTTGACACCATCTTCAAAGGTCAAGTTTTCATGCCACTCGTCACGAAGAATTGGCCTAGCAAGATGGTTTCCAAGCCCAGTTGCTACATGGTTATCCTCAAAATTAATCCCAATCATGTTAACCTGGATAAGATTCATGATTTTAATTGTTGGAAAGAAAAAAACATGCAGGTATACCAGATTTGGAACTGCAAATAAAAAACAAACAAAGAAACACAAATTCATACCATGCCAAGGTACTTCTGGCCATTTTTAACTCCACCAAGCACAAGTGCATTCCACAAAGGATTGAACTTGTTCCGCCGATTGTACATTACACGGGTTAAATAATTGTGCACCTCCTTCGGTCCTAGAGAATTCCCATCATCCCACATGTTGTCATAAAGGCTGCAAATCAAAAGTAAAAGCAAAAACATTTAGATGGGAATTTTTGTAGTACAAGGAAGGAAAGGGAAAAAATACACAAAAGGAGTACTTTACTGTGCCCAAAAAAAAGAAGAAGCAAGCATAGCGGAAAACGGAGCAGATGAAACCATTTTAACTCATAACACCTTTAACACTAAACTTATTTGAGATAACCGGTTCACAATGCGTAACAATTATTATTAAAAGGAAAAGGTACTGACATAAGCTCATCAAGGTAGCGCAGAATCTCCTGAAAGTCACTTATCTCCCCGCTAGCACCAAGGAGAGAATGTTTTCCAATAGGCTTGATACGCTCAACACTCTTGTACCGCAGGGTAGATCCATATGAACCTATCAACATATCCCCCATTCAGATGATATACAAAGTTTTCGAATACTTAAAAACACTATAATGAACTTTTCAGACATGGCAGATTCATGAATCAGAAATCAACTACTAATACCATCGCTAAATTTATTTCTCCGATAATGTCATTTCTTTGAAACAAATTACTCCAAGAAAGCAACTTCCACAATAATCAGATAAAGAGCATTTTGTGAAACGAAGATAAAAAGCTAATTGAATATCAGACCTCCCATATCAGCGGCCATGAGAATCCCATCTTTGTATTTGATAGCAACTACAGAGGATCCAGTCACGTACGGGTACCTAGGGTTAAAGCATAGTTTAGGGCAAAAGAAATGAGACAAAATGTGCAGTTTAAGAGTAAAATCAAATCATTCACTGTGAAAACCCTAAAAAAGAAAATTGAAGAAAAAATGGGGGAAGTGAGAGAGAGTACACTCACAGAGTTCGCTGGGATTCAGCTACACCTTCCATGGCAAGAAATATCTATCACCTTGGATCGTCGTAGCAGTGCTAAAGAAGAAGGGAAGAAAAGAAAAGAAAAGGAACACGAAGAAAAAGTAGAATATAGCTTGCTTAAATATATTTCACAGCAAACGACGGCGTTTTAGGAGTTTAATTTCGTAAGCCCCAATCCAAACCAGAAAGTTCTTTAAAGTAAAAAAAAGACTGTCACCACCTCTTGTGCATACACATTTCCAATTTCTTATAAATCCTTTTAAAATAATTCTTATATGTTAATATGATTTACCTGAAAAAGATACAAATTTATGTACAAGAAAAATAAAGTTATCTAATAAATATAAATTTATGGTAATAATAGCATGATGTGTTTATTTTATTATTATAAAATAAAAAAATGGTACTCAAATATATGGCTATTTTATATAAAATATTTATACTACCGCTAAATTAAGCTAAATTTCTAGTTAAAAGAATTGAAGAGTAGAAAAGTTATTTAAATAATGAATAATTATATAGATGACGCGATACTCAATATCTAATTGCCCAGATAGCAGATACCACTTCTAAGTCAAAATCCAAAAAGAAATTGTGTGGGTCTTTTTTTATATATACAATTTTTTCGCCTCATTCTTATGCAATGTGGGACCATATTCACATTAGGATCCTGCACATCTTCTGTAAAAAATGTTAAAACCTTTGGGCACACTCATACCATACTCGATCTTAAGCAGAACTTACAATGGCATTCACAGAAGAAAACTTGACGTCAGACAAACAATATATTTATAATTAAAACACTTCCAGATGAATCTAAAGCAGAACTAACAATGGCTTCCTCCCATATAAGTGAATTAATATATTTCCGGCCTTCAAATTCATTTTCCACTGCACCAACCAGAGAAAAGTAATAATAGAAAAAATTTCATACTCGTACTAAAAACAATAACTTGTTCAAAACAGTTTAGATGGCACTTAATAACCATGTGTGCTAATGCTAAAAATGAAACTTTTACTTGTTTATGCAGTTCAGATTTCATGTTTTGCATGGTGTAGAACTGAGGAACACCAGATTCTCGAACAGGTAAAAAAAATCTTTGTTTAAGCACAATTAAATTCCACGCATAAACAATCACAACTGCTAATATTTTCTTATTTTTGTGTTATTATTACTATTAAATATTAATTTACTGTATTATGTTTTAAGGCACTTTCATAAATGTATCATTCTTGTGAAATTCCATTAATATACAATCTTAATCTAAATAAAACACAGATGAAGATAGGTAATGCTCTTCAACACTGAGGAATAACGCATGCAGAACAACTACATCTTCAAACCGTTTGTGTGCTGTGGGCAGAACAGTAGTTACACACAAATTGAAGAATTATCACAGACAAAACATAAGTTATGTAAATGGTTCTGTTTGAAACAGAAGAGTAAGATCTAGTCCCACATTGATCAAGTTATAGTCATGCCAGTTGACAGCATTGTATAAATAGGGAGCTACTGGCTACGTTTTAACATACTTACCTGGATGGGGTCAATGGGTGATCAACAAGGCCCATGGCCTAGGTTGGTGACTTCCATTGCACTTTGGAAGGGTGCCACCCTAAGGTCTCCCCAAGTGGGAGAGCCTACATCATAATTTGTGGCAGTGGGGGCCTGCGTTCGCGCGGCCCCTTCCAAATTCAGTCTAAATTGCTTTTTGGTTGGCCTATTGGGTTGGTTCCTAATCTAAATTAGCTTTTAAACTCATGCTAATTTATGAATATGAATTCTTGATTTGGCAGTTTATGCTAATTTCTTATGTTGTGTTGGAAACTGAAGTATGTGATAATTTCATTTGCTGTTACTGAAACTGAAGTCTACGCTAATTTCATCTGTTGTTTTGGAAATTAATAAGTAGATACCTAATTTCATTTGTTGTTTTGGAAATTCAAGTAAATGCCTAAAATTTTCTTTTGATATCTGACAATCGATTACTGTCTAATCCTCGTACACAATAAAGTTCAGTCCTCGTACACATTCAGTTAGGTTATCCATGAATGAAAAAATCTTAATGGGTTGCAAGAATCATCCAAAATTATTTGTTTTAGGTTCCAACAATCAATTAAGTTACCATGGGCATACTCTCAATGTCAATAAACCAGGGTTGACTGAGTAAATTTGTCAACCTATCAAGCAAGATCACTTCCAAAAAAATATTGGCATACCCAAACTCATTTTAGAGACAATAGATGGAAAAACAAAATACATTAAAATCATTTAATATATTCGTCTGGATCAAACTATGTTTAAGCTTGGTCATGTCAATTTATTTTATGACCCCAGTTCAGAGTGTTTTATTAGATTAGCATTCATAAACCGGATTTAAGTAGCAACTAAAACTCGTATACCGAGTCTTGATACCATTATCTCAAAGTGATGAACAATTGTGGACAAGTTTGAAATTCCAGCCAACTTCTGTTACTACTATTGAATCTTATTTCACAACCAAACAAACCCATTTTTAACTTCTAGATTTGGAAAAACAAATAAATACATAAGCCGGGAATGCAACTTGAGAAGCATCAAATGACTACTATCACACGAGCACTAAAAGACTAATTTGGCTTTGTATTCAGGGTTCAAAGACCAAACTCTCTGCTTCTCGCTTCACAGATTCGAATAGCACAGATGATAGATAACGCTCTCCGAAGCTTGGAAAGACCACCTACACAGGTTTACAACAAGATTATCAGTGATGGAATACAGACATACACACTCAACTGCATCTATGACAACCAGATGGGATATTTCTGAAAACTAAAACTCAAGGGTTTGTCAATGATCAGCAATTAAAGATGCGACTATTCTGAGAATCTTAGAACACATTTATATTGAATCAATAGTAAACTAACAATGACAGTCACCAAAGAAAATTTGATGTTAGGTGAACAATAGACAAACTTACAACAATGAGTTTTCCAGCATTTTCTGGCCTTTTTGCTATCTTAATTGCAGCTGCAGCAGCAGCACCAGATGATATCCCCACCTGCAATATTTATAATACAAACAAAATAGCAATAAAAGTACTGTCTCCACCAGATGCTACTAACAGAAGATGATGCACATAATCAAAGTCAAGGCATGAGAAGAAGTAACAGCACTGAAAAGTAGTCTATCTTTATTGTGAACTTACCAGCAAACCTTCTTTCAAAGCAAGTTCTTTAGCAGTGTCGATAGCTTCTTCACTTGAGATCTAAAATCACAAACAAATATGAAAGTTAATATCAGTATTTTCAGAAAGCATGGATAAATTATCATGACTCAGTTAGCGATGCTTCCTCCATAAAAGTGAATTAATACCCTTCCAGCCTTCAATTAATGTAACTCTTGCATGTATATAAAGAACAAAAATATCAGGTGTAAGACTAGAGGCACACCAGATTATCTTAAATGACACAAAACTCTTTATTAAGCACAAATAAACTATCAAAAAGGTTTGTGGCTTACTTGAATAACTTCATCTAGTAGATCAACGTCCAGAACACCAGGGATGAAGCCAGCACCAATTCCTTGGATCTTATGAGGACCTTATATCCATTCAATTCAACAATGATGCATGTGTCAGGGAAAGAGTACACAAAAGGAGGCAGATATTTGATAAATATCAAAACCAAAAAAAGTAGTACATAGATTTTTTTTGTTAATCTTGTAACGGTAGAATGTGAACAGAGCTAAGAAGACATCAAACACACAAATGCTCATTAAGGACATGCATGAATTACATCATCAATGCAATAATGGTGAATTACAAAGCAGACATCCCTTGTTTCAAATTTAGGAAACTAAATAGAAACAACAGATCAACAATGTTTTCTTAGAAACCAAATTGAATTTTAAAATAATTCTGTTATATTTCTGAAAATACCAACTGTGGGTTATATTTTTGGATTCTCCTAGTGAATTCCAAAGTATGGAGATATAGGAGAGAAAATAAATAGACAAGGGAGAGATATGATGGCTGTACTTAAGTCTTACAGATGAAAAGTCAATACTCACCAGGTTTTCCTCCAGACAGTATTGGACTTTCTACTGGCTCGACGCCATATAGCTGAGTAAATAAAATGGTGTGAAAATCATAAACAGTGCAGAGGAAACATTAGAAAGATTAATTCATACAACATGAGAAAAATAAAAGCCTAACCTTTATATCAGGGTTCTGCTCTTTCAGATATTTTCCAGCACCTGTTATTGTACCTCCCGTTCCAATCCCAGAGACAAGACCATCAACCTTCCCACTGGAGCCCTTCCAAATCTCGGGTCCAGTGGTTTCATAATGAATCTAAGAATAGGAGGAATGAGAGAATGTCTGAATACTCATCAACCAACCGGTTTTTCCAACAAAGAGCATTGACACAATACCTTTGGATTTGCAGGATTTTCAAATTGCTGTAGCATATACGAATTGGGAGTCTTGTCCCTTATCTCTTCTGCCTTCTGAAGAGCTCCTTTCATACCCTTGGCGGGATCTGTGAGAACTAAATCAGCTCCAAAAGCTTTTAGAATGGTTCTTCTCTCAAGACTCATTGAAGAAGGCATGGTTATAATAAGTTTATAACCCTTAGCAGCTGCCATGAATGCTAAACCAATGCCAGTGTTTCCGCTGGTAGGCTCAATGAGAACACTCTAATAACATGAACAACAATAAACCAGCTTAATTAGAAGTTTGCTTGAAAGATAAGACTCTGAGATGATAATAAATCGGTAAATGTCTCACAGAAACATTCATGTGTTCACGTTTTAAAATTGAAAACCAGATTATGTCAATATCAAAAAGTACTCATACAATACTGGGACAAATTGGGAAGAATAAGTAGAGTGAAGCTTTGATGCAATATGAAAGATAGATATCAAACATGAATCCAAATATACAAGCAGAGGACAATCTAAAGCAAGAACTAACTTCACCCGGTTTGATGAGTCCCTGCTGCTCAGCGTCTACAATCATGCTATATCCTATCCTGTAGGAAAATAAATAATCATGATTTTATCACATAAGTTTTCTCAATACACATTGTTTTGCATGCCATAAGAAACTTGGGCATCAATCATACAACATCTATGCCAAATTTTTATCAATCTAAGCGTTTCAAAAAGGGTGTTATGAGCATAAACAGGCAAGCAACAGACCAAAAGTTCCATCATAGGATGAAGAAATATATATACCTGTCTTTGACACTGGAGCAAGGTTCCATCATTTCTAGCTTCGCAGCAACTTTGGCAACACAACCATCGACGATGTGGTTCAGAAATACCAATGGAGTTTTGCCGATTAACTGCATATTCCAAAAATGAATTCAGACGTTCTGTGAGGTAAAGACAAAAGAACAGGGTCGAACACGACTTACTTCAGTCACATCTTTTGCAATGCTTGACTTCTCAACCGCCATGTTAACCAAAGCACTGCAAAATCATAAAAATGGGTCAAGGATTCGGTGATTAAAAACAGAAAGATAAACTAAATACCCAACTAGTTTTAGCTGAGTTGAGTTATCCTGTGACTAAAAACAGATCAAGAATCCCCAACTTTCCCTTTGGAATGCATCGCAATTACATTGGTATTATCTTTCTTGTTATACTAAAAAGAAACAGATCATGACCCCTATAATAAAAACAAAGGGAGAATCAGATAAAATAAAATAGTTCAAACCTTAGATTGACCTAGAAAATTATACAGTTATAGAGCTCATGTTTCAGAAATATTACTAGTTCAAAGACTGGAATTCTTGTTCAAGAGTGTCACGAATCGATCTACTAAAGAAAAAAAATGAAGAAATTTGTAGCAAAAAGAAAATAAGTAGATTAAGCCCTGAAGTTTAAACGTGAAGATCAAAATTCGATAACAGGGTTAAAGAACTCTATCATCAATCCTTCTGGTATCTAATTCAAGAAAGGAACAGTATATGAAAAAATAACAGAAAAAACATAGACACAATTGAAAAAAAAAAAAAAGAGTTCAGAATTGTAGCAATAGAAAGGCAAAAACATAGAAGGATAAAAGTTGGTCAGAACAATGCAATTGCTATGCTCACCAGAGTGAGTCACAACCACAGCACAACCTTATCCAAACAACGTTTGTTTCTGATACAAAGACGAACAGAGAATACTTATATACCTGAAGAGGACGAGAATTTCAATGAAACTCGTTCATTAATACCCAATCACACATATCTTAATTTCTCTCTCTCATACCCTCACTGTCTTTTTGGCCGTTTATTTTTGTCTTCTTTTATTAAAGGAAAATGTTATTTTGACAACAAAAGTTTGACACAATTTTGACAACGGCGACGTGGCAGCTGTGCATTGGCTCAGTGAACCGGGGTGAGGGGTATTTTGGGTTTTTTCTGGTTTGTTTTCAATTCACTGAGCCAATGCACAGCTGCCACGTCGCCGTTGTCAAAATTGTGTCAAATTTTTGTTGTCCAAATAACATTTTCCTTTATTAAAAGTCTTTGCAATTTTTGTTCTTGTTTTAAATTTCCAACACTGTTTTTGAAAAGAAAAATGTTATTTGGACAACAAAAGTTTGACACAATTTTGACAACGGCGACGTGGCAGCTGTGCATTGGCTCAGTGAATTGAAAACAAACCAGAAAAAACCCAAAATACCCCTCACCCCGGTTCACTGAGCCAATGCACAGCTGCCACGTCGCCGTTGTCAAAATTGTGTCAAACTTTTGTTGTCCAAATAACATTTTCCTTTTGAAAATCACATAAAAGTACAATAACAGATTCGCTTCCTTAAATGTCCACCTGAGATATTTTTTTAAGTAAATTATATAAACATATTTATCTTCATTTCAATTTTCATTTATTGTAATCATGAAAGCGATTTATTGTTCGTTATTATGAGGGGAAAAAATTATACTTTATTGTTCGCTAAGAAACTCATGAATTCGTATCATTCACGTCATTACACCGTTTTTCTTAGTTTTATAATAATAAACAATTCTAATAGTCAAATTCACCCTATTTCTGAACTGGCGTGTATCAAAACTATTAAGAAAAAAAAATAGTTGAAAGCCTCTTTATTCGTGCAACTAATAGTTTGTCTCAAAAACTATATGTTATTATAAATAGCTTCAAAACTAGCACCAAATTAATGATTTTGTTCATCTTAGATACGTAAATTAAAATTATCCTACGTGATTATGTTAATGTTACAATATAACGCCTTAAATTTAATATTATATTTTAAAAGGAATATAATAATTTAACAAAACAAAACTTCAAATTTTAAAAGAATTAAAAAAAAATATTTCGTATAAACTAAAACTAAAATTCACACGTTTAAAAACTAATTATTTTAATTTTTATAGAAAAATAAAAACTTCTAACTTCGTATAAATTATAACTATATTTAAGTTTGTTAATGTCTTAATTATTTTATATAAAATAGTTTTTTTTCTTAATTAATAATAACGACAGTGGTAATAGTTTTCATTAAAAAAAATTTGAATTTCTCACTTTTACATTGAATCACTCAACTCGAATTTCAAAATCTGTTTAAATTAATCGATATTAATGCAATTGTCATATTTTTTTTTTATGTGTGCCAAAACTATGGGCACGGCCTGATTTCGATAAAGATCGAGCACGACATCCTGAAGGAATTTTCCCACCGATTTCGAAATCACAATCAGATTTGAAATCTTTTTTTAACAAAAACATTATTTAATTTCATATTTAAGGTTTTAAGATCTGAATAAGAAAAATAACTTGTACTTAATTAAGTTAGTCGACTATATTAGGTTTTATTTTTATTACTCCATCGCATATCATTGATTAGACTAAAACTCGTAAAATTATATTAATTTAAAAGCATCTATACTACATCGATTATAAATTTATTTTTATTATTTTAAGAATTTTAATAAAAGGTAAATATGGTATAACAAATTTAATATATTTTTGTTTTGGTTCAAAATTTTAGTGACAAGTATTTCTTTAAATTAAATATGTTTTGTGTCTAGAAAAAATCTTTTTTGAATTTTCTTAAGGTGATTTTGGTTACTAGAAAACAGATTTTCTAAGTAAAAGGTTTGGATTATGAAAAATAGATTTTAGACACAAACAAAATATCATTCCCAATAATGCTAATTAACCTAAAAGACTAAAATAACAATAATTATCTCTTTAATCATATATTTAAATGAGAAATTAAACACCCATTAAATATTATTTAATAAAAGATTATTTAAAATTATATTTGTAAATTCAAAAATTATTAATTTTATATATATATATATATATATATTATATATATATTATATATATATATATATAATATTATATATATAACCGGTTCAAGACTCAAAGAAGAAGTCTTTCTTTTAGTATTAATTGCTTTAGACCTAAAAAGCAAAAGTTATCAACATTTTTTTAACTCAAAATAAATTTTGAATAAAACTATAATAAACTTTGATATAAAATAAAATATTTTATTAACAAAAAACCTTATTTTTAAGTTTATTTTAGATTTTCTAAAATATTGAATGGTTATATATATAAAATAAAACTTTCATATGTTTGATTAGTGATATATTTATTTATATATCTATATATAAAAAGAATTGTTTTTCTTTTTTACATTCACTTTTATACTTCAAGATATTATTTGATTTAAATTTAATTGATTTTTAAATTTAAATATTTTTCTAAAATAAATAAATAACATTTATTAAATAAAAAATTCATTTACAAAATAAATAAATAAATATTTATAATTAAATTATAAAATTATTTATTTAATTTTATAATTATAATTTTATTATTTTTCGTTATAAAAAAATAATCCACATGTAATGCTTGTACATATAATAACTACTCCATCCTGGCTGTTTTCGATGGCACAAGATTCGAAACAGCTAATAATACCTATAATTATTTAAAAACAATAATGTGTTGCAGGCGCTACAAAATATAAGATAATGATGATGAGACAGCACATTGCCACAGTTTCAACAAACCCATGTCTAACACGTTGCCTAAATTCAAAAGCAATTAACTATTATCAACTATATGATCCTTTTAAAGTTTTATTTAAATATAAACAGAATTTTAAATATTGATGTTTTAAGTGAATAATAATCTTTAAATGGATTAGGTTAAGCTTATTTGATTGTGATTGAGTTGGTGTGAATTAAATTAATTTTTAGTCTAATTTTTTTGTTAAAATAATTAAGTAAGTGTCTTTATCTTTTTTTAATTAAATTTTATTTTAAAAAGTGATTTAACTAGTTTATTTCGTTAAAATTGTTGCAATGTATTAGATTCATCTAGTTTTCTATTTGTCTTTTATTTTCTTTTTATTTTATTTTATTTATTTTAACTTTGTTTATGTATTAGATTCATGTTATAATAAATAGAACTGTTAGTGAATAATAGTGTTAGTAGATGTGAATATAAATGTGACGTGTCAATGTTGTTAATATTAAAATTGAATGTCATTATTGTTACAGTTATAATTATGAAATTAAATATAAATAATTTTATAATTTTATGGAAAATAGTTTAAATTTATTTTATAGATATTTTATAATTTAAAAAATTGTTAAGTGTAAATTTAAAATTTGTTAAATTTAGAAAATGATAAATATTCATTTTAATTTAAGAGTATATATATATATTAAAGATAAATTTGGAAATGTGAAAACAAGAAAGTAAAAAAAGTTATATAGGTATAGATAAAAAGAAAAATAACAAAATTTTTATAAAGATTAAAAAAACTATTTTAATATTCAATATAATAAACTGTCTAATAAACATTTAATTAAAATTATTTAAATTTGTTAAAAAACTATAACTTTAGTCTTATCATATAATAATAAATATGGAACAAAGGTAATAATATTAGGAGAAAAATATTTTGATATGAAATTTTTGACATTTTGACACAACACATTTTTTTACTTATTTATTTGTTATTGTACGGTACTCTAAATTTAATGAGAAAAGATATTTACTATGTCAAAATATTGTTCAAAAAATACGTATCGTTGTTCAAAAAATAGCTTTGTATTTTTTTAGTTTTGGTTATATATTAAAAAAATGTTAAATTAAAAAAAATATATAATATTTTTTAATTAAACGAGTCAATTTGTTTAACTCACAACTCATTATGTAACCAACTCATGATAGTCCGTAAAGTATGTCCTTAATGAATGAATTTTGATGGATTTTTTAAGAATAGAATAAGAGGGTCAGCTACCCAGCAAATTTTCATAATTAAATACCATTACTATATAATTAGATTTCGTTGTGAAAAAACCTACTTACTCAATGTTGTTACATGGTTAGAGCCACAAAGTGTGAACTATACAAGTTAACACTAACATTGATTAAATGAATCAAAAATGAAAAGAAAAAGCATTAAATGAATAAAAAATGAAAAGAAAAAGGCTCCGGTGTATATAGAGGACCTGGTCATTTCTAAAAGAAGTAATAGAAACGAAGGAACCACCAATTAATTATAAAAATATGTGTCGTATTTCATTTACTATTTTTATTTTATTTACTATTTTTATTTTATTTAATATCTAGTATCAATACAATTTCTAATTTTGAAGTTCAATTTTTAGTATAAAAAATCATGATTGAGACGGTTAGAGTAGGACAAGATTGAGTGACTCATTTTGACAATTTTATAATTGAATTTTTTTTTTATAATTTAGGATCATGTATTGGAGAATGTTTTCAAATAAAGTTTTCAAATGATTTGGTGGAAGAGTGATTTTTTTTATATAAACAAATGATTAAATTTGAGAAATTAGATCAAATAAGTAGAAATTATATAAATTTATCTAAAATATATTTTTAGTTTTATTTTTTATGGAGAATTTTTTAACAATTTTTATTTTGACAAGAAATGTTTTCGATTTTTTTAAATCTCTCATTTTTTTTAATTTTAATACTGTTAAAAATTTGTTGTGCTGTAAATCTTTGACCATAAAACTAAACAATATATCCTAAAAATGTTTATTCATTAAAAATCATAGTTCTAGTAAATAAATATTTTTCCATGCACGTACCAAATGCTAGTTGTTTATTTTTTTTAGCAATAAAATTTAGATGATACATATTTTTTCAAAATAAAAATAATAAGAGATGTTTTGGATTTAACTTCGGACCGGTTTAATGTTCAAACCGAAGCATACAATACTGAACTCGTGCCACCGGTTCGACGAGGACGCTCCTAAACGGGGGCATTTTGGTCTCATAAAATAAGGCGGCCACCGCAGCCGCCCGTACATTAAACGGCAACATAGATCTCCCTCTATTGTTGTTTTTTATCATAATTATTTTTCCTCTCTCTCTCGTGTTTCCGAACCGGGCCGAAGCGAGCCGGAAATATGGGAGTGCCAGCGTTTTACCGGTGGCTCGCGGATCGGTACCCGCTCTCGATCGTCGACGTTGTGGAGGAGGACACCGCCGGCGGCGACGGCGCTGTTGATGTTTCTAAACCTAATCCCAATGGCATGGAGTTCGACAACTTGTACTTGGACATGAACGGCATCATTCACCCCTGTTTTCATCCTGACGGCAAGGTACCTACATGCTTCGCCTTACCTCACTTTCATTCAATCCGTTATTCTGTTTTCGTGACTCCAATATTGCAACCGATTGACCTGTTATTTTGTTAATAGCATTAATGTCTTCTTCATTGGTTAAAAAGAGTCAGTAGACATAATAACCTAATAGAAATAGGCAAAGGAACGGAGAATTACGGTAGTGAACTTGTGAGATTTCTGTTTCAACTTCGCATTTAAAGTCTTCGAGTGATTGCTATTGAGGTCATATGTTCGTCAATTGATTGTTGAAATCTTGCTTTAGAATTTTTTGCATTTAGAGGCTCTGCAAACTGAGCTCCTGGAGCATTTTGAAGATATGGCATCATGCATGGTTATATGAGCAGAGTGAAACCTTATACAAAATTGACTAGACTATGGCGATTGGGATCTGTAGTTTCTTTATTTTTTTGTCTAAGCGGAAGTGTTTTTTGTGAATTCAAATTTTTATTCTGTGAAGTGCTTGTTGTTGATTAATCTTTTAAATGCAGCCGGCACCTGCTACCTATGAAGATGTATTCAAAATAATGTTTGACTACATTGACCATCTATTTTCATTGGTTCGCCCAAGGAAGCTTCTTTATCTCGCAATTGGTATGTAGCATTTTCTCACCATTGCATTTCCCATCAATGTGGTACTATGGAACACCAAGACATGCATTTGCTTTGCTTATCATATTGGATAAGAATGCAAATCCGATATCAATGCAGTGATTATTTACCTATGCTTAATCTTATTTGATACTTAAGGAGGAAATAAGATTGATACCATTGATTTAAGTAAACAATATGTCAATGAAAAGTAATTTGTGATGACATTGATTATAATTACTATTTTGTTTTAGTCGATGTCCCAAAAGTATGCTCACTGTGCGGATTTATGGAATGTGTGAATCCGACCCTGTATGTTTTAGGAATAATTGGATAAATGTTATATTTTTTGGATCATAGTTTCTCATCATGGAGGATCTGCCAGGTCAGCTCCTTAAAGTTTTAAATCCAAGATATTTGATGTCTCCGTGTCAAAACCTTAGAAATCACACTAAAGAATTTTGTAAACATCCATTAACTTGGTTCCCTTTAAGCATTCTATTTCTTTTCAATGATTGGCTACTTGGCACATTTTTGTATAGTATACTTTCCTCGTGCAAATCTTTTTCAGGTAAAAGATTCAGATAAGTGCTTGTAAAACAGAATAGCCAATGTGGAAAACTAGAAGTATCTGATATTTGAGAGGCTGTAATTTTTTGTCTGTAATGTTGTGTTATTGTATGTCTGATTTGACTTTGAATCCTCATTCCAACCGTTTTCTCCATTCGTTCTTTTCTTGCACCATTAGACGGTGTTGCACCAAGAGCCAAAATGAATCAGCAAAGATCACGGCGATTCCGAGCCGCAAAAGATGCAGCTGAGGCTGTAAGAATATGAACATACTCTTATTTACTATGATCTCCTGCTATTTCTATAACAAAAATTGAGTACAATGTGATGCTGTAGGAAGCTGAAAAGGAAAGACTCAGGGAAGAATTTGAGGGTGAGATGGAACTCTTGTCTTCTAAAGACAAGCCTGAAACCTATGACTCAAATGTCATTACCCCTGGCACTCCATTTATGGCAGTGTTATCAGTGGCTCTTCAGTATTATATACAGACTAGATTAAATTACAACCCTGGCTGGATAAATACAAAGGTTGACCTTATCCTATTTATTCTTTGCTCCCTTGATCTCTTCAATACTGCACATTCCTTGAGGACTAATCCTCTTTATTTTCTTTTCTCATATTGTATATATCTTGTTTTCAGAATATTTTGTTTCTATTTATTTATCTATGGAGCTACATTGGGTCTTTTTTTGAAGGTTATACTTTCTGATTCAAATGTTCCTGGTGAGGGAGAACATAAAATAATGGAATACATACGATCACAACGTAACCTTCCAGGATTTAATCCAAATACTCGTCACTGTTTGTATGGATTGGTGAGTTTTTGTCTGATTTAGAATTTTTCATTTTATCCAAGGTTGGTGTATTTATCTTTAGTATTTGAATGGTGATCTCATTGATATGATCTTTAATTCAGGATGCTGATTTGATTATGTTGGCCTTAGCCACACATGAGGTTCATTTCTCCATATTAAGGGAGGTTAGTTTTCAGTGTACAAACTTTCTATGTGATTGTAGATCATTGATCCCAATGGATTGCCTTGATGATTAATTACATGAATGAACAGGTAATTACTTTCCCTGGACAACAGGATAAGTGTTATCAGTGTGGGCAAATTGGCCATTTTGCGGCTGATTGTCGTGGTAAGCCAGGTGAGAAACCTGAGGACTGGAATCCAGTTGATGATGCCCCAGTTCACAAGAAGAAATATCAGGTTCAATATTGCTACCCAGCATGTTAGACTGAATATTCATGATTCTTTTCTGCTGATTTGTAGTTTGAAACTAAAATTTTGTATGTACAGTTTCTTAACATCTGGGTGCTGCGTGAATATCTGCAATATGAAATGGAGATCCCCAACCCTCCTTTTGAGATTGACTTTGAACGCATAGTGGATGATTTTGTATTTCTATGCTTCTTTGTTGGCAATGACTTTCTTCCTCACATGCCAACATTAGAAATACGTGAGGTAAGCATTTGGATGGCACCATGTTATATTGAGGTGTAACATGAAACAAAAAGTATGCCTGTGCTATATGCTTCTAGTTTTTTCTAAATAATTTTTAATTGAACATGCTTAACTTATGCTCTTTACCTGCATATCCTGCTCTATACCTGTTCTCTTTGATAATCTTTTTACCGTTTCAGGGAGCTGTCAACTTATTGATGCATATTTATAGAAAGGAATTCACTGCCATGGGTGGTTATCTTACTGAAGCGGGTGAGGTAAATTTCTCATTTTTCTTTTCTGAAATTCAGTTAAGTTGTGCTTGTAATTTTGTGATGTGTTGTTCTGGTATGTGACAAAATTATTTTTAGCAACGATCTTCCTTCAACTGATTGTCTTATCTCTTAAGTTATCTATCTGGAGTTTTTGGTTCTTAAATTAGTGTTGCAATATGAATATCATTGAATATTCCAGGTTTTCTTAGAGAGAGTGGAGCATTTTATTCAGTCTGTTGCTGTTCATGAAGATCAAATATTTCAGAAACGAGTTCGCATTCAACAGGTATTGTTATTTCTACATATTGACTATCCCTCTTTGGAAGGGATGATTATTATGGATTCTTAAACTTCTGAACCCTCTGGAGTTTTGAGCTAATCAAGTTCAATAAAGCAATATCTGCTTATTTTCATGATTCTGTACTTTTAGATGGTATATTTGCTTGATACATTGTAAGAAAGTTCTTCTGTTAATTTGATGTGGATAAATCTTCATTTCACTCTCCATTCCGTTTTGCATTCTATTTTATTGGCCAGTTTTTATTGTTTAAAATTTCTCACTGAGACAATTTTATTCCGTCATCCATAATTTTTGCTTCCTATTTGAATTGAATGGAAATTAAGTTATTTGGGAAGAAGACTTAACACATTTCTAAATTACACTGTTTCATATCATTTAAAGTCATGTTGGGTATTTATGGAGGAACTATATTGGCTTTGGATTCTACACAAATTAAATAATTATATAAGGGGTTTAAACTGTATCTGTAGCATCATTTAATCTGGTTGTATCATACTTTGGGAACATAGTTGTCCTTTAATTTTTCGTTGAACATAGGAAAGGACTGTTAAGTAAAGTTCATGGATGGGCAGATGTTTGTCAGGATGTATAGAATCATCAGGTACATCGAATAAAGTTCTAGAAGACAACTCCTTAAGCCTTGTTCCATTGTAGTAGGTATTGTGTTTCCCCTCTTGCACGTGACTCTCAACTTGGGTGTTACCCATCTGCAAGTCACAAGTCATCGCCAACATAATACTATATTAGTTGTTGCCCTTTGTTTCCTTTTTCTCTCATTCTAAAGTTTTGAAAGGAATTCTGATGTGGGTTGTGTTGTGACATTAGATTTTACATCCGGGAGGTGTGATTCACAAATGTGTCTGATTAGTTTCACGAATTGAAATGATATATACACACACACACATATATCTTTATATATATGTATATGTATATTTCTCTCTAATATGGTTTTGAAGTTTACTTCCTGATATGCAATACTTTTGGTTTGATTGTTTTTCTAAGGCTACAGAAATTAATGAAGAGTTGAGAGCTAGGGCAAGAGGAGAAATGCCTGAAGAACCACGAGCATCTCTTTCGGACAAGGTTCAGTAACTATTTATTTTTTGAATTCTTAAGCATTTTGCTTGAATTTAGTATTTTTTACTGACATTTTAAACTTTTGTTGGGAACCTCACTGCACTTTTCTGGACCCCAAACCACAGTGATTCTAGTGGCTGTGGCTTCCCAAACATACATTGAGGTTAGCGTGTCTGTGGGTTGCTGTGGGTTGTGATGGGTGATTTGTTTCACATAGAATTATGATAATCAGAATTGGTTTCTGAACTGAGTTGTGTGCTTCTGTCTTTGTGGAAGGCATACCGTAATTCCAACTCAACACAATATGCTGGGTTTGTGTAAAATCGCACCTTTTTATGAATTTAAATTTAAGGTCTTACTAAGTCTCACAAACAAGCTTATAAGATTAGGATTGGCCAAGTTTTATAAGCTCTATGTAAGTCATTTCTCTAGGGCAATTGTGAGACTAAAACACACCTCCTCAAGGCTGCAATTAAAGCTTCCCCGAAGTGGTCACTATTAAGGTGGCTTTCCAATAGCAACTTTTGTGTGATTAAACGTTCACTGGGATGTGTGGCATTTTGTGATTGAATTATGGATTCATCTGCTTATGTGCAAATGAAATCTGGGAGGTTTGCTTCTGCAATTGCTATCTTCCTGTTTCTGTCGTCTGCTGGTTTGTGGTTGCACACTAAATCTTTCTACCCAGCTGGTCTGTGGGTGACATGATTCCCACTTTCTACACTTAAAATTCTTCATATAAAGCCTTGTAAAGCTTGTAGTAAATCTAAGATTTTTAAATAGTTATGAATGTTATTTTGTTCTTTTTCACCTGTGCTAGTTTTGTATGTACACATATTCTTCTATATAATTAATAGTTTTATATCCTATAAGATTTACTACTTTGGCAACCTGGGGAAGTAAACCGCAGTATTTGGAATAACTTGTAGTTTGCTTTGTTGCATTTATGACTAACCAGTTGAGTTGAGGGGAATTCTGATAAATTTCAGTTGCCATGTTGAAGGGTTTATACTTGTACACTTTTTTTTTCTCCATTGGTATTTAAAACAGAAGTGCGTGGGTAGTGCCTGAAACAACTTAAACAAACAACTTCAATGTGTTCTCTTTTAGTGGGGGAACAATGATGAGAACGATCACTTCACAGCTATAATTTTCTTTTTAAAATTAAATGTTTCTTTTTTTTGTTTAAAGTTGCTAAAATATCTTGGATCTTAGAAGACATGTGTTTGTTTGGGTGAGATACAATTTATATCAAGAGTGATCCCTGAATGGTAAACTTAGCCTATGCCAGACCACGTGAAATCCAATATTATGAGAATTTTTATTAACTACATAGTGTTTGTTATTTTTTTTAGGTTAAGTTAGGAGAGCCTGGATACAAGGAAAGGTATTATGCAGAAAAATTTGGTGCATTGAATCTGGAGGAGATCGACAAAATCAAGAAAGATACAGTATGTGCTATCAGTATTCTTGGAATTATTTGTTGTTACCTTTCTTTCTATATACAGTCATGGGTTATAATGGAAAAATTTACAAATTCAATGCTTAAAAAAGTTTTTCAATGCAAAAACTTGAGTATCACATTATCAACAATAACATATTTCACTCTCAGAAACTCCTTAAATGAGCTTATAAGGACCTGTTTGCTTTGTAAAAGTGTTTTCTGTTTTCGCTGTAAATTACAAAAATGTTGCCATATTTTCACATGATTTCCTGTTTTCCTGTTTCTGAAAGTTTTTTTTTTCACTATTTCATATATGAACTTTTTAAAAAGGAAACAAAGAGAAAAGAAGGTGGCTTTATTGTAAGTAGAAGTGAAAACAGAAAATCAAAATAGAAAACAATTTTTTCAAACCAAAAAACACCTAAACTACTCCTTTTCTTTTTTAAGTGGTACACTAGGCTCACATTGTTACAATTTTCTTTCTAAATGATGTTAGGCACATGCCGTTTATGTGTCTTGAAATCTTGATTTTATTATCTGCCTGTGTTTCACAAGAGGGTGTTGGCTAGTACAGTTCCTCAATATGTTATGTTCATGAGGGATTAAGGGCCACATACTGGCTGAATATTTGTCCCCATGAATTGATCGGTGGTGTGTTGGATTTAATTGTTTTTCTCCTTTTGTTGATGGCTATTTTTACCCAACCTTTACAATTTATGGTTTTCATAGAAGATAGCTGATTGTCTTGGTCTTCCTCATAGGTCTTGAAATATGTAGAAGGCCTTTGTTGGGTTTGTCGGTATTACTACCAGGGTGTCTGCTCATGGCAATGGTTAGTCGTTCTTTTACTAGCTAATATATTATATTTGAACCCATTCCTGCTATTTTCTGTTAGTAGATTCATAATCTGGTTCATTTATGGTGGAAAGCTTCCTTGATTACGGTCACCCTTAACCCATCTTAATTGTGGCCTCTTTGGGATCTGCCTTAATTTCAGCTCCAAGGGTGGTGCTTCATCCCACGTCAACTTGATATGAGTTAACTAAAAGCTTATTAAGCTGGGTAATCCTCACCTTACATGCATAGTTTTATGGGGTTTTATTTAGGCCAAATTCTAAGAATTCAGCGCATAATGTTATACTGTAAGCAGTTTTGATGGAAGACTTACTTTTAAACTCATGCTGAGAAAATATCCCCACCCTTGGCCTGATCCCTTAAAGGATCGAGTGTCTGGATTTAGTAGAATGTAATATATATATATATATATATATATATATATATATATATATATATAGGTTTTGCATATCACCCATATATTGTCTCGTAATAGACTCAGTGGAGAATATTTCCTAGGCTACTATTAATTCAGTGCAACTTCCTATACGCTGCTAACCATGAGTTCTGAATGCATTTTATCATGCAATATATGACCATACTATTTCCTAAGTAATTAGTATTTTTATGTTGTTTAAGTAAACATTTAATTCTGGTGCACCCAAAGCAATGTTTGTACTAGTGACCATACACAGTTTTAGTAGAATGGAGGCATGGTCATTATTTTGTTGTGCGACAATTATTCCTCATTGTAAATTACCACTATCTTGTGAAACTTCTCAGCACTCTAGTTAGATGTATTGTACTAATATACTTTGGTCTGGCTTGAAGAGCGTTTTGCTTCAGATATGTTCTTTTAGCAAGTTTTCGTGTATCTCTATATTCTGTTGGAACTTTGTATTGTTGCTCATAGCTATTGGGCTTCAAATATATTTTCTAGCAGGAACTTCTAATCATGATTTTTAAGGAATTATTAATATAAAATATGGACTGCAGGCCTTTAAAACTGGGATACTGGCTTTTTGGTGTTCGAGTGGCTTTAAGATTATTGAAGAAATTTTCTGAGACTCCTTCAGTTTTGTTGAAATTATCATCCCATTAATATTTTTCATTATTGTTTGTTCATTCAGGTACTACCCATACCATTATGCTCCTTTTGCTTCTGATCTTAAAGATCTAGCTGATCTGGAGATAACTTTTTTTTTGGGAGAACCATTTAAGCCATTTGATCAACTAATGGGGACCCTACCTGCATCAAGGTTTCTTCTTCTTTCCTGTCTTTAGATCTATCATATCATGCATCCTGTGCTGATGCTTATTAAGTTCTTGTTCCACAGTTCAAGTGCACTGCCTGAAAAATACAGGGATTTGATGACTGATCCTTCATCACCTATTCTTGAATTCTACCCTGCTGGTGAGATCACCTGATTGTTATTGACTTATTCTGCCATATCTCAGTTTCTAGAGTTACTTGTTTTGCTTTTTTGACAGATTTTTCTTTTTTGGACAGATTTTGAGATTGATATGAATGGCAAAAAATATGCATGGCAGGTAATATAATGGTCTCTGTGACTTAATTTTTTTTATTAATATGAATGCTTTATAATAAAGTGGGGGTTAAGTTTACTGTTGCATTTTTTTTCAGGGCGTTGCCAAGTTGCCATTCATTGATGAGAAAAAATTGCTCTCTGCCACAAGCAAGCTTGAAGGAACATTAACGGTCTGGAATTGTTTTCTTTTACTTTCCTAGTCTTTTTCATTTGTGACCAACTGTAAAAGATTATTGCTCCAAAATTGTTGGACTTGAAATTGGATCAAAGAATAAATAATCTAAGAAGTCGATTGTTAAATGATAAGCCTATGTTAGTACTGTTTCTTTTGCACAATTATCCCTGACATTTTGCTGTGCATTTTCTGGAATCTGTTGGTTCGAGCTGGAGTACTTTTAACTATATAATTTTTAGTCCTGAACTTTACAACTGTTAATTTGAATCATAGTTTTGCATCTGGGTGCTTAATTTCATTCAAATTTTTTATGTGCAGGTGGAGGAACAGCTCCGAAATAGTAAGATGCTTGATTTGCTTTATGTCAACAGAGCGCATAATTTGGCTCCATATATCTTATCGTACTACCAATATTCTTGTCAATTCTCTCTGCATGACAGACCTGCTGTACCTATTGATCCAAGTGCTAGGTTAGTGAATATGGTTTGGTAATAGTCACCAGTCAAAATCATAAATATGTTTGCTAATTGTCTTGGAATCTTTGATAGCAGTCATGGTATGAATGGATACCTCTGGTTGTATGAAAGAAATGTGCTCAGAACCGTTGTATCCTCTCCCATCAAGGGATTGCAAGACATTGAGTACAATCAAGTTTTGTAAGTTTATTCTTTTACACTTTCCTGATATTTTAAAATCAGTGTATGAACTCATGTTGAGTGTTTCAAATTTCAGAAATATTACCTATCTTAATCCTCGTAAACATAAACATATTCCAAGACCTCCAAATGGTGTACAAATGCCAAAAAAGGTTGGTATTTTGACCTCTCTTAGACATGAAGTGATGAGACAAATATTATATTTTTGTTTAGTTTCTTCAAGATCTATGTATAGATCTCATTTACTTTGACATTGGTTATGTTTGCAGATATTAAAAGCCATTGATATTAAACCTTTTCCTGTGTTATGGCACGAAGAAAATAGTGGTCGGCGTCATGGCAGAGACAGGTTAGAATCTATTCCTGAGTTGTAACTAGATTGTTGTAGTATAATTTTATATATTATTTATGTATGGATAAATAAACCCCCGCTGCTGGTGACATTTAAAGTTCAATGCGGTTGTGGCACTGTATTCCACCGTATGTGGACAATTTTTTTTTAGGAAACTATCAATATTTACTTTAAGCAATTGTCTTAGGGAGAAATAGAAAATTCCATATTGAGTGGGTTGATAAGTTCTCAGTAAAATCCAGCACATGAAGTTTTTCTTGCATTAAATATGGTCTTTGAGCGAGTGATAAGACAGATTTGTTAGAGCTCTTACCTTTCTTGTATGATGCATGCGACAGACCACAACTACACGGAGCAATGGCTGGGCCTCAACTGGGAGAAGCAGCACATCGTCTTGTGAAGAACACCCTTAATATTAAACCAAATAACGCAACATACGGATTCCCAGAGCAGCTTCCAGGCCATCATGCAATGAACAGGGTGCTTAGATCACCAGGACCCTCTGGACCTGGTAAATATTATGCCGAGGACACAAGTGGTTATTACGGACATCATTACAATCACCAGGGCATGATGCCTAGACCTAGATATCCAGTCTCATCCAATGGTGGACATAATGACAAACAGAATTTTAGGATACAGGATAGGTCACAGCATCATGAACAGAATTACTACAACGGGAGAACTGGGTTCCATACTTTTACAGTGGAGGAAGGCCCAAGACCAAGGCCATATGCAGTGCCTCCACCAAAGACACCTGTGGTGGTGTTATCAAGGCCACCCAATTCAGGACCAACAACTAATCTGCAACAGCAATTTGTGGGTCCTCCTATACCACCTCCAAACTGGATTACTAGAGCACCTGATACGAACGGAATATATGCTAGGCATCAAGAAGTTGCAATTGGGGGAGCTTACGATAATAAGCACATGAAGAAGGTGTACCAAGTTAGAAGTCGGCAACCCCAAGATATGCCAGAGTACGGGAATCAATAGTGATTGTTGTGGAGTTTACTTGCTTTGTCACCGAAGTGCCCTCTTCCATTCCATGGGCTGTTCCTCAAATTGCTGCTCATCCGTTCCAGAGTACGGAAATCATTTGCCATCGAAATGCAATGCAATAGGCTGACAAATGCTTATCAAAGCTTTGGATAGCACTTAAATAATCTTCTGCTGTGAAGTTGCTGCAGCCTGCAAAGAATCGGTTCTGGCTTCACTAGACATGGGCACTTGGAAAGGTGGGAGTGCTATATATATTCACAATATTCTTGTTTTTCAAGTTCTAAACAAATACTAAATTATTGTATAAACTTGTAATTGCTATGTGTAGGGTAGCATGTATAAATCCCGCTGCGCTCAGTGGCGCTTGTATTATCATGTACCACATCCAACTTTAATAGACAATCGTAAATTTGTAGTTGAAAAGTAAGATCTGTTTGATTATATATATTTTTTTCCAAAATTAAAGAGTTAAAATGGGTACACTGTAAAATGTGTCAATCAATTATAAATAATTGTTGATATGATTTAGAGCTTAACTGTTGTAAAAGTTGGAAGATTCACGAGTTATGATGATTTATGATTGGATTAGAGTGTAAACTAATTTTATATTATTCTGAGTCTTATCTTTATTTCGGTGAAGTTAATAGACGATAGTCTGATTGGATTGTTTTTACACCAACACTGAAGAAGGAATTTGGTCGACCTAGTTTTGATTTAGATCATTTCGTTTTATTATTAAAAATGGATGTTTTGTATAAAAATGAATATTAAAATTTTACATGTATACACACTCTGGTTATTTTGTTCAAATTAAATTAGAGATTAGTCTTGATCTTTTCTTTTAAAAACATCAATTTAGGATATCTCATGTATTAGTGCTTTTTCACATACATATCTTAGATTATGAAGGGTTTTCCTTAGTTCAGTACATGATAAGTAGAATACATAAACGTGCTTTTTTAAAAGTGTAACTTCGTATTTTTAGAAAAAAGCATTTCGAAAACTTTATTTTCAATATTCGAGCGTCTAAATTAAAAAAAAAAATGTCTATAATGAGAACGATTTAAAGAATGGAAATTAATAAAATATTTGAAAAAGTAAATATTATCAGTGATTGTATCCGATAAATCAGTTCATCTCTAGGACTCAACTTTTAGATTTATTTTAACACAATTATTTCAAATGCATCTGAATTTATGTTGTTCTAGTAGTAACCATTCTCTGATCGTGATGTGGACTCGGAAGCACAAGATTTGCTGGCCCTTTCCAGTGTCTCATATAAGAAGATGTATGAATAAAAAACATTGAGAACAATTATTTATAATTGCCTAGAATTATTATTAAATTGAAACGATGATCCACTGCAAATTAATCAACCCAAAAAAAAATTATGATGCTTGATATATCACTAAAAAAAACTGCAAGTACCCATAAAATTACAAGAAGTAAAGAAATTCTTTACTTCTAACAAGGAAACGCTGAGTCAGAAGTCAAATCCTAAGCTTACTCTATCATCCAAGAAGGAACTACCTTTTAAGATTATTTGACAAGAACGCGGTATTTGATTGATACAGTATTATTATACGAATTGTATAACTCATCCAAAGCAAGAAAAGCATGTGGTAGCTTGCATCCAAAACAATAGGAAAGAAAGATGAAGAGCACATTCTACATAGATACAATACATACATTCATATAACCCTTCGTCGATAAATACATATCCAATCCAACATAAACAAAAAGTTACCATAGCCGAGTTCAAGAGAAACTATTGTAGGAAATAACCACCCAAAAAGAGAGCGAAGAAGAGCAACAAAGTGCCGTATATAAGGATGGTCTTCTGACCCGAGGTCAGGGAATTTCCCCCGAGTCCGTATTGTTGGTTCTGCGCAAACCCTGCGATCTGAACGCTCTTGCTCTCGAAGAAACTCTGTGCGGCTCCGCACGTGGGACACCGCCAATCGTCTGGAAGCTTCTCGAACTGGAACCCTGGGGCAATCGGATACGAAGGATCGCCCACCGCCTCGTCGTATTTATAACCGCACGACCGGCACTCGTAGATGCCAGTGTTCAGAACCGCGAATTTCTCCTCCAGCCGCCGGGGGGTCCAAGTTCTCCGCCGCCGGCTCCGGCGTTGGCGTGGACGTGGGCGTGGTGTCTTCCTTTGAGACGTCGATGGAGTTGACGGTGAGATTTCGGGGTTTGGCAAAGAGAGAAGGAAGAGAATGAGGTTTGAATTTGGGTTTGGGTTTGAGAGAGAAGGTTGAGAAGTTGAGAGAGAAAGGTGACGGTGGAGTAAAGCTAGCCATTGTTAGTTGAAAGATAGAGCCAGCCGTGAGTGACGGTTGGTTCTTCTGTGGAGGAGAAGACGAGAATAACCATAGTATATGCCCTTCCTCTTGGATAAGGTATGCATTTCTTTTTTTAATTATCTTCTAATTTTTCCTTTCTTTATTATTCATTCCAATAATAATTCTCTCTCTGGGCTTCTTCTTCAGTTTCATTTGGGTCGCCTCTCTCTTTCTTCCTGCACTCCCCAATTTTCTTCTTTTCACCCCCTCATTCAAGGTTAGTTTCCTGTATTTCTTAATTCTTTTCCATTTTCTGTTTTTCTCTGAAATTAGTTTCTGAAACAATTAAGACACTAAAATCGTATTTTAAATATTTAGTTTTTTTTTAATTTAAAGTATTATTTTTTTCATTTTTTTAATAATTGACAAATATAAGAGAAATCATAACAGAATGACACGTATTGCAGGCATGCAACGCACTGCACTGTACTGTGTTTTTTATTGAATGAGTAACGTGTGTATTTATACAATAGAAGAAGAGAGAGAAAAGTAAAATATCAGAGAAGCACTAGAAGCTTCCGTAACAGCGGTGAGGAAAAACTAATCCAAAGACTAATTATGATTAAGAATAATTTCCTTCTGGTCACATGATTGGCGTCATTACTTGGTGAACTGAAACCTTTGCCGAAAAGAAATAGTGGATAAGGGATTAACTAATCATTGCGTGAATTTCAGAACATTACCTTCCTCTTTTGCTTTTCACCTATTTTTTTCTCAGAGAAAAAGGTGGAAAGTTAATCAACCTTACCGGAATCTTACCACTTCCAAACAACTTATATAATGGCACGCCAACAACTGTACCAAGAGCATTAATAATAAATTGATTTTTTTATTGAAAATTATTAAAAATTGCATTGCGATGAAATTGTATGAAAACATTTATTGTGTTTAGCCTAAAAGAACCTGAATAAATAAAATAAATTTCACTTCTAAAATCAGAATCTACTTTAATTCCTCGTATCATTCAACGAAACTCCAGTTTGAACTCTGAAATTGACATATCAACCACTCTAATCCCAAATGCTAGTCAAATGATTAATTGACTGCTATCAGTTAATTCAACCCGTGTTAAAAGATCCTATTAGGTAATGTTCATCAAATTCAAGGTTTAACTGACTGTTGTATGAAAGATGAATTTGATGTTAAGGTGATTTTCAGTGCTTTAATTTACTCTTCGTAGATTTCTTTATGTACATTCTTTTTGCAATCTTTTCCTTTTATAAGATCCAAATTTTAATTAATATTTTATTCTCATATCGATGTTTTAAAGTAGAAAAAATATTTTTTATTTCTATAACTCAGCAACTTGAATTTTATAATACACTGTCTGCTATTTTATATAGAAATATTGTTAAACTCTAAAATGACAGGAATTGATTTGATGATTTGGTCTAAAAATAACTGAACATTCAATAACTATAAAATGAGCATTAAAACCAGAACTGACCACTGATGGGGATCAGAGATACAAACTGATCCATCTGAGACGGATTAAGCATCCAAAAATCCAAAATTCAAAGAGCTTCCAGCCCCAATCGCTTGCAGCATATATGAATAGACCATTCCACTGTGCTTGAATTCTTATTCAAAAATTTCCCCCGAAACATTGCAGAATCTCTTTCAGATATTAAAGTGGCAAATTTTACAATGGATGGAATTACAATACTACGAAAGATAGTTAAAGTTCTGTAACAAGAAAGTGGTGAGGAAGATCATTCCAGAATTAAGAAGCCACTAATTTTTGCATCTTTTACAACATATCATGGTTCAAAGCCATCACTCCGGACCAATTATTTCAATCTGTTCTGTACATGTATGAGACCATTGAAAATTAAAGGAACATAAAACGGACTAAAATGTAAACATTTTATTTTAATTGACAAATGCTCTACCGAATCAGAGATAAATAAAACACTGGTTACCACTTACTTACTAGTTACTAGCTAAGTGCTAAGCTCTATGAGTATGAAGCAAATTACGAGGCAAATCTTGGTGTGATGAAGTGAACATGAAGAGGAGAACTCCAATCACTCACTACAAAAAGGAAACCAAGAACAAACTAAAAGGCGTGTGTGGTCAAACTCCTCCTCCACCGGACCGCAACTCCTCCATCGCAGCCTTGATCTGATCCTGCACCAGCTCCAACCGCTTCGAATACACTTCCAACTCCAATATCTGTTGCTTCCTCCATTTTTCATCCACCAATTCTCCACCACCATAACTCAAATTCATAAAAGGCGTGGGGTTTAAATTCAAGGAAACTCCTCTCCCACCAAACGCTCCCCCTCCCATCGCTCCTACCAACTCTCTCACCACCGGCGACAGACAACTCCTCACCGTCTCCTCAATCAAACTCGGTATGTTATTGCTATAACCACTGTTATAATTGTTATTATTAGTAGTAGCGGTAGTGTTGGTAGCGGTAGCAGTAGGAGTGGCCGTAGTTGTAGCATTGCTAGTACAATTAAGATCTCTGTTCGACGCGGATCCATCGATTGGCTCGACTTTCACCGCCGATCGAGGCCGGGGGCGTTTCGGTGTTTTCTTCTCCGCAGAATTCCTGGAAGTCGTTTCGTTCTTGAGAATTACGGGGCTAAAATTAAGGTTAGGGTGGGGGATGATAGGGTTAGGGTTGGGGCAAGGGTTGATTTCGTCGTCGTCCAAGGAATTTTCGCCGATTGGAGCCACGCTGCTCCAGATCTTGCGGGAGATTTCGAAGGTGGCTTGATCGTGTGCGCTCTTGAAGGAGAATTCCTTGCCGGAGCCAATCTTATTGAGGACGTTTCGGTACTTCTTCTTCAGCCTTCGGATCTTCTCCACCAGCTGGTTCTTGTTGAAATCGAGTTGCAGTTTCGACTTGATTTGGTCGTAGAACAAAGCGGTGTCGTTGTGGTGAGAGGATCCTCTCTGAGAGGTGTAGTCCAGGAACCCTTGAAGGAGCTCGATCTCGTCCTCGTCGGTCCACAGCCGCTGGAACAGCCGCCGCGAGTCGTCTAGCGGAGGCGGAGGCTTCTTTTCCTCGATTGGCTCCAGGCGCCGCCGCTTCGGATCGGAGGAGTCACCGATGACGATGGTGGTGGCGGTGGGCGTGGATAGTGGAGCGCCTCCGCCGTTTGAGATGGCGGAACCGGGGACGGCGACGGTGACGGCGAGAGCGGTGGAGGGAGAGGGCTCGTTTTCTTCATCATCTGCGGCCAAAACGTCGTCCTCTTCTTCGAACTCTTCGTCCTCCTGGGACTCGTCGTCGTCGTCGTCCATGTCTTCTTCGCGGAAAACGGCATCGTGTTGTTGAGATGCCATTGATAGGAAGGAGAGAGAGAGAGAGAGAGTGAGAGGTTTGGTCAGTGGTTAGGCCAAGAAGAGTGGGCTGAGTCACGGGTTTTGGTTTCTTGTTGAACTCAGTTGCTCACGCACTCACCCATGGTTTGGTTTGGTTTGGTGATGGTAAAAGGGAATCCGAAGGGTGGTTTTGGTTTTTAGTTTAGTTTAGGTAGCCTAGTGGACCAAGTGACCAACCAAACCTCCTGCCATCATTTTTCTATTCCCTATTTTCATTTTACAAGGAATGTACTTTCTTCTTTTTTTTCCACAAACGCAACCCAATTCATTTTTTTTCTATTATTTATTTCGTTTAAATAATTACAAAACCTTACCAATACGTTTATGAACTTAATATTTATATAATTTAGCAGGTACGGATTAATTTAATATTTTATTATTTCTAATATTAATGGAATGAGAGTAAGTATTAATTAAAAAGCTCATGGAAGTAAAAAATTAATTTGATTAAATAACTAGTTAAGAAGAACAAAATATGCATTGCAAATGTTCACAAAACGAGAAAATATGTTGGTCCTGACAATGAGACCGTATATTCAATAAAATAGTCTTTTTAACATTTCTTAGGAAGAAAAGGTTTCTTTTGAATGAAAACAAAATAAATAACTTAGCGAAATATACACACTATTATAATTAAAAAATTTATTGACAAAAATGTTACTGATGTTATACTTGTTTTATTACTTTTGAAATATGAACGTGCGCACTACAGAGAGAGAGAAATCCTAAGCATTACGATACAAAAATTATCTTGTTTAACCTAATTGTAACTTGCAATACTGTTTATTTGTATAAGATGTTTAATTAAAAACAAATCGTATCTTAAAATTTAATAATGACGTTTTTTTTAAAACATTGCTTTTATGTTCATAAAAATTGATCATGAGGCGGCATGGTATAATGAGTTGAAACCTCTACTCACAGATTTCATTCATTTCAAGTTTGTTTTCAATTGACAATGACTAACTGAAGAGTGATTACTTTGACGTGTTCCATTTGTATTCCTACTGCTGTTTTGTTTTCATGTTTTCTTTTCATTATATGGAAACAAATATGTACCGTGCATTGTGAGGGCACATTATAGAATCGTAAATATTTCATTTTAGTAGTATATTTTGTTTTAAACATATACAGATAGTTTAATAACTTTATATAACAGTTCAAAAATGAAACTTGTATTTAATACATTTTTTTTCATTCTAAACTATTCCATGACAGATTAAAACACCCTTTAATGAGTATCTTCAAAGCACTTGTGGTGTTAACACAATTTAAGGCATTTGTAGGCAAAAGTTGAAAACAATATACACCAAGGGATATTGCCGTAAAGTGATCATAATGATAAAAAAAACATTTAATACTCTACAATCTTGGACGTTAATAAATTACAAATAAAATTTAATCACGATAGGATTTTGTTTAAAATATTCATGAAAGTGAATTATACTGGACATGTAATACAATATAGTCTTTACGATAATTTTTATTTTGGCAGATAAAAATCCAATATAATTGGACCGAGTCGCTCAATGATAAAATTTATCCAATAAAATTGTAACAAATACGTTGACTAGACCGTAGAGATTTTAAGCGTAACCTACTTCATACTTTCCAAAGAGTAAAATCCTTTTCTTAACATGACGACTCCTTTTCTTAACATGACGACTACTTTAATAAGTTATGAAGGAGCTATTTCTTGAATAGCTCTAGCTAGATAGTTTTGGTGCTAGTACCCCGTCCCATCTTCCATAACTCTACAAATCCGTAAAAACTTCTCTTTAACTTTTTATTGCTTTACTTTTTCTTACATAACATGTCGACTTTCTAGATATTCAACACGACATGCTAAACAACAGCTGCAAAAAGTAGTTCCATTAACATCTTCGGTTTGTACGAAAAACTTCGAGTATATTAATTCGATACGAATAAATATGATTCAAACAAAAATAAAAAATAACAAATTGCCAGGAAAAGAACCGTCATAAAAAAATAAGTTTCAATTCGATTTAACTAAAGCTGCGACCAAAACTGTAGGAAACATTCAAACTCATCTTCAAAACCGTTTCGAGTCTTTACTCCAGACAAAACTACTAAAATATGCCAAGAGGCCTTCACTCTAAACTTTTTTCTTTAGCTCTTGAACCAAGTATACGATTAAAAACAACGTCATAAGGTAAAACAAGGGCGTTCAATCTTTTTCTCTGCCCTACCACATGAAATTCAGCTTTGTGTCTGCACCTAAACACATTGCGAAAACAAGGGGGTTCAATGTTATTTGACACTTAAGAGGCTAAAGTAGCGTTGTTTTGTATTTTCCTCATACACAACTTCGGTTAAGCCAGGCTGAATCGAAAAGGTATACAGAATCGATGAATAAAAACACTTACTCAGTTGAACTTTAATGATATTCTATAAGATTTCGCAATATAACTCACTACCTCAATTTACCAAATATTAGAAAGCAAAGTTAAACATGAGCTCTCAAAATTGTTCAATTGCTAGTATTCAACATATGATGAAGTTATAAGCAAACATAAAATAAAATAAGGATCAACACTTGTGCCAAAACATCTCATTCTATAATTCTAGCATAAGATAAAATAACAACTACAAAGCACCGAAACCAATATAACCTTAGAATCGAAATAAGATTTCTCATATCTTATTTCTTCTTTCCAGCCTTAGCAGCATCAGAAGCCTTCGTCTGCACAAAATAAAACATGCCATATTTTATTTATCATTTAATCAAGCAAATCATGATATTTTATAATTTATTTTATAATTTAATACAAAATTACCTTCTTTACTCCACGAATCTTCTTTGCTCTGTTTTTCCTCTCCTTCATTTGTTTCCTCGACTTTTCTACCTTAGTGTCAAGACCATTCTGTAATAGATATAAATTAGTATGCTAGCACAAAATGATGCAGCAGCTGCTGCTAGACATGTATATTACAAAATTCATTCAGCAAAGAAAACAAAAACGCAGATGACAATATATTCGATGCCGCTAACACTAAGTCGAAAAATAAAACATAATGAAATCAATTCATAGTAAAAAAGAATAGGATGGCAACAGTAACCATTACCAACCTAAATAAATCTAATGTTTCTAAAGAAAATTATAACCCATCTTTATACTCCAAAGAAACTAGTTTAAATACTTATTTCTAAAACAATGGCAACAGTCTTGAAACAATGAAATGAATTACAGTGTCACATCTGTATTTGCAGTAAAAATGACTCACCGGGAGGAAAAATTACTGGAACAGGTGATAGCAATAATGTAAGGAAAAATAACAGTAACAGTGATATTGCATTAACAAAATGAGATCACAACACAAAATTTCAGGCTAAATAAATTCAGGTAAGGTTACTGATTGTTGACTCACCCTGATAAGCCTGTACTTGGGCTCGTACTTCTTTGCATTGTCGACTGAATCATAAATCAAACCAAAACCAGTAGATTTGCCACCACCAAAATGTGTTCGGAATTTGAAGACGAACACAGTGTTTGGGTCTTTGACGTCGTACATTCTAGCAAGCTTCTCCTTGAGTTCAGCCTATTATTTCAAGATAGACACAAAACAAATTAATTCAAAAAATCATAGTGTAATTGTCAATGAATAACATCTCAAAAATTGACACAGTTGATAGCAAGGGATATTGACAGTTTCTGAATTCCCTAAAAAGTTATTTAAAAAAATACTTAAAATCTAAAACGAAAATACCTTGGAAACATTTGCCCTCCCTGGATGAAGTACGTCCACAACCTGCAACACAAACATGTATATATAGAAGGATTAGTGGTGTCATCGCTAAGAATCACTCAAGCTTTAATTAGGAAAACAACTTCCACATTCCATAACCTAGTAGACAACTAACTAAGAAACACGAACCACCTACTGGCTGACAATCATACAAATGTGAAAATCACACCTCTCGTTGCATAGATTCAGATCAAAAGTGCTCTAACAATAGGCAATTAAACAAAATCGCTTCGTCAAGCCACACGGCTCAATTAAATATACACGATTCTCACACAAAAGCACAACCGATCAGTCAGAATCATACAGCGGATATGTGAGCAGCAACAAAAATCAGAAACAAAAAATAAACAAGACTCGGAAATGCAGTTTAAACAATCATTTGCATTTGCAGATTTGTATCGAAAAAAAAAAAGTACAAGGAAAACTCACAAACTGCTTCCTGGAAAGAAGTCTGTTAGTCATGAACTTGCGAGTTCGGATTGTAACAGCCTTGTCCGCCATACTGTTGGGTGAGGTTTGGCACCGAAGAACTTCACACAGATGCGGTTACAGCAGCTCCACAACACGCACACTAAGAAATACAGAGCGAAACCCTAACCTTTTTATAAACACTAGGGTTTAGATAGCAAACGGGCTGGGCTAAACTTTGAACGCGTAAGTAATATGGGTTTTTTGGTATGGGCTTTTTGGTTCTTAAAACTAAAAATCTTTACCAGCATCTGACATAACCAACTCTTTCTGCACACCCAGCTTTCAATCTAAGATGAAATGTCCATTTTACCCTTAATAAAAAAATAATATAAGCAAATTTTTTCAGTCTTTTCCAATTTTGTCTTCTTTTCTTCACACCTGGCAAGGGCCATCACTTCTTTTGCCATGCTTAAAGTTTCTTTTTCCTTAATAGCGCATTTTCTATCATAATCTTTACCTCCAATGTGAAATCGTGAAAAGTAATATCTCTTCACCGTTTATTTAATATAACAGCTAGTGTAATACAAAATTGCCTACCAGATTATAGAATTTGTAATGTAATTTTTTTTCTTAAATTTTATCTTTATATTATTGGTTGTAGAATCTGAAATATAAATTTTATAAGTATGTTTGAAAATGTATTTTTATTGTGTATATTATGTATTGTGTATTTCAAATTGTATATTTTTATAATATAAATTTTATATTTTGGATTATACATTATAAAATTTACTTTTTATTTTTTTATTTTGGAATATATAATTTGAAAGAATTTTTTATTTTGTATTACATAATTACAATAAAAAAGTGTGTATTTTTTTATTCTCATTTGTATTTTTCATAATATATCACGATTACCACTTCAAAAACTCAAAAGCTAATAAAATTATTATTTTTTAACTCAAAAGCTGATAAAAAAAATTCAAAGTGTAAGAAGGTGAAATAAAAAAAGTATTTTAGACTATGCATTTTCTATTTTATATATTGAAATGTGAATTCATGATGGACAGATATATTTTGGATTGCAAAAACATAATTGGAAATGTATAATTTGAAATAATAATATATTTCAAATTACATATCTTAGAATACAAAGATTGTATAGCAAATAAATTTATAACTGGGAATATAATTTTTGTATTTTAAATTATATATTTCCAAAACATTTAATCTAAAAATAGTGATAAAATTAAACTTTTCATGTGCATGAACGTGTGCAGGAAGAATTTGTGGGCATGAATAAGCTATACAATTTTTATTGCCACGGTTGCTAACCTTTAAGGAATATAGGTTAAATATATTTCAGTCATTAAATTTAATTTATGTGAAATTAAAATTTGTTCATACATTTTGGTTCTCAATATTAAAAAATAAATTAATATAATCTATTTAATTTAACTATGTTAAAAAAAAGACAATATTTAAGTTGTTTTTACCATTTTAGCATGTTTCAGTTCAAATGTCAAATTGACATATCAGAGTTTAAGAGATTGACGAATTTAAATTTTGCGTTCATTTTAAAGATTAAAAATATATTTAATGTAAGAACCTTAAAAATTATATTTTAAAATTGATAGTATTTAAACATAATAAAACTCAATTATTTTAATATTAAAAAGATTTATATAAATAAAAAATTTTATAAACGAGTTTCATTGTTTTAAAATATAACAACTTTCTAAAAAATCACTTGTTTGAAACTCTTTCACTTCTCTCTAAGAGTTCACACCCTTCCTTCATCTAAAATTGAATATCAGATATCCTTGAAATGATATTGTGATGAACTATTCAATTTGATTAGTTTCTTCGATTGAGTAAGTCGTTGATTTCCCCTTTTCCTATGATCATTTAGTTTTCGTCTTGCATGCGAGCTTTTCTTGCTTGCATGTGCTCTTTAAATCATCAATACAAATTTTTGTTAATCAATGGTCTTTATGACAAGTCTTGGTTGTTCTTGTGATGTCTTTGTGTGTAGATAGAACATTCGTAGAGTGGAAGGTGGTTTAGACGGTTATAGTTGTTAAAGATTGTTTTCATAGGTGATGAAAGATAATTATACTTGTTTAAAGTTAATGTGCTTAGTTAATTATATGTATTTTTGTTGAATTATGATTTAATGTGATATGGAGTTTGATTTAATATGTTTTAAATGTGTGTATTCATATGTATTGTGATATGTTGAAAGCATGAGTTTTTTTGTCTCTGAGTTGTAATGCGTGGGATTATTTAATTGAGTAATATGACCAAACTTTAGCTTAAAACCTAAATTTTTAAGGGGTTGAAAGTTTACTAAACAAGGATTAATCCACTGTCAAGAGGAGTCAAATTGTACGATCAAAGCTCAAAAAGGGTTTAGGTATTAATCCACTGTCAGACACTCTTGTAGTATCATCGAGTATCATTAAGACAATGACCAATGTCTTATGGGCATTGGCCACCGCTTTTAAACCATAGGGTGCATTAAAATAAGTGGGTTCATGGGTATTGTAGCATCGAGCGTCACTTTTCCAACGTGTGGCACCACTACTTTTTTATAATCTTCGTCATTTTGGGAAAATTTGGATTCTTGCTTTCTCAGATCGAACTAAATTTTTTATAACAAATCCTAGACACTTGTTACTTTGAACAATGCGTTATTTGATTTGATATTTGTAGTTAAAAAAGTTAGTCTCTTATGTTTGACTTATTTTAGGTTTCTCTTTTGTTAAAAACATTATTAAAATTTGTGGGTTTGGTTTGATATTGGAATAAAAAAAGCTATATGGTATATTAATGTCACTAATACAAGGTGTTTTTTGGCCTTTCATGTTGAATTTGAGGTCGACGTCATATCGGTCATATCGGGAGACGTTAATTTGACGTCAAACATATAATAATTCGACGTTTACAGTAAAGCAAATTAATGTCGAATTTTGTAAATATTCTAGGTTAATTAATTTTTTTTGTTTTTTAAAATTAATTGTGATCATTTTTTACAACTCTACGAGACCTGAAAAGCAGAAAAATAATAAATGTTAGTTTTTTGTATTTTATAAAGCATAAACTATGAGCGTGTAAGGTAGCATCAACAACAAACAATAATAACAAACAATAAGCAAGTTCAATCAAACAACAACAACAAACATTTTCAACTAAACAAGAACAACAAACAAGTTAAAAAAATAACAAACAACTTAAAAAAAATAACAAACAAGTTCAAGAAATAAGTTTTTCAAAACGAAAACGAAAATTAACCTTCAAAAGATGGATGGGTTCGTCGAAATAAAGTTTTGTCACCAATGAGAGAGAGAGCAAAATGTGCCTATGAAGGAGAAAAACACGAAAATATTTGGTCAAAACAAACGAAAATCATACCTAAAGTAGTTAATTAACATGCATTTGTAACAAATAAAGATTACATGTGATAGTCGTCAAACTTCGTTCCAAAAATGTTTGAGTAGAGAAGATGGTATTGCGTGCTAAGATAAAGTGAATGAATTTTCAATCTTCCGAATATGTGTATAAATGTTTTGTGTATATGAATGAATTTTTGTATGAAATAATGGTTAATAAGGATGAAGTAAAGTATGTTTTGTTTTAGAGAAATGAATTTTGTGGGGAAAATCCCATTTGTTGTGTAGTTTATGTATTAATTTGGGAGTTCAGATGTTGGAGATTATCCTATCACTGTAATAACCATTCAGACTCAGATAAAGTAAAATGGGATATGTGGTGAAAGGTGCGAGAGTTCCTAACTTACGGGTTTAATATTGGCAAAAACGGTTAATGATTAACTTTGTGTATAGCAGGGTGAAATATATTAATAATAACTCCGAAAAACAATAAAGACCACCAGAAGTGTTAAATAATCCCTCAAGATTTGATATCAATGTTTGTATCTGGGTAATTGAGTATTTTTATAGTTTTCTCTTGTAAATTGTATGTGTTAATGAATGATTGATAAAATCTTATAACCCTGAAATATATGTTTTATATATGATACTCTTTGTGTGAATTAGTTCATCTTTTTTATTTGTTTGTTTTTTATGTGTTTTGTTTCCTTTTTTGCCACAATTACTTTAATGATGTGAATAAATGAAGATATACTTGATAAAGACATATCTTGTGATTAAGGAGTCAATTGTGTGAATAGTTAAACGGTATCAAACTATGTTAGTAATCTTATCATAAAACCATAATATAATTGTTTGAGAATATATAAGTAATATTTATTGTAATATATTGTATTGTTTTTGTTTTTTTTTAGTATTTATAATGAAATATATATATATATATATATATATATATATATATATATATATATTTTAATATCTCACCATGATATATATTATATATTTTTTAATATTCATAACGAAATATTTTATTTTTGTTTTTTAATATTTGTAATGAAATATTTTATTTGAATATCGTAGTAATCCAACTAAGGGGCTTAAAGTGTTATTTCGTAACCAATATTTTATTTTTCTTTTGAATATTTATAATAAAATATTTTATTTTAATATCGTAATAATCAAGCTTAAAGTTTTATCTAATAACCTGAACGTGAACCTAACTGATATTTTTTAAAATTCAACAAAATGAATTGTAAATATTTTTTTTCCTAAAGTGTAACTGTTTACAGTAAAATTTACAAAATTTGAGTATTAGTTAAAAAATAACGACATAATAAGTCTCGTTTAAATAAAAATAAAGGACCAACACTAAAAGTACTTAGAAACTTACAAAATGAAAGGGTAATATAAATGGTTAAATACTTAGATGTATATTATTCTTATCGTAAACATACTATTTATAAAAAAACAAACAAACTCATACCATGTTTTTATTAAAAGTAATAGAAAAAGAAAGGTTTAATGTATCTGTAGGTCCTTATTTTGGTCTGGAATCTCAATTAAGTCCTCTTTCTTTTTGCCGTCTCAATTGGGTCTTCATTTTTGTAAAATTGTAGCAATTAAAGGCCTACCGTCAAATTGGACAAACGGCCGTTTAATTATTCGTTACGTGGCATGGGCAGTGTTTTCAGTAATCACAGGTGGAATTAAAAAAGAGTTTTGTATTAAAAAGTACGAGGTTAAATCAGCTTTAGGGAAAGAGCATAGTGGGAAAATTCATTATGATTCCCACTTCAATCATTCATGTTCTTCCCCTTCTCCTTCTCATACACCAAAACAAAACACCAGAACATAAATGATACAGAATCTGAACCTCAAACCACTCCTTCAACTCCACCAACCGCTCCAAGACGGCGTCGAAAATCTTTGCCGCAAAGTCGCAATCGGGGTCGAAACGGGAATCGTCAGAGTTGGAGGAGGAGACGAATTTACAGAGGACCAGGGCGGCGCCCTCGGCGGAGAGAGTCTGGTGGAGGAAGGTTCTGGAAGGTTCCTAGGAGGAGAGGGAGTCCTTGACGCTGGTGAGTCGGAAGCCGAGGGGAATGGTTGAGGTGGTTATGTCTTTGCTGAGGCATTTGGCGATGTAGTCTTTGGCGATGCAGTCTTCGGAGTGACCGAGGTGCCAGGTTCGGGAGCCAATTTTGACGTCCATGACGGAGGGTTTAGTGTAGGGGACGAGGAGGTCCTGGAGGAGAAGGTGGGTGTGGGGGCCACAGATATTATCCACCATTCAAAACCATTTTCCAATTTCCAATTTTCCACCGCTTCTCAAATCCCAATCAAGAAAAACACTAAATCACACAAAAATGGAGATATTATCACAAATGTGGTCTATGTTAGGGTTACTCACCGTGCTCCAAAACGTTCTCCCATCCCAGCTTCTCTCATTGCTCCATTCCTTATATGAATCTCTGCAAGATCTGCTTTCTCCATATTCCTATTTCGAGATTCCAGAGTTCAACGGCTACTGAGGCGTCGACCTCAACGACCTCTACCGCCACGTGCACCTCTACCTCAATGCCACAAACCACGCCCCTGGCGCCGCGTGCTGCCGACTAACGCTCTCTCGCTTGCCTTCCTCGAACCGCATCTCCTTCGCCGTCGCCCCGAACCACACCGTCCACGATGCCTTCCGCGGTCAACGCATCACATGGACACACCACGTTGAGACCGCGCAGGACTCACTTGAGGAGAAGCGCAGCTTCACACTCCGCCTCCCGAAGCGCCACCGCCACTCTGGTTGTGTGTGAGAAGGAAAGGGGAAGACTAATTACTGAAGTGGGAATCATAATGAGTTTTCCCACTATGCCCTTTTCCTAAAGCTGATTTAACCTCATATTTTTTAATACAAAACTCTTTTTTAATTCCACGTGTGATTAGTGAAAACACTGTCCATGCTGCCACGTAACGCACAATTAAACGGCAGTTTGTCCAATTTGACGGCAAGCCTTTAATTGTTACAATTTTACAAAAATGAGGACCCAATTGAGACGATAAAAAAAAGAAGACTTAATTAAAATTTTGGACCAAAATAAGAACCTAGAGAAACATTAAACAAAAAGAAATGTCTGTTAGAAAAATCCACGAAGCATAAAATTGTAGTTGTTGTAATAGTTAACATTAATAATTAACACAGAAAAAAATAAAAAACAGGGATATGCAATATGGATTGAGCCACGTGGCCATGATAAATGAAAAACAGAATTACGGTGAAAAGGACAGAGATTTGGGGATGAGATGGGTTTGTGAAAACACGGGCCATCCCTGCTTACATGGCCAAGCCTTACACACAAATCTCAATTCTCCATTTCCTCTCTTTCAAAACCCACCAACATATCTTCTCCACCTTCTTCATCTTCTTCCTCAAAACCCAAATTCTTCATTACAAAACCAATCACATCTCATTTCAATCCAATTCAGTTCGATTCCATGACCATGCCATTAACGCTCTTGCTCCAACCGAATCTCTCCCACTTCAAATCCACCCAATTGCCTCCTCTTCCTCGTCGCACGAACTTCGATAGCCTCGTTCCAATACCAGACTCTAAACGCCGCGTTTTCACTGTAAAATGTCTCTCATCGCGCAATTCCCAAAACATGTCTAGTTCGCAATCGGCGTGGGAGGTTCTCTCGAGCACACTGTCGAACACGTTGAAGGAGCTGAAGAAACCGGCAATAGCCGCGCTCTTGGTGGGGCTGTTATTAATGTACGATCCAAATTCTGCATTCGCGGCTTCTGGAGGAAGAATGGGAGGAAGGTCGTTTTCTTCTTCTTCGTCTTCTTCTTCGTCGAGGAGTTATTCAGTGCCGAGAACTTCGGGGTCGGGGTTCTCCTATTCGGCGCCGTATTACGCGCCTTCTCCGTTCGGTGGGGTTTATGTGGGGCCCGCCGTAGGGGTGGGAGTGGGTGCGGGTTCGAGTTTCTTTTTTATCTTAGCGGGGTTTATGGCCTTTGTTTTGGTTTCTGGCTTTCTTTCGGATCGCTCCGAGGGTAGTGTGCTTACTGCTGCTGACAAAACCACCGTGCTAAAGCTTCAGGTTTGCCAAACTTAACAACTTTTAGTTTATTTTACTCATTATCTTTTTTGCTCTTTGTAATTAGCTATGCGTCATGTTTTTGTACGTGTTGTGGTTTTGAGTCTGAAAGCTAAACAGCTGGTCTTACTTTTCTAAACCAAAGGTTTCACACTTTGTTGTTGTTTGGATTGGGTTTAGAGGGCTTACTTGTTGGCGATTTGTTAGCTACCGATGTTACTGTGTTAGTTTATTTAGTCTTGGTTCTGAAGTTTTTTGTGAATTTGGATGGAAGTGGTTTTCTTTTACGTTGGGTTGTTGGGTACGAGTTTGAGCAGGTTGGAGATCCATTTCTTCTGCTGAGATGAGACATGAGGCTTCTAAGTATGGGGGTTAGGATTGACACTCACTGTCGGTTTGGGTAGAAGGGCTTGGTCCATAGGGAGGGGTGCCTGCTCTGGCACTTAGCAGTGCTGCGAGAAACAAAAAAAAGCCTAGTAAGGCTAATAGTTGTTGAATGAAATTAGATGCATGTTAAGAATAATTCAAAAGGAAACAATAATAGGTTACTCGGACTATTGTAGGAGATGATGGTTGGAAAGTATAAGTAAGGCCAAGGGAATACAGAGAGGGCCATAGAAATGTTGCATTTTATGGCATATATGAAAGGAATGAAAGAGGGTTCGAATGGAACAAATTGACCCTCTAAACTGTATAATGAAATCTGTTTGTATTGTAATACACTGCATCCTTCAAGTTTCCGAGAGAGATAGGTGAAGGCTAATGCCTAACATGTTATTGGTAAATTAATTTTGGATGGGTGAAAGGGATACATTGAAATAAGCTGTGAAGCTGTATCAGAAGTCGTGGCACTGAAGAACGCGTCAGAGATTACAGTTGATCAGTGAGTAAAGAAACTAATTCACGTGTCTTCTGTCAGATATTGAGAAGAAGTAAAATGTCCTGACGTTTATTAAAGAAAACATCTAAGAGGTAAAATATCATGAATTGGACAATCTAAAGAGAAAGCTTCAAATTGGGTAACTGGTTTTCTAGTTGTTTATGCTCTACCGGGAACTACATCCCTGAGTGTACCCTTCCTTGTGGATTGAATGAATTTGTTCCTTTGACCCCTGATAATGAAAACACGGGCGACACTTATCAAGCACGAAAACTTTGATGCTGATATTATTTCATTTTGTATTTTTTATTTATTATTTATTACATGTTAACCAGGAATGTCACAAGCTGTTCAATTTAAGCCACCTGACATGTGCCATGGAAACAGGAGTTGTAGTTGTAGAAAGTAAAAATGATAGACGATAAAGAGAGATTCTCAAAGCATGGCCCGTGGCTGCGTACCTGGCCTGGGATTATTGACAATTCCTCATATTACTATTTCCAATATGGAAGACTAGGGACAGAGATTTTTCGATCAGATTTTCATCATTTTTCTTTCAGTTTCTAGGTCTTTTTTCAGATTGATCTCAGGGTAGTGTACTTGCTGCCGCTGAGTAAAATACCATCGTCAATCTTCAATCATGGTCATGTTTTTCAGATAAATATCCGTGCCTCCCTTTTTAGTTTCTTTCCTGATTGATTGCTGGCATTAGCATAAAGCCATGAACCATTTTGGCTACATGCCCTTCCAGTAAGTGGTTACTACTGTTATCTAAAGTTATGCTTTGTTACCATGTTTTCTCTCACTAAAGCATATACTGTTAACTTAGATTTATGATCCAATGGTTTGGGTGCCAAGATTTGTTGTCATTTTAATTGGGTTAAAAGCCTTGTTTGTCAGCTATTATTGTACAGCACACTCTTTTTCATTTTGTTCATGGTTAAATCTTTGGTGAATGTCAAATGTTCAATGGAGGTGTTGTTATTTTAGGTTGGATTGTTGGGGATGGGTCGCACACTTCAAAGGGATCTGAATAGGATTGCAGAAGTTGCTGATACATCAACTCCACAAGGGCTGCATTTTGTGTTGACAGGTGAAGTTGCTAAATGTGCAATATTTCAGTCACTTGTTTATTGTATATTTTTCATCACATGTTTTTTCTTGTAAGGTTAGCCAAATATGTGAACATGTTTATTATTTTCAAATTTACTATTTTTTGCAACAAGCAATGAAGGATTGAGGATTTATTTTAGTTAACTATATTGCATTGTGATATTTGTGTTCTGGGTTTTGAGGGCTTCAACTTATAGAATTCACATAATCCTGGGAAAAGTATTTTATTGGCTGGCATTCTGTCGACGGTACCAATAGAATATGTTTAATAAAAAAGGAAATCCAGGAGAATAATGTCAGATGCATTGCATAATACTTCTGAACCCCGAGGTTATATACAGCATAACGCTTAGTTTCAGGCATTGCATGTATTCTTCGATTAATGTGTAAATATTAAGATTTTCATTACACTTCCATTCAAACTTTAGGATAAAGCTTCTAGATTTAATATTGTTCATAATCAGAAATAAATATTATACACTTAATGTATATTGATTTGATATTTGATTTTGAGGAAACTGAATATTCTCTAATCATGAGTTATTATATACAATATTTCTGTATAAACCAATTGTGCAGTGTCACTTAGACACACTGTTTCAACATCATATGTCCATGTCTTCCTTTTCATTTAACAAATATATACGCTTTTGTCAACATAGCATGGATACATCTAGGGAATGATATATAGATCAAACCTATTGTTCAGGAAACATATAAATTCTTGAAATGGAATATTTACTTTAAATATCAAATTACTTATGACAGTTATAATAATGTAGCTTAAAGCAAGTTGGCTTTGTAATCTACTTTCTTTTGTAATTTACTTTGTTACTTTCCTTTCTGCTACAGAGACAACCCTAGCTTTGCTTCGGCACCCTGATTACTGTATCTCAGCGTATTCATCTGTAAGTGATTTTAGAATTGAATCTATAGTCTTCTAGAATTGCATGATACTATAGCAGACACCACAATTTGGTATTTGTTTGGATAAACTTCATAAACACTTTTAGGATTATAAAAGAAAAAAATAAAATAAGTTTCTGCTTGTTAAAAATAATTTATGCAAAATTGAAATCGTAGAAGTTTTTTCATATTAGCTTCTCTAAAAGATGACTTTTAAGCTGTATATAAGCTAATTTTAGCTTATGCCACAAATCATTTCACTTTCTTGCTTTAAAGTTTTTATAGAGAAGTTTATCCAAATGAACTCTTAGTGTTATTGTTTTGTTAAATAAATCATGTTAATTTTTGTTGCTTAATACTGTGATAGATGAAACTGTGATACACCACATCCCACTTTAATATTCTCATTCTCAAATTTAAAAGCACATGCTTAACAGTGTCCTTACTTAGGGCACTGGTTAAAGAATCAAATGTAGAAAGTTTAGCATTTAATGTTTCCGATGCATTGAAGTATTATTTTGAATAAATTGTGTATGCTTAACTATCCCTTAAAGGATGTTAGCATAGGTCCCAAATTTAAAAGAAAGTATCGAAGTGGCTAGAGAGCTTAGTTTAATGTTTTAAAATTGTTCCCTTTTATGCTGAGAAAATATAAGCTTTATGTTATACTATTTTTATTTTGTCGCCAAAATAATACTTTAATAAAAGCTATCGGTGAAGTTGATTTGTATACACTAGAATACAATATTTATTTAGTTTGAGATTTTGACCATGTATAAAAAATCTTTCAAGAGTATATATAATTTCAATCACACTCTATATTCACCTTCCCTAAAACATTTGCTGCTATAAAGCTAACACTTATATTCTTAGGAAGAAATAGGGATGAACCGCAATTACCAGATTGAACACTGCAGTACATTGAGGGTCTGTCCCTTCCAATTATAATTTTCTCTATAAATGACAAAATCCCTTTTTCTCTAGTTTTCATTTTATTATACATGTGGCAACCTTCAATCATCGTAACTAAATAGTGGGTTATCTAACAATAACCTCCTAAAACATTCACCTCAGCCTCGGGGTAGAGGACCATCTAAATGCCACTGTTAACATAATTACTCCAGAGTCACATTGAATTATAAAAATTGTCTTTCTCTTTTCATCTCAGTAAGAGATGCAATGACAACTGTGTTTGTCATTTATTACTATGTAATCTCCACGACTATCAATTGAAAAATATAGCTGGGTTAAAGACTCAGTCGAGTTAATTCAAAACTCTTCTTATTTCTCATAACATTAGTTTCCCCTAGAAGCACAAAATGGAGTCATGGTGCAGCGTCTGGTGAATTGACACCTTTTGATATTGCTCCATCCCGATTTTTTCTTGAATAGCATCAACAATACTTCCAAACATAGCAACTATACCGGTCTACCACTCCACTGTTGCTTCTGTACTAACTGGACTCTCATTCTGCTTTTGTATTTCGTCAACTCATCTTACACGTCCCAACAAAGAAAACAAAATAGGACCGCTTCTGTAAGTTCCTCATCTGGATTTCACCATGTGGCCAAGAACTCTCAATCTCATATGAATTGCGCCCAGTCTTGTATGAAACCCTCGAACATTCTTTTTACCAAATTATGACAAAAATATCACCCACATTATTGTGGACAATTCACATCAAATTGCCAGCACCTTGTGTTTGCAGCAGAAACCACTGATTGGTACTGGATTATCTAACATTGACACTTGTGTAGGTGGACATAAAGCGGGGTATTGAAGACGGGGAGAAACGTTTTAATCAACTTTCAATTGAAGAGCGGGGAAAGTTTGATGAAGAAACTCTGGTCAATGTCAATAGTATAAAGAGACAAAGCACAAGAAGCCAGAGAGCTAATGGGTTCAGCAATGAATACATCGTGGTATGATTTTTGTTTTCCAGTAACTTGCTTATTTTATACTTATAATAAGCTGCATTCCCCACATGCATTTTTTGTCGTAAACAGAAGACAAATATATTACTAGAGTACAGAGGGTACTCTATCCCCAACAAACATTACAATAATATGAAACGGACAAATTCCAATTTGAATTTGTTTTTTACAAAGATTTCGGGACCTAATTGGATTAAACACCATGTTTTTCAACTCCTGCATAGGTTTTACTTCTCCATGTTTTAACTATTCACTTACAAGTAACTTAAAGAGTAGCGATACGTGATGAAATCATATTATTACATATTAACTTGAGTAGGTATGAAGTTGGGGGGATTTCACCTTTGACTATTACATTTTAGGCACCTCTTACCTGTTTTAGTATCTTATTAACATCCATATCTACAAGAAAAACAATCGAAAAAATGTTGAAAATATTTGGCCTATGGAGAATTATAAGACGGAAAATTATAAAATCAATCTGAACCAATGGAGAATTTTCTCATCTTTGTTACTCTTTCAAGACCCGTATTTCCATTCTGGTGGTTAGTAGACAAGCACAATTGAACCTGTTGACCTTTGTCTTAAAGAATTAAACTGTTTTTACATTTTCTAATTGTAAGTGATGCATACCGAATAAATTTGGATTTTTATACTTTTTTCTTTCTTTGCCTTTTCTTTTTCTTGATGTTGTTTGATTATATCAATTCAGTTTGTGTCACCCAGAGCAACTACGTAATAAATATGTAATAAAAATACTTCTTTCCTAAACATTTAGCGTAGTTAAAACAATTTTATGTTTTATCATGTAATAATATTGTTGATGTATTTGCTATAAGTATTGTCGTTTGTCTTATGAAAGTTAAAATTAAAAAATATTGAACATATTTAATTTGTGGAAGTTTTTTTGTTAAGCGATAATTTTTTTTAATGGCTCAACCTGATGATTCAATTGATTATATAATTGGGTTGTGTTGGATTGAGTTCTAGTTAGAAAGAGATAAACTCAGTTCAACTCAACTCAACTCATTTAATTGGGTTGAGTAAAAAGTTAGACCAAATTTGATTCAATCTGATAAGGGTGAAGACTGAAGTTCCATGAGGACAGTTCTTAAATTTTTCTTGTAATTCATTTTATCAGATAACAATCTTGGCAGCTGCCGAAGGAGAGCATAAACTTCCTACCATCAATGGAAGTGGAAACTTGAAGGACGCTTTACAGAAACTTGCATCCATTCCATCGAGCAAATTATTGGTAAGATCAATGTTAATCTGATAGTTCTTTGTAGATATTGTTGGTTAAATGACATCACTGTGTGCTTTAATTACTTACAGGCAGTTGAGGTGTTATGGACACCCCAGAATGAGAACGATACTCTCTCAGAACGGGAATTACTTGAAGATTACCCACTTTTGCGGCCATTGTAGATTGTGATGACATTCTTGCGTTCTGCTTCTGGCCTTCCACAGCTATGAACTGAAACTGTGTTGTAATTGCATAGTTAGGGATCATCTTCAGGATTGAGATTGTCCTGCTACTCAATGTGCAAGGCAATTCTCAGCTCCCGCCACAGTCAGTAATGACGTTGAATCGCTCACAAAGGTTTTACTATCAAATATTGATGAAATTAGTTGTAAAAATTACCACTAGGATCTACTCTAAAGAATATGTACAATATTATAGAGAATAATTCTATCACTGAAATCTGAAATAGTTGTCCTTTCTGTTTAGAAATTGCTCTGCTTTTAAATTCTGTGAACTTTTCCACAATTGTTACGTGCAAGACAGTATAATAATACATTAGTTAAAAGCTTTGAAGTTTGGCAAGTTGTGATTATAGAATAGAATAGTATAAAAATGTTCAATGTATTATTATTATTATTTTGGTATTGCTGTAGACTGAATCCATCATCTAGTTGGATGAATTATTAGTTTTTGATCTCACAGTATAGCTGTTTTATAATGGATTTCACTCCTGACCGACACACCTGCTCAATCATCATTCTGGAGACATTTATTGACGCCTTGCCAACATCTCATAAAATAAGAGTTTGTTTTAATCCACATGAATTTTCACGTAGTTATTAACTTTAACATATTGTGAGTGTGATGCTTTTCATATCATGGATAAATTAAATATCACTTTTCACATATCTTTTAAAGTGATTATTGAAAAGTAATAATAATTATAAATGTCAATTATTGAATGAGAAACAACGTGTTCTGATTGAATTCAGTAAAATGAATAGCATACATAAAATCATAAATAAAACATACTAAAGAATAACACCAATGTCAGTGAAAACAAACCGTATATTTGTATTTCAGTAATTTTTCCTTACTCTTTGATGATTTTTGTAATTTTCTTTTTTTTTTGTCATGACCTTCATATGATTTTGACTAATATTATCAGTCAGTCAACGTCCTATTATGTTCTGCCTTGTGATAATTGAATACATACCATTGAATTGTTGGAGTTTTCCCACGAGTCAAAAGTTGCAGGGTCAAAGAAAATATAATAGTATAAAAGAAAGAAGGAAATAACAATATTTTACAAATTAATATTAGAAACTTTTAATTCTTCATAGTTAAATCTTGAGTTTTGATTTTTTTATTTCTCAAAATGTTTTAGTAGAGAAAAATTTCAGAGAAAAAATATTTTTAAATGTAAATAGTAAATTACTTACTCTATTCCTTTTAAAGTGGTGGGATATTTTATCTTTTGATTTCTATTTATCTATTATTTTAATTATTTTTTCAATTATACCTTTTTTTCCACCTAAATTGAAAATGTGTGTACACATATATAAACATGTAAGTAAATGCTAACTAGAATAGATTTATTTTAGATTTACACTGTGTTCACTCATGGATGATTCACTGTTTACGTATTATTGCGAGCGAAGAATAGAACAGAAAGTCGTGTTCACTTAGAGAAAAATGCGCGGAAGGAATGAAAGAGAATTGCGGGGGATTCATTGCTTTTGAGTTACCCGTTAAGCAGGCGAGATTTGGAGGGATGACAGTTCAAAAGTTTGATGTGTCCCTCTACATTTTGCTAATTCTACTTCCAATTTTGCATCTTTAATATAATTGATTCTAACTAATAAGCATTGATTCCAAGCATTATAAATTCATAAAAGAAGTTGGCTACACTGTGCACTCACGAGTTTACTAAGTTACTGAAGTGAAAGTTGCAAAGAGATTCCTAAGTCTGATGAGCTTACTTTAATAACTAGGAGTATTTTGGTAATCTTTACTTTCTACCAATTAAACATATTTTTTAGATCTGTCAAATTAAATTCTACACTAATTTTCACAAACTTTACTTCCAAATCCACTCAAGTAAACAACAAAAAATTTACCCTCAAATCCCCTCAAATTCATTTAGTCACTCTCCCCAAATTATCTCCTTCAAATACCCTCAAGTGAACAGAGCTTTAGAAAAAAAAAAGTGTTTCCCGTATAAGTCAAAAAGCATATTGTTCCTAATCTTACCCCAAAAGAAAAATATTTATTACTAATATTTTAATTCTTAAACTAATAGGGAAACCAATAAAGTAATGTAACTATTAATTGATTTTAAAATTTGTAAGAAATATTATTTAATTATGCAAATTAGTAATGATCAAGCTAATCTTCAAAAAATTGAAAATTTCAATAGAAAATTTCAACATGAATGAGGTTACTTGATAAAAATAATCTCTGATATTTAACATTTTATCTAGTTGTATAATGTTTACATGTGATGGGAACAATTTGTACAGCGAACAGAGTGTTTGTAATCTCTACCAAATCCAATAATTGGTTGAATTAGTGACGAAGATGCTATAAATATGATTAGTCTCTAATTAGTAAATTTGGAAACACGACAAGACAAAAAAAATTAGAGCATTTCAAACGAGAGTTATCTTACAAGATTTTTTTATTAATAATTTTTTTAATCAGGATCATGCAAATATAAATTTCTTGAAAAGTATATATATATATATATATATATATATATATATGCAATAATTTCGAGGGAAAAAAACTAAATTGCTAAAACAACACAGCTTTAGAACAGATAAAGTACTATAATCTAACGGAAATTTTAAAATATATTACAATTATAAACAAATTGAATGTTTTCAACTAAAATAACTTTTTTAATTGGATGAATTAATTACAAATATTTTGCATTTAGGAACGAAAGGAATAATCCAACAGCTATAATTAGGTTTTATTAATGAACTAAGTCTGTGCAGATTCTTTGTATGGGTATGTATGATAACTTTATTTCATTGGTGCTAAGTCTCTATCATCACTGTAACATTTTCTTAAGAAAAAAAAGGAGAAGAAAACGATCCAAATAGAAAAACTAAAAAACAATTTATTGAGTTGAATTAATTGTTATACTTTTCAAAGCAGAGTGCATAAAGAAATGGCAAAGAAAAAAGTTCAGAAACCATCCCATTGGCCAACCACAGTGGGAACTCACACGCCAAACAGTATGAACAAACCAAACTCAAGAAAAAAAGTAACAAATAATTGATTGCAATGTCATTTGTCAATGTCCCTTTAGTCCCTTCAACTCCATGCACATGAAAAATCAATCACGTTTCTCACTTCAAATACTAATTTTTGACAGATGTGTATATAACACAGGGAAATGAGAGTAATTACAAAGAAACAGCTAATACTTAGTTTATCTGCTTGGAATTTAGAGCTTCAGTTTGTGTTGGATTGAAAGGTATTAGTATGGAATAAGTTTGGTGTTTAGGAATGAACCAAATAAAGGGTAATTGACTAACAAACGGACAGTCACCAATTTGGGTTGAATTTCTACGCGCATTTAAGTTGAATTTGCACACTCAATTATTGTAGTCGTATATAGAAAAACAGAATACAAGCAATTCTAGTAATTGTTTCTATTAAACGACTTCACAGAAGTGCATAGACTTGAGAAATTGCTATTAAACTCAGTATCCCCTCACCCAAAAAATCTGTCATGTTCTGAATATACGACACTGTGATGCATATTGACAAGTTTGTGTAAGAAAATGTTTTTGTATCTATGTGGAGAAATTGAAATTCCAAGAAAGGAAAAAGTGGGGGTTTTGCAATCATATAGCCTCTAGAATTGTATGTACATAATGCACAAAAGAATTCAAGGATTGTGTCATAGAATTATATATCCACAGCATCAACGGGAAGGGAAACTGTTCTGTATGGAGTGTCTCGAAGTGACCCTGTGTAAAAACTCTTGGCAGTAGCCATAATAATACCTTCTTTGTGAGAACACATCACCTCACAATTTTGGAGACTTTGGATGTCCAAATTGGAGTGGCTCTTTTGGATTAGAGAACGGTAACTGGAATCATAATCCCAGAAATTACACAGGGGTTTCAAGTGAATTCCATTTTTCACTCCGTTTACTGTTTCTGTCAATGGTAGCACAATGCCTTGTTCTGTTTTGTGGACTTTGTTACTAGAATGTGAAGAAGATTTGGCTGCTGCACCAAACCTTTTATCCCTGAGATCCCTTGACTCCATTTGGAGTTTTGCTTTGAGCCATCTCAGTTCTTGTTGAACCTCTATCTCATATTCACTCCCTGAACCAGGACATAACAAACTGATAGTAGACAAATAATTCCCAGATAAACTTGGTGGGGGGTTTCCTGGATCATGTGCAAACTTGTTTTCCAAAACACCCTTTCCTTTGTCTTCTGCCAATACTGATTTATCTAGCTGTTCATATTGCTCATCAGAATGGCTTTGATCAGACTCTACTGAACTCAGTTCACAACTTTCTTGATGATTCCATAGCTCCTGATAGTGCTGCCTCTCCGGTTGGTTTGATTCGATAGATGCGACTGTGTCCCCTCTGACATGATTGTCATACTCAGATGGGAATGTTATCTCCTCGAACCGGCCATGCATCGATGTACAACCATGCCTACAGCATTGAGGAAGCTGAGAGTTCTTTCCAACTTGATTATGTGAATGAAAATCCATAATACTCCCACCAGAAGCATCATTAGACACACAATTGTGACAAAAGAAATTGTTTACAAAAGGGTTAGGTTCTTCAATTCCTGGTCCCGGTTTCCATTCAGGTACCAAGGAAGCAATTTCCCCATCTATCATATCAGCTATGCTGGTAACATCCTGATCAGTAATGTCGAGTTCTGCTACCATTTCAGTTGCTACACTTAATGCTGTGTCCATCTCTATGTCAAATGGGAAATAAATATTTCGAATATGTCCTGCCATACAAATAAATCAAATTATCAAACTTAAATTCCATCCTAATATATACAAGTTATATGGGATGAAGTACCAAAACAATAGAGGCAACATTCCAACCTTCTTTGTCTGCAATTCTTAATCTCAAGAAAATTCCACCATCGTCTTTCTTCTTTCCCTTGATGCTTATGTCAACATCTTCTTCGGACGCTTCATCATCATCACGGCACTTGAAAAGTTCAATTCCATTAGGTTCAATCTCAACCGGATGAGAAATCCAGTCTCCTTCATATTCAAAGCAATTTGAGTGTTCAGTACTCATGTTACTATAGCTTCGGTGAAGATTAAAAAATGGCTGATGGATAATAGGACCCTTGCCATCAAATGCTCCACTCTCCACAGGCCCCAAATCATACTCATAATCATCAATCTGAAGAAAAGGATCATCTAGAAGCTCCCTTGCAGAGAGCCTTAGAGACACTGTTGCCAGACATTTCTCAACAAATTCTCGCACTTCTGGATCTTTCACTTTATACAAGGCTTCTGGTTTCTTCCCCTGGAAATGTAAAATTCCGTTTATAGCTTGCCACTCCTGAAAAAATCACTTATTTAAAGAGAGAGAGACAAAGAGAGAAAGTAATCTTACAGAAATAACTTTCTTGTAGATTTGCGCTGGATGACTACATTCACTATAAGGATATTCAAATGTAACCATTTCTAACACACACATCCCAAAGGAATATATGTCAACTAATTCGTTATAGGATTCTTCATAAACTTCTGGTGCCATGAATTCAGGCGTTCCTGTGGAAATACAGAAGTGACAGATAAAACTCTAATTAGCACTGCTGATCCTAAATCATCCCCTAATTACCTTAACAACACCAGCCAAAAATCACACGCTTTTATATGTTACTTCCATTTTTCAAAAGGTAGCATCCATGAACTGAACTAATCGCAACCGGAGTTAGAATTGGTCAGGTTTTTCTTGTTAGGTTCTTTTATATGACATGAAATAGACATACCTACACAATGAGCAGCATGAGACTTGCGCAGAATTGCTGCCAACCCAAGATCCCCAATCTTAACTTCCCCTTGGTTTCCATTCACAAAAATATTATCACATTTTAGATCTCTATGGATCACAGGTGGATCATGGCTATGAAGATAGTGAAGCCCTCTCAGGATCTGTCTACACCAATGCTTCACAGCCCTAATGTTAACTCTTTTGTGCTTTTGTCTATACCTATCGTGATGATTAAAATAAATAAAACAATAATACAAGTTCTCAAAAAGCACAAAAAGGTTAAGGATCATATATACATGTAATGTAGAGGAGGAGTAGAAGATTGAAAATAGAGGGAACTCACTGCCTAAGGGTGCCAGAAGTGAACATTTCAGTCACAAAGTTGATATTCCTATTAGCAGTATCAACCCAAGACGTGTAAAACTTCATTATGTTTTTGTGCTTCAGCGTTTTGAGAAGATGAATTTCACAGTAAAGCCTCTCGAGATCTTCAGGGCTCTGCAGAAAATCATACAACTTGACTTGGTTCCAAGCAACTTCAATCCCTTGATACTCATCAAATGCTCTATACCTGAATCAATCGAAATCCAAAATAAATGAACAAAATTTCAAATGCCCAGTTCAACAAAAAGCCAGAGAAAATCACAGATGATCCTCAGAAGTGGACAAAACCAAACAACACCCAAAAAATTGGGAATTTGCGAAAGATAAGAAATGGGAGCAAAAGGGTTTGGCTGAAATATTCATACACTGTCTTGGAAGCTCCTTTGCCGAGGATTTCATTGTACTGCAACCAAAGAAAAAACATATGAAAAAGTGAAGGGATAATAAGAGAAAGAGAGAGAGAGAAAAAGAGAAGAAAGAGTGTATTACTCTGCCGTATCTGCCAGTTGGATCAACTTCGACGAACTCCGAAGAGGCAGAGGAATCTGTTTGGAGTTCATTCATTTCTTATTCTTTATGATTTTCTCTAATTTTCTTTCTCTCTTATCATCACATTTCTTGCCCTTCTTCCACACCAGAGACTCAAAACAATATTTTCACCAGTTTATCTCTCTACCAACCTATAATAAAAAAACATATTTATTAACTTTAACAATATAACATATAACAATCATAATATGTAACAATATACCAATATATACAATAACAATAAAAAAAGATGATAAAAATAAACTACTTCATTACTAAAAACAACTGTAAACATACTAACTAATATTCATGTATTAACATTACAGTTACAATTTCTTTTTCACGTAGTGTATATTCCATAAAAAAAAATAAGGGTACACATTTTTAATAATAATAATAATAATAACATTATTATTATTATTATTATTATTATTATTATTATTGAGGAGAGAGAGACATGACAGGAGAGAAACTACAGAGTACCATTTGTTTGACGGTTTAGATTATGGAGCCACCCACCACGACATGACATTATAAAATAAATAGCTTTTTCTTTTCTTTTTCTCTAAAATCCACGTCTATAAGATTTAACTTTATTTGACCCAACATTATTTTCTCAATTATAAAGTTTTTTTTATCAAATACTGCACGTAATTATGTGTTTAAGATTTTAATTATCATTTAAGATATAGTTCGAATTTTTTATTCTTTCCTGACAATACGTAATTAGGACTTCTTTTCATAAAAAGTACCAGTTATGGAGTTTGTTTTATTTAATCTATTCCCTAAAAGATAAAGTCAAAATAACGTTTTGAAAAAGAGATATTCTTTAAGCAACTGATAAATTGAAATTAATTTATTTGCTCGATCGTTTATAATTAAAGGAAATATTTATGTTAATTACAGCTACTTTTCCATGTCTGTTCTCTGTTATTCACACAAAAAAGAAAAGCCAAAAACAAATATTATTCTTGTACTTTTATGTTTATCTTTTTTATTATATTATTCGTCACATTTTCTTTTACTAATAGAGTTGGGTGTAACAAAAGAGATTGACGTTTCATGATTTAATAAACTAAGGTTTAAAATTTTTACTGGATAAAGTGTGTACGTTTGAACTGTTATTCAAATAATATTATATATTTTTGAAAGAAATATAATAAAATGTAATTACATTTTTTTCTTAGAAAAATACTCAATTTTACAAAATCTAAATTTAATTGAATCTTATAAAATTTATTCTAATATTATATTAAAACACGAATTTTAAATTTTACTTTTTCTCTAAAATCAATTTACGAAATGAGTTTTAGAAAGAAAAAGAAAAGGGAAAAAGAAAAATATAACTAATCGAACGGCCAAAAGAATAAGAATGTGCTTGACAGTGTGACATTTCTCTTTGAGAATGAAAAGTCACAAGCAAAACTGATAATAATTGCTGATAATGTTTTCACCCTTTCGGCATAGCGCCATTTATTCACTCACAATAACTTAAATAACACATTTAAACATAGTTAATGCTCAATTTGTTTTTTTTTTTTTTTTGCTGAAGATGGAATAAACATATCGAGTGAATGTGAAAGAAAAAAAATTGAGAAAAAAAAACAAGTAAAAATAAATGCCGTTAAATAAAAACAATAAAACAATAATTTATTTCCCATAAAAGATTAACAGACTACAATTAAAGGGACTTTTGTGAAAAGGTTATGCAAGTGTCATCAGCAGCATACTAAATGGACCTGGTTTCTCCTTAAAAAAATTATATATATATATATATATATATATATATATATATATATATATATATATATATATATAAACTTGTAATATTTTAAATTTTAAGTATTATAGAAAAATATGCAATCCAAATATAATAACTGTACGAATAGGAAAATGAAAGATCAAACAGATTTTCCTGTAAGCATATCTTTAAACAGTTACTTAGCATTGTAACAAGCATGAATTATGATTATGATTTCATTAATTTCAGACCTGTTTTAAAACATAAATAAAATAAAAGTAAGAAAATAGACTATTACATTTATTACAAATTTAAGATTTTAATGTGACACTATCAAATTAATGAGTTCTAGTGACTTGAAAGTAAGAATAACTTCGACAAATATATCCAAACAACATACAAGGAAGAACTTTATAGCATAACATACAAAAATACCTAAGCTAATTTGAAGAAATATATGAAGGAGTATTTTATGAAGATCTCACTCCAAACATTATTAATATTAAATTATATTATGAGTGGTATTATTGTTATGATTCCGTTGAATAAGTTGTGTGATGAGATTAGTTTATGAGAAGGCAAAGAGTAGGAAGTAATAGTGTGAAAATTGGCAATTTCGTATAAATCAAAGACTAACAACAGAAAGAAAAGGTATTGTGTTTTGTTTGGGTGCAGGAAGAAGATCGAAATGTAAAATTAATATGTTGCGGTGTGTTTGGAGGTCAGGTACATTGATAAGAAGGCACAGCACATGCACACATAGTTGTTGGAATTCTATACTATAATTTTAGGAAATTCATATGCCAGACTAAATCTTAAATTAAATAAAAGTTAATAAATTAAAGAAACTCCTAATTTATTCTCTTAAACTTTTAAATTAGAAGTGAGTCACATTTTTAGAAAATAAATTTTTATTCTAATTATAAAATCAATATCTAAAATAACTTTTACATTCTTATATATTTATAGATTGATTTTATATTAAGCTAATCCGAAACTTCTAATAGATTAAAGAGTATATATTTTGAGCATACTCTCAATAAATTAAACAATACTCTCAAAAAATTTTGATATCTAAATTATAATTCATTATTTTGATATCATATAAGTAAAAATAAAAATTTAACTAAATTTTACAAAATCAATTTATAAAATAAATTTTATATTCACATATATACTATTAACATTATCTCTATTTAATACAAAATTTATTATCTAAATTCAAATCAAATCTTATTAAGACTTTTTTTTATTAAGATTTTTTTTTAATTTTCTTAAAAAACCACTATGGTAAAAATAATAGAATAAGAAAATCACCGTTGAGACTCTCGTGATAAAAAAAAAGCTTTTCTTTCAGAAAGATCCCTATAATAATATTCAATATCATTATAGGGAAATTTTTCGTTTTTTGCGTTTAGAAGAAGTGATTTTTCTTTTAACTTGGGTAATTGAAGCGAAGAGGGGATGGAAGTGGTGCAAGACCGTGTTTGGAAAAAAGTACGTAGAAGAAATGAAAAGCCTATGAAAACGAAATTAAATACGGAAAGTGTACTCCCAAAAGATGTGCTTTACAAGTCAGCCAAAGTGTCCAAACACGCCCCCACTTTCCATCTACTCACTCCCACCAAACTTATCTCATTTATATCTCATCAATGTACTTTAATTTTAATTTTTCAAACCCACATGCTATTATCTTTTACTTATAATTACACCAAACCTATCTTTACATAAACTACTTCATTCAAAAATTAGTTGATTTCTAAAAACACATTACTATATACTTATAAATTTAGTTTTCCGTTGCATTCTTCGTAGAAGTTGAATATTTCTATTTATTTTATAAAAAGTTATATTTCCTTTTCTGATTCGTTATGCTATACTCGTCTAAAGAGAAAAAAAAAATTCATCATCGTCCTCGTATTCATGTTATAAAATTGTTGTCTCATTCTCGTCTTCACTCAATAACAAATATTTATATTTATAAACATGATATTATCAAATATTCAACATTAAAAAAAATGTAATATTGTTCTTCAAGATAAAAAATTTTAAAAAGAAATTATATCTATAATAATGTACATTTCAAATTAGAGTATGAAATCAAATTTCAAGAAATCAAAACATTTATTAAATTTACAAAGTTAATGAAACAAAATTGTTAAAATTTAAAAAAACCTTTAGAAAAAATCAAAGAAAAAAACATATAATCAATTTGAAAATATTTTAAATATCTTTTTACTCCCATATTTTTTAAATTTTAATGAAATATTTTACTTTACAGATTAATAAAAGTTGCAATGCGTTCCTTGAATAAAATCACATTAAGGATAAATATTGAACCAATAATAATTGAAATTTAGCATAATTTTTTTATCTTTTGAATATTTATATATGTTGGACGATGATAAATAAGATTGAAGATAATATAATTAAATTATTATATTATAATAAATAATTTTTTTTATACCATTGTGGTAATAAAATTATAGTATGATAATTAAAATATATTAAAGTAAAGACTAAAAATACATTTTAAAATGTTGCGTTGTTTTGACCAGTTTGAATTTGGAAAGTTCTTTGAGGAAAAGCAGGAAAGGAAGTGGAGAGTGCATTGAAAGCACGCAAGAGGTACGAATGTACGTTAGGTTTTCTCCACTCCAAAACATGCACACATGGTAATTCCCTGTTTGGCCCTCCCAATTGCAAAAAGCCAAACAAAAAGAAAGCGTTAGGCATCTATCTAATTTTAACGATTGCGACAAGAGAAAAACTGAACCACCTAAGATCGCTTTTAATATTTCCGGAACATCTCATTTATTCGGTGCTTTCGATTGTGGAACGCTCAATACGCATCACGTTTCACCATTTTTTCTCCAAAACTTTTCCTTCTGCTAGTGCCTACCTTTTTAATCATTATTATTATTATTATTATTGGGCTAAAGATAAGGATGCAACTTTTCTTTTTCTTTTTTATGGATATGATCTTTGAGACTTAGTGCACTTCTTTATTCCACGTACAAACATCTCCCTTTTTAGTATTCAACTCAACTATCCTCTTTTAATAACTGATGCATCATCTATTCGGTCTATTGACGGGAAATTTTTGTGTAGATTACACACAAACATCAATAACATCGAAGTCAGTTATATAAAAAATTGATACTACTTTTTATTCAAAATACTAAGATAATGAGTTAACAAGTCTTTCACCTTTATATACTACTCTACTTCTCATTTTTATCTAATATGAAACTTAGACTCACTTAAATTTCCAACATCGTTATCTTTTCCCTACAAAGTCCTCTTCAATTCAAACATCTCCACCAATATGTTACAACTTCTAGAAGTAAGTACCCGGTACTTCTGTGTACCATCAAACCTTCTTTAATCCTTCAAAAGTTATACAAGAAAAGATAAATAAAGAACGATTCTGCCACCAGACATTATCTATTACTATAAACTTATAAAGTTTTATCTGAAAATGGCTCCAACTACAGTATAGATATTGTTTATTGGACTCTTGTTGGGGAGTCTGTTACAGTGGAGTATTAAAAATGGGAAATGCTGTAAGTGTTTGAGAAAAACTTCCAGAGAAAGATATTATTGAGAACGAAATCAATCAAAAGTATAAAGAATATATACAAAGGGGAAAATAAAAAACTGTTACAACAGTAACAGAAGAAGAGATCTGTTAAGATCTCTATCAAATGCAGACCGATGTGAGAAATTAATAGGGAATTTCTTCATGCACCTATACTTTCAAAATTTCAATCATAGCATGTTGAAATTAATAGAAGAGGACGGGGTGAGATTTTTTTGTGTGTGTTTTAATTATGATTTCAAATTGTGTAATTCATATATATTTCAAATCACAGAATTAAAAATTTTAATTTTTGTTGTTGTTGTGTGATTTGAAATGTAGATTTGCTTCATGAATTAATGCGTAATGTGAATCTATATTTTGAATTATATAATTTGTAATACATATTTATATTTTGAACTGCAAATTTTGAACATAATAGGACGTTCAAATTGCTTTTTCTAGTATAATCTGAAATGTAAATTTAGAACATGACATACAAATTATTTTTCAGACTTCATAATTCAAATTTTATAATAAGAATTGTAATTTAGAATATAATTTTATATTATATATTGTACAATCTAAAATACAATTTTAGAATATACAAAGTAAAGGTAATATGAGGTGTTGTTTCTTACAAATGATGGAGGCAATGGTAGTACAGGGGCGTGAAGGAAATCTAAAATGAAATTTAGGTTTTAAATCAATTTTTAATAAGGGGTAATTAAGGGATTTTACTTAGACTGTGGGTGTAAGAAGAAAACATGAGAGTGCAGGAAGAAATTCTCCAATTAATCAATGTACAGGATTTGATGTTGAGCTTGTAAGTTCACATATATATCTTTGTATTTCAAGGCCGAACTTAACCCATTATTTGTGTGCCTTATTGAAGTATAGTTAGCATTTTAGTTGCACAAGATAAATGCTTTATTTATACAATTAAAATAAAAATAAAAATAATTTTGATATATAAATTATATTAGGTTGAAAAAGCATTTAGTTCCTAAAAAAAAAATTATTTAGTTTAATGTTATACGTTTAAATTATCATGTTAGTCCGTTCAAGAAAGCTGTTAGTGTTCATGCTTTTGTAGCTGGTTACTGCATTCTTGGTTTAGGTATTACATAATGGACTATAAATCCTCTCTAGTGAGATAAAATGAACATTTTATACATATAATGGTTGATGATAATATATTATCAGATCAGATAATTTTTTGACAATATTTTAACACTGTCTACGTCTCATTATATTAATATTTATAAGGGTTAAATATGTTTTTAGTCCCTAAACTATTGGCCGTTTCTGGTTTTCGTCCCTCTTTCAAAGTAAGGTACAATTTGGTCTTCATTCTTTTCGAAACGTTCGTTTTAGTCCTCGGAATTTTGGTTTTAGTCCTCATTTGTTGCTAGATGAGGACCAAATTTTTAAACAGTGTTTAATTTTCGAGGACTAAAACGAACGTTTCGAAAAGAATGAGGACCAAATTGTACCTTACTTTGAAAAGAGGGACAAAAATCAGAAACGGCCAATAGTTTAGGGACTAAAAACATATTTAACCCTATTTATAATTATTATTATTAATTATAGAATGATTTTAGACCTAATAATATTAAAATATTATTAAAATATTGTGAAAATATCTTTATCAATGTATTAACACATACTTCTTCAATAACATTTTTAATATAATATAATTATCAATTTTTTTATTGAGTTTAAAGTACGTAATTATATCATTATAGTAACAAATAAATAGAACCAATGAAAAAAATAATGAAATTGTTTGGCATACACGGGAGCCAAATTTGGTCTGAAATTTCGCATATGGTTTATTTTGATTGAACGATGAAATTGGCGGCATAGGGTTATTGAAAGATGTCATACAAAGATTGAAGAAACAGAGTAGAGAGAGGAGCTTATTAAGGAATATGATACAAAGCAGAGGAAATTGAAGAGATTAAGAAACGGTGGAGTTGGTTAAAGTTAAGTCCTTATCGATAGCTTTTTTGGCAGTGTCAAGATCCTCATCGAAGAACATATCCCAATGCCCATCCCACTTGATGAAAAACTCAGTATCCTCGTGGTACTTAACCCTATGCACATCGCCTGCGGGAGTGAACAAGTAATCCCCAACAATCAGATCGTATCTCTCTTCCTTCGTCAGATTCCAAACGCTCTTCTTCCCTTCCAAAACCACCAAGTCGTGCCCGAATGTGTGGTGGTGCGCGGGCTCCACGCTTCCGGCCTTGAACCTCACGAACGCTGACGTCGGAGTCTCCCTCACGATCTTCATCGAACCGCCCGGAATCAACTCGATCGGATTCAGTTCCCGGTTCTTCACCAGACAGCACACTGCGCACGTATCGAACGCTCCTTCTTTACCGATCTCCGGCATCTCCACCAGTGAGTGGTCCAGAAACGTCTGGATCTCCCGCGGCCAGGGCTCGCCCTCGTTGGCGGGACACGCGGACTTAAACGGCGTGTTCAGCCACGTGTCCAGGATCTCGATTGCGGCTTCCGGCGTTGTGTACTTGCCGGAAACGGCGAGTACGTTGGAGTTGTTGATGGAGCGGGCGTTGATGGCGTCGGAAGGGGTGAGGCAGGTGGCCGCGTAGACGCCAGGGAATTTGTTGGCGAAGATAGAGACGCCGGCGCCTGTGCCGCAGGCGACGAGGCCGCGGACGGCGGAGGATTGGGAGACTCGGCGACCGACCTCGGCTCCGGCGGAGTAGTAGGAAGAGGTTCCGAGATCCTCGACTTCTATGCTGAGGGAGCGGAGGTGTGCGACGAGGGCGTCTTTGAGAGGAGTTCCGAAATCATCGGCGGCGGCGATGATTTTGGCGGGGCGCGTGGGTTCTGCAGCCATGGGCGATAATCGGATCGAAGGATTCTTCGGTGGAGTTCACTCACTTCACTTGCACACACTCTCAGCTGAGACCCAGGTACAATGAATCTGCCCCCTTATTGCTCTAAGTAATCTAGGATTTCAATAATATCTATCTTTTTCTCTCAATAATGTAGGGCCCATTTGTTTTGTTTTTTCTAAATGCACACCCAAGTTTTTTAATGAGGCCGTGTTCAGAAATTATGCTTTGGTTGATTTGTATGGATTAAGGAAACAGAATACAAACTGAAGAAAAAGAAAAGTAAAAGTTTGTAATAAACTTATTTTATTGTAATAAAAAATTAAATCAATTAAGTCATATTATAAGTTATAAAATTATCTTTAGTCTAATTTTAATGAAAATGACTATAAATTAAAATTGAAAGATTAATTAATAAAACTGGATATATAATATTTAAATTTATTTTGTTAATAACATTTCATGAAATTACATATTTAAAAATAATTAAATTGAACTTAATCAAAATAATAAATATAAAGATTGAATTGAACATAAAATAAAATACTAATATGATATTTATACCAACACATGATACATGCACTTAAGACTATAAATGTAATTGATATTGAGTTGATAGATGAATATTTTTTTAATTAAAAAAAATGAAAACATATATTGTTTATTGTTATGTTAACTTTTAAAATGACTTTAAAAAAAGTTAATAAATTAATACAAAACAGGACTTCATTAAAATACATTAAACAAACTTAATAAAAAAGTAGAAACTAAATTAGCATTTAAATAAAGAAGAATATAAGTCTAAGGAGGACCTATTTTCATCTTAATTAAAATTAATTATTTATTGTTATTGTCAGTAAGTTATATATAGATCCTTTTTTTTTTTGCTTAGAAGAAGTGAAATATATTCTTTTTTCTTAATTTTAATGAAATAATTGTATAGATTTCTGTTGTACTTATTTCTCTCCCTATCTAACCGTGTGTGTGTATATTTGTGAATTTTTTAAAATTTATTATCAAGATTAAGAGTATATGTCTTACTATCGAGAGAAAGTTATGATAAGAGGTGAAATTCGCAATATTTAAGAATGCTCGCATGAATTTTACTCACGAACAATGCATTAAAATTGATTATATAAAAAGTATATCTGAATGATTGAAACATTTTAAAAATAGTCGACGCTGAATGGTCTAAAGTTGTAGGCATGTTATTATTGTACACAGCCTAGAATACGTTGTCACTTTAGGTGGTGAAGGTTGTCAATTGAAATGTGAAGAATTTTCCGGTACCAAAAAGTAATATTTTTAGCAATTGATTACATAACAAGATTAAAAGTAAAACTTTGATTGAAAAGTGATTTTTATATGTTGATAAGAAGGCGAGGTTGCTTTAATGTTAGAAATGGTGATGTTGCAGATAATCTTCCCCATATAATATGTTATAAGAAAGAAAGGGTTACCTCTGTATCTTGTGTGCTGTGTAAGGGGAATGAGTTTCTTCCTAATTTGAATTCTCTATTAAATTTGTTTGTCTGTATCCTAATGTATGTTCTTGAAATCAAAAGATCAACAGATTTTGATATTATAAAATATATTATTTTTTTTAAAATATTAATATTAATATATGTATGGTAAGACTGTTTAATGCGTTGCAAATTAGGTTGATGGTTCAATCAACTACAAATTGGACGGTGTTGTATAAAAGCTGACATAATCACGAACAATATTTCCTGAGGCGTGTAGATTCATTGTCCTTAAGGACTTATTCGCGGTGTATTGCGCAAACCTCCCAGGATACAACAGTAACTTTTCATAATTTCTGAGGATCTCAGAACTAGCAAGGATATCTTAAAGAGAGAATAAAATAAACCTAGAATATTTTTAGGAGAAGAAGAAAAGAGAAAAATGAAACTAAGAGAAGAAAGAATGAAAGAAGAATGATTCTGATGATGTGTTTTGGAGTGAAGGAAGTGTTCTATTTATAGAGTTCATGGATCAGGCCCATAACATAAAAAATCTCTTAGAAAATTATTTTTTTAATAAATATTAATGTTGCAAAACGATGGCAACAAGGCACTTTGGAAATATCTTCAAAACCAATCGTTAAAAGAAAACTTGCGGTCCAAGCTCGAGAGAAAACTTCCGCTTTTGATGGTACAACTTTTGCAATATTATATTAAAATAATAACAATCCCCCACATATTGCAAAAGATAAGAAACAATGATTGGAAGAAAAAAAAGAAGAAAAATCCTGGATTTTATAAGATGTAATGCATCAGAGCTGGTATAGCAAGCTATATGAACCAGTCCTAGATCGAGAAACTTAACACACAGTGTAGTTGGTATAGCAAGCTATATGAACCAAAGACACTTGAGTGTGTTAGAGGTTTATCAATCACAGTACACCCCCACAATCTTTGCTGTTATCGTTGTGATGCGCTTAGTAGGCCATGCACGTGTCAAGTATTCATGAATGCTCTAGAGATCATGCCAAGATCTCATGCAAGCGGCCCCACTTGACACTCATATAGGTGATTTTATCAAGTGTATGTTGCAAATCATACACCATCCATAAGGGATATGAAGATCATTAAAAACTTTGCTTAATTACAAAGTTAAACCTCTCAATAATGCAGTCTCTAGCACTTTCACACACCATAGAAATGAACATATTTGATTTAAAATCAAATTAGTACTATAAGAACTAACAAGTGACTTGATTTTACCCATATGAACCTTATTCATGGGATCTCCAATCACAAAGGTTGGGTTACCATCACTTGTTTGTTTGCTAGTGGCTTAAGTCTCATTCCCCTCGATGTTTCTAAAATCATATTTCTTCTCAAGAGTTTTGTCAGAGGATCTGCTAGATTCCGTTATGACTTCACATAGTCAATGGAAATAGTCTCACTCTTTAGTAGCTGCTTCACCAAATTGTGTCTCAATTGGATATGTCTATTCTTTCCATTGTAATTCTTGTTTTTAGTTATAGCTATTGCCGATTGGCAATCACAGTGTATTGACACCGATGAGGTTGGTTTCATTTCTAGTGGAATGTTTGCTAAGAAGTTTTTCAACCACTCAGCCTCACTATCAACCATCTCAAGAGCGACAAACTCAGATTCCATTGTTGATATTGCAATAATTGTTTGTCTGGCTGATCTCCATGTAATCGCACCACCCCCAAGTGTGAATACATAATCGCTAGTGGATTTTGTCTCATCTGAATCAGAGATCCAATTAGCATCACTGTACCCTTCTAGTACAACAGGAAATCCACTATATTCAATGGCATAATCCATTGAACCTCTTACGTATCTTATAAGCCTGGAAAGTGCATCCCAATGTTCTTGATTTGGACATTGAGTGTACCTACTCAGTCTATCTACTGCATAAGCAATATCAGGTTTAGAAAAGCTCATCAAGTGCAGTAAGCTCCCAATTATCTAGGCATACTGAGGCTGAGATAACGATTCTCCTCTATTTTTCATTAATTTAGAGTTAGCATCATAAAGGGTACTCACGAGTTTGAAATCATAATACCTAAACTTCTTAAGAAGTTTCTCATGTATTGTTCTTGTGATAATAATATATTATCTCCCTTCCTTATTATGATTCTAACACCTAAAATTACATTAGCTTCACCCATGTCTTTCATTTCAAAGTTCGATCTTAGAAACAATTTAGTTCTAGCAACAATCTCATTGCATGTACCAAAAATTAACATGTCATCCACATACAAACATATAATGACACAATCACCATTTTCAAATTTAGAATACTATCAATATCATTAGGTGAAAAGCCAAAATTTATTTTTTTGAGTAATTAAGTAAAATTACCTACACCCCCACAATTTTAAATATATTTTAGATTGGTAAACGAGAAAATACCTAGTTGTGCTTTTCTCTTTGTAGGTAAAATATACGAAAATTTACTCAAGTACCTCATCTTCTTCGTCCTCATCCGCGGTCCTTACAAATGCGATCAGAAACCATAGTTGCTACGAGCACCTTGGCAGCCTCCGGTAGTTATGGATTTTGCAAATACCGTCTGAGTTCTGAAAACAAAGTTTTGATCCTCCAGGATTGAGTTGTTGATGTCAGCCATAAGTCCTTAAGATTGTTGTATAAAAGCTGACATAATCACGAACAATATTTCCTGAGGCGTGTAGATTCACTGTCCTTAAGGACTTATCCGCGGTGTATTGCGCAAGCCTCAGAATACAAAAGGAACTTCTCAGAATTTCTGAGGATCTCAGAACTAGCAAGGATCGAGAATAAAATAAACCCAGAATATTTGTAGGAGAAGAAGAAAAGAGAAAAAATGAAACTAAAAGAAGAGAGAATGAAAGAAGAATGATTCTGGTGATGTGTTTTGGAGTGAAGGAAGTGTTCTATTTATAGAGTTGATGGATCAGGCCTATAACATACAAAAATCTCTTAGAAAATTATTTTTTAATAAATATTAACGTTGCAAAACGTTGGCAACAAGGTACTTTGGAAATATCTTCAAAACCAATCGTTAAAAGCAAACTTGCGATCCAAGCTCGAGAGAAAACTTTTGCTTTTGATGGCACAACTTTTGATATTATAAAATATATTAATTTTTTTAAATGTTAATATTAATATAAGTATGGTAAGACTATATAATCCGTTGCAAATTAGGTTGATGATTCAATCAACTACAAATTGGACGGGCAGTCTTTATTTTGATCCGCATGAGTCATCGATAGTTATGGAAATTAACTGCTTGATCATAAATCCAAATAATTAATTGACAATAAAAATATAATTATCAACTATTGAACTGTAATTAGACTAATATTAATTAGACTAATATTAATTAGAACTCACCTCAAAACCTATAAATACAAGAAATTAGGATGATATATATTTACCAGACTGTTAATATTTAAACTATTAAAGTTGAATTAAATTTAATATAAGAATGTTTTTTTAGGTACTCATGATTCAACAAACAATTACGACAAAAACTTAAAGACAGTTTCAAACCCTACACAACTCATTATATTTTGTACCATTCACCTCAATCCTATATTCCAAAAAATATATTTTTATTGTCCAAGACAACACTAAAAAAAAGCTCCATAAGAAATCTAGTTCTGAGAGTGCAGATAGCTGGATTGGTATAAAATAAAGGAAGGTCTTCTGGTTGTCGGAGCCATATGTGATTCATAATTCGTAGAATGACGTTTGAATACTCACGAAGGAATTTGAAAATAATTTAATATTATTTATGTGTTATTAATATTTATAATTATTATTATTAATTGTGTAATAATTTTAAACTAATCATATAATAATACATAAATGATATTAAAATATTTTTAAAGTATATTATCAAGTGTCTAACCCTTCCAAGGCGGTGATCTAAGCAATTGACAATATCAATATATATTCAATCACACTTATCTAATACACTGTTTTGATTAATAATCAACGGCCGTCATATTAATCACACTCTATTCTAAGAAAAATACTATAAATGTTTTGAAGTTAGGAAATACGTTTTTAATTCTGATATCCATGATGAAAAAGAAACATGGGTGACTAAGATGGTTATTTAATTTTATGTCAATCAATTGGCGCAATTTAATGCAGTTTAATGGCATGAAAGTGAAATCATGAAATCCTTAAACTAAGATATGACATAAAAAAAACCATTGGAGATATTTCGGAGTAAAATTGCTGAACATTTTTAATATATATAATAGTAGTAGTAGATATGAGTAACTCATGAGTTAATGGACATGAATGAGTAGACATTTGTTATATATTAACAATGAAAAAATTATTTTCATATTATATGTGTTTTTAGGTTTTTGGGATTAAAATTACTTTTAAATATGCAAATTGTTTTAAGACTTATATTTGTGGTGTGAAATTTATTGGGATTTATCTTTTAGAAAAAAAAAATCATTTTATTAATATTTTGTTATATAACATTATTTTAATTACACTTCAAAATCAAATTTCAGTTGAGTTTACTTTTAGATAATTTAATTTAAATTTTTCAAAAAATATTGACGTATATATCATACACGTACAAATATATACAAATAAAAAAACTCAAATATTTTTATTCTGGCAAGTAGCATAACTTATGTTTTTTGACAGGCATAATGCGTACGAGACTCCTGTCCGCCACATAATATATGGATTTATTTATCTCTTTTTCCATCAAAATCTACCTAATATATAAGAGATTAAATATTTTTTTATTAGTATTTTATTAGCAGTTAAACTTGTAATTTTTTTTTAGTTTTCTTTCCAATCTTATTTTATATTTCTCAAATAACAAAATAATAGAACCCGTAACGTCTTTCTCATTTTCCTAATATATGTTTATCGTAAACTATTATTATTTTCATACTTAACAAATTTTTACATACATTTTATTTAATTTTTAATCTCTTTCTTCTTTACAGATAAAAAATTAACATTTTTTTTAATGAGCATCAACAGTGTCGCTTTTGAAATAAACTATTTTGAAATCATAAGGTGCGAAATAACCATCCGAAAATCATAAGCATTTTATGAAGGTTTATTTCTGAATACAAAAAGAATACTTTGACACGGTAAAACTTGTTGACACTCATTTGACACGCCGTGGGGCCCAAATTATATTAATGTGCTGAAGGGTGATTCGGTCATTTACACGGTAAATGAAACGCTGGGTTTTAGCAAAGTTTTTCTCTCTCTGATTTCACTTTGCCGTCTCTGATTTCATTTGACTCATTTTGTCATTCACTTTTGCACCATTTCATTTTCGAAGAGGAAGTGTTGTGCTAAGGTTGGGCACGATGGAGAACGCAAGAAGACTGAAGAGGAAACGTTCGTGCTGTGGTAGGGTTGGGGCTGATAGAGAACGCGAGAACACCGAAGAGCAATTGTTCGTGTTGTGCTAAGGTTGGGCTGATAGAACGCAAGGTGCCACTTAATCGGAGGGGGTATGCTTCTTCTTCGTTTCTTCTTTTCTCATCATTTCTTTATCTTTTCATTTTTTTTGCTTCATTTTCGTAAACCCTAGACTAAAGGGGTCAAGGTCGTGAGAGGGAGAGTTGCGGTAGAGAGAACAGTAAACGAGATCGGTGGCGAGTGAGAGGCACTGAGAGAAGAAGGTTTGGGGAATGGTCTAAATTTTTTTTCCTTTTATATTTTAAACCCCTTCTACATCTTTTTTTTATTGATTATTCACTCTGATGTTTGCACAGTTTTCCCTTCATGTTCAAATGCATTTTGTTCATCACACTTACTGATTTGTTTTCTTCATGTATGTATATACCATTTCTTCTGTAACTAAAATAAAATTATTGTGGTTACATTAGTTCTATTGAAAGCTGTTACTTAGCGAATTTTGTTAAGTTCCAAAAAGGGTAATTTGGAGGGGAAGAATTGGACCAATGATAAGGAAACAAAGGAATACATACATAAATTACTTTCTGCTTTATAGTTGTTAATACTATAGGTTGTCAGATGATGCTAGAATTTGTTGGTGTGTGATGGAAATAACTTCAACAAGGTGGACAGATGAGAAGGAATGGAAAGTGAAATCTGAAGTTCATTTTTCTGAGATACAGAGCAAACTCATAGATTCGGGTTTAGGGTTTGACTTAATTCCCAAAATCAGATTATTAATAAAGACTATCAAAACATTATAAGCTCTATTTAAGTCAATATCTATTTGATGCAAGGCTAAACCGTCATCCTTAAAATTGTAATTGTGGCACTCCTCATTGTGATTGAAACTAAGGGAGGCTAGGATTGGCCACAAATAAAGTGTCTTTTCTTCACAAATGAACAATGAAATGTTGTAAAAGGACCTTCAATCAAAACATTCATAAAAGCTGCATTTAGTCTAGGATATCAAATTGGCTTCCCTTAGTTTGAATTTCATCGTACAAATACATACATTCTCTACATAATTTTTTTGTAATATTCCTAACAAATCCTCCATACAAATTGCTGCATAAGTTAAATAACACCATCCAAGGGAGACCGGTATCATGTCATTTAAAAGGGGTGTTTCTGTTGGTGTTTCAAATCCCCTGAGCACTTTTTTAAGAGAGCTTATGAAAATAATAAAAAAGATATTCCCATATGGGCACTTAGTGATGGAAAATATAATTAACCTTCCTTTTAAATGTAGTATTGTAAAATATTCTTGTTTTACTGCATACTTTCTGAATCATTTTCACTGGGAACCCTGAAATAAGAGCATCCGAGAATTTCTCCCTTCTAGTAGGTTTCTCAATTTTTTTCTTCTGTTGAACAACTTCAGACCTACAAAAGGATCCTGAGTCAATTGTTAATACATATCTTTGTTTAGTTTGCTAAATTGAACTAAAACCAAACTTCCTTTCATTTCATTACTTTTTGAAGTAATATTATACAACAATGAAACAAATTCACTGTGGCCTCCTTGATAGGGTTAATCTCTTAAGTTGGATAGGCCAATTTTCAACATGTGTCATTAGTTTAGAAGATTGTTATGCTATGTACGCTTTAAAACTTGGATCTTGTCTTGCGGATTTGACTTTCTGTAGAATAAATATGGAATTTTGGAGATCTTTCTTTGATCTTGTATTGTTGTGAATGAAGCAAACTTATGTCATTTGTCTCTTTTGATATCAATGTTATTTCTTGTTATCCTCTTACAAACCCTTGTTTCTTTTATTTTGTTTTCTTAAAAAGAATTTGCATGCCTAGTTATGTTTGGTAACTGAATTGCCTATATTATAAGTGGAATCTTATAACAAAGTTAGCAATTCAGAACCGTACCTATCTGTTTAGGCTAAGGACGGTGGGAAATTGAAATACCAGAAGTGCGTAAAGCTGCTTTATCCTAAGATTCTGAACCAATTAGATGAAGTGTTTATATAGCTATAATGTGAACATTCAGTGTAATTATATATGGTTTTTGAATGTGATTTTGTTGTGAGAGATGTGTCTATATATGTGTTCCATTTAAATCTGTTATGGCTGATATTGTTGCAGAAAATGAAGTTTTGCTTGCTATCATTGTTGACCAAGAGGCGACCATTGCCAAGCTTGAGAAAATGGTTGCACTGAAGAGGCAAGGGGTTGCTCATGTTGGGAACTCACATTCAAATAAAGATTATGACATGGTAGTTGATGATTTTGGGACAAGTAATTCACAGGAAGATTATGAGCTAGTAGTTTCATCTATTCTGGTTTCAAAGTCTAAGAAAGAAATAGAGATGGAAGGTGATGATGTTGAGAAGTCCAATTCTAAGAAGAATTTTGAAAGTTCATTGTAAATTGTAAATTTGAATGATGTTAACTGTTGTATTTTTTTATGAAGGAAGGTTGAATATATGATCCATTTGTAATTGTTATTAAGTTGTTCATTTTCCAGGTTCAATGAATTTGATTTGGGAATACATTATTTTTTATCTTCTTTTTGTTCATAATGCCAATTCAATTAACCATGTGCTTCGTTACAGATAAACAATAACTAAAAAAGTTTTTAAGTCAATGCAGTTAAACATTTGATTTTTTCCTGCAGTAAGTGGTTTTTTCATTCAATATCAATATCAATATCTTGGATGTAGTAAGTGGTTATCTACTAGGTCCTATATGGTTATTTGTGAAAGAGGTTCTGTACAACAATAAAGGTGGTTTAATTCAATATCATCATCACATTTCTTAGGTTCAGTAAGTGGTTATCTACTAAGTTGTATGTGGTTATTTATGAAAGAGGTTTTGTACACAAATAGAAGTGGTTTAATTCAATATAAATCACGACATTTCTTAAGTGCAATAAGTGGTTATCTACTAAGTCCTATATGGTTATTTCAGAAAGAGGTTCTGTACAACAATAAAAGTTGTTTAATTCAATATCAATAATCATTTTTCTTATGTGTAGTAAGTGGTTATCTACTAGGTCTTATGTGGTTATTTCTGAAAGGGGTTATGTATAACAATAAAAGTGGTTTAATTGAATATGAATGATCACATTTCTTAGGTACAGTAAGTGGTTATCTACTAAGTCCTATGTGGTTATTTATGAAAGAGGTTTTGTACAAGAAATAAAAGTGGTTTAATTGAATATCAATCATTAATTTCTTATTAGGTGCAGTAAGTGGTTATGTACTAAGTCCTATGTAATTATTTTTGAAAGAGGTTATGTACAACAATAAAAGTAGTTTAATTCAATATCAATGATCACATTTTTTAGGTGCAATAAGTGGTTATCTACTACGTTCTATGTGGTTATTTTTGAAAGAGGTTCTATACAACACAAAACCTGGTTTAATTCAATATGAATGATCACATTTCTTAGATGCAGTAAGTGGTTATCTACTATGTTCTATGTGGTTATTTATGAAAGAGGTTTTGTACAAGAAATATAAGTGGTTTAATTGAATATAAATCATTCATTTCTTAGGTGCAGTAAGTGGTTATGTACTAAGTCCTATGTGGTTATTTCTGAAAGAGGTTCTGTACAACAATAAAAGTAATTTAATTCAATATCAATGATCACATTTTTTAGGTGCAGTAAGTGATTTCCTACTAAGTTCTATGTTGTTATTTTTGAAAGAGGTTCTGTACAACAATAAAAGTGGTTTAATTCAATATCAATTATCACATTTCTTAGGATAGATTTCATCAATATGGTTGCCATCCAAACTTTTATGAATAACCAAACTTAAATTTTCATCCATAAAGGATTTTATACTCAATCATAAAATTCATAAACATTAAACAGTACAACATATTCTTCATTACAGAAACTAAACAACCTAAAATATGTACATTATGTTCAATATGTGTTCTCGTACTTCAATGTATTCAACTTGGTCATGTTGTCCTACTTCATGAATTAATCAATGCCTAAAGCATCCCACATTTCTTCAATATCCTACTGCGATGAACATTATCTTCGTGTAATACCCACTGACAAACCATATGTTGTTGCACAACTTGTAATTGTTCCTGCAATAACAATACTCTTGTTAAATATTACACTTAAAAACCTTTTATCATAAATCATATTGAAATAAACATGTACATAAACCTTTTACTTAGAGACTGAGAAGAGAATTGATTGAAAAGTGAAAATAAAAGTGCAGCTTTAGAGATTGCATTAGTTTGTCCATATCACTATATCCTACACATTTTTCAAAACACAATCAACATCATTGTATAATGAGAGTGACAAGTTCAGTTTCATGTATTGGTAAAATAATATGTATTTAACTAATGCATGCATAAAGTGGAACTGTGATTATATAATAGTTACAACACGTCTTTAGCTAACAAAAACATAAATATTCATAAAACCCATCATATGACATCAGTGAGCACATACACCAGTATTCACACTATTATGTTTACAACCAATAGTACCCACCACAAAAATGAAAGTTATTACACACTAACACACTAACACGGTCTTAACCAATACACCAGCAAGTTCACCTTCATTCTAAAAGGAAAACAAATATAGAATTGCATGTAGTTTGAAAAATAGATTTTGCAGAATGTATTAAAAAGAATAAACTGAGTTACAAATCATAATGCAGAGTTTTTGTTTTTCTTATCATTTAACTATGTATATGATACCTGCAAAATGAATATACCCTGTTGCCATATAATGAAGAAAAGGATGTAGTCCCAAGTTCCATATATTTGTCTGAAGAAGTTTGTGTTGTGTTCTTTAAATTATATGCAATCTTTTATGGTTCAGCAAATGTTAGTATGATAGCAAGAGCTTGATCTGCTTATACTTTGGTGGACATGTGAAACTTCAATTCTATACAAATAAGTAAGTTTTGTTGAAGAGATTTGTATGTTGATGATGTGAGATAGAGGGCTATAGTAAAGTTCAAAATGTGATTTTATTACTGCAAAAAATAATTGAGGAGGACTAGAGTGTAAGGTGAAGCTATTAGTATTGCCATTAATCAAATAAATGTAATACAATTAGGCAGTTTTTCGATCTCTATCAACTTCAGAGGGCATGTAAAAAAGTGTATGAGCTTTTGGAAAAGAGAAAGGGTTGTAAGGGTAGTAGTACTTGCAGGGTTATTGTCTAAGTCTGCCCATGACCACAACCATCATTTATGCCATGTCTTCATCATTAACGACCACTTTGCTCATATTGGCTTAAAACCATGGTCCTTCCAATCCAACTTCTTTTTTGGTTTTTCTTATACTATTAATTAGCACAATTACTTTAATCCTAAAATACTCTTTAATTTTTTTATAAGATAAGAAATCATTTATTGTGATGATCGTGAAAGTGATGAATTTAATCAAAAACAAAGATAATGTAAATCCATAAAATGAACTTTAGCTTAAATCACCTTCAAAATTTCAGCCAAGATTTAGTGTAGGAAAATGTGATTAGGTTGAGTCAATTACAACTTTCTATGGACTTACCAGAGACATTTAAAATATGACCTTTCTCGACCGAAAAAACTTCATTATGAGTATTCTTACAGATTCGAACTTTATCATCCGCATTGTGCCATAGACATTGGAAGTTCCACACTGATAAGCAAGCAATGGAACTTGTGGGAGGTTTCATAGTTAATCTTCCTTAACATGTTTTATTTTTTTAGTTAATGTCACATTCAAACTATTACACTATTCATGGTTTAAAACAACATACTTACAAGCTACAAAAGTGAGGAAACTTGACATGATTTTGGTTACTGTACAATTCTACAGGTGAAAGAAAAACAAGAGCCTATTTTATTAACAACATAATATATGAACATGCATCTAATATAACAAATATCTTATTAATCATAGGCACAAAATTTAACATTATTATCATCATCCCCTAATGAAGACAACCTTCCCTTGTAAACTTTTAAACGTACTGATTTTGTCAAAACTGGGCATATCCCGGATTGTAATTTTTTTGAAACACAAATTAACTTACAAAGCGATAAACAAATGTATCCACACTCAGATTCAACCAGAGAACAAATATAGACCCTTATCTGGCTCGAACCAAAATAATAACAACCCACATTGTATCCAAACTGCCTTAATAAAAACATTCGAACTTCACATGCAGAGAATAGACATAAAATTTCCAGAAACTAACTGTTATACAGTCCATCACCCCAACTGCTCAAAAGGGTAAAACTACAAAAGAAAAAATTAGAAAACCCTTACCTCAAAGTCACACACGAAATAAGCCACAAAAATGGAAACGCCAACCTAAAACCTCACAGCCATTGGAAACTTCCACAACCACCAATTGGGATCGGCACAATGATGCTACACCTTCAAACCCACGAAAAACCTCTACAACCACCGATTCAACCACTTCAAAAACACAAATGGGAAACAACGAAGAAGGAGGGAAAACGTGAGAGAAGCAGGTCAGAGAAAGTTAACCTAAATGGTTTTTTTCATTCACTGTCGAAAGAAGAACGAAAACTAAATTTACATTTCTCCCCTTTTACCCTCAAGTAGAATGCCATTTTTTAAAAAAAAAAATTACGTGTGCCGTGTCATATGAATCTAACTGACACGTAGGCGTGTCATTGTATTACTACTCTTCTGAATATGGATAAAATACAGTAATGGGAAGCAGCAACAATGTACAAGAGAGGAAGAAGAAGATGAAGATGAGTATACATACATACATATATACGAACAAAATAATCGCAATCCAATCTCTGTAAAAGGTTGAAATCCCTTGAAAGAATGAGCAGAATGAGCAGAATAAGAATCAATTTACGGTCCAAGCATAAAGCAACAGAGAGAAACCAGTGGCATTGCTACCACAAGATTTCGTGGATGAAGAACACGAAGATCTCCCACACTCACTACTCTCCTCTGCCCACTGCAACACGCTTGAACCCGAAACGCTTTTCTTTATTAACTTCCTTTCCGCCACCGCCATTTCCGGCCACACCGCTCCGTCCCCCACTTGAAACACAAAAACACCGTGACCGTTCTTCTTCTCACCGTCGTCGTTAACCACCCAACTCAACACGTCCCAATAAAACTCCACTTCGATTCCGTCGATCAATATTTTCTCGTACCCTCGGAACTTCCACGCCAACCGTTTCACCACCAGCCGCGTCTCGCCGTCCACTTTCACGCGCATCGCACCCCCGCCGCCGCCGCACTCGATCTCTATCACGTGCTTGGACCCCATGAACACCGCACGCGACACGTAGCATCTGCTTCCGAACACGTGCTCTCTCCTCGACAGCAGAACCGGCTCAACGAGGTTGTCGCTTTCGCCCTTGCCCAACATCTTGCGCCGCCGGGTTAGATCGCGGAGAAGATCGCCGAGGAAAAATTGGAGCTTGCCATTGTGGGTGATCGCGAGGTAGAACCGCGATTCCGGTTCGGCGGAGTTTTGTGCGAACTCAGCGCGCGTGAAGTTCCAGTGGAGCTTGATTTTGCGGTGGCGTATGGATTTTGCACCGTGGCGTGTGAAGAAAGAGAGCGTTGTTGAAGAGTTAAGAGAAATTGTGACGGAAAAGGCATCTGCGGCGGAAACCGTTAGAGAGTGAGAGAAAAGGGCTTTGGACCAACTGAGAGTGAGATAAGTGGGGGAGTTGCATAGTTGAGTTTGGTATATGCATGTTACCACATTCTGAGGAACTTGGGAACAGTAACTGCTGCCTGAAGAAGAAGAAGAAGTTGTGTTGGGTTGTCTGAAACTGAAACAACCTGCGATCATGTTGTTCGATTTCTTCTACGCTCCAACCATGACCATAAAGGTGCGTGCTTTTTCTTTGTAGGTGAATGAAAGATGGAGAGGATGTATTAATAGAAGTTTAATTTGAAGGATGTTGAAAAAAGTGTGGTGCGTAACATGGTTTTAATGATGAGAACAGAAGGGTAGTTTGGTTGGAATGATGAAGGTCAGTTGCAGTGACTTTTGATTTGGTCATGTTTTTTTTTCCTTGATTTGCGCCTTTGACAGGGCAAGCCATTGGAACAGTGGGTTCTTTATCATGTGCCACTGAGCTGGGTTGCACTCACTTTTTCCAACTCATCGAACTCACTGTCTACTTATGTAAAACACTTTCTCATTTACTTACATCACAACTTCCCCTTTTCTCAATTCATGTATTGTGTCAATCATCCCAAAAGCTGCTCATTATTATAATGTGTGCAACGTATCTTTAATCATTATATTCTCACACCATTTACCAACAATTCAGATTTTTTTTTACTGTCTTTTGCTGTGTTCTTAAAACATCAAAATTAATAATATCCATCAATATATTTTCCAGACAAAACATAAAAACAATATAGTTAGAATAGAGAATCCAAATTCTTTGGCCAATTTCACCATTTTAATGCATGCTTATATTAGTTTTTATACTTTCAATGTTAATTGTATAAATTGAACTTTCTTTTAAGCAACGTAAATTTTACCTGTATTCTTTAACTAAAAGTTATATAATGTGTTTTGATCAATTAGTATTATCGTTACAATAAATCATCATTCGTTTTAACTTCTTTTGTTACAGTTTTAAGGACCAAATGTTATATTATTGGTTCTACATTGATAGTAAATATTTCATTCCAATTTTATCGAGTGACATCGTTAAGATTGAGGTAATATTTGTTTTTAGAGGTTTGTTCACCACAATTTTATTCATAAAAGATATCTCGATAGGTGGAATGAATATATAAACTCTGCTTAATCTTGTGTAAGACCCATGAAAAATATTTACTTTAATAGTAACAATTTTATTACTAATAGTAAATTTTTTTGCGAATGGAAAATATAATTAATAAATTTATGTAAAAATAAAATGTGGAAAGCTAAATAAGAATTTTGGTAACTTAAATGGTAGAAAATTGTGGTGATTTCAAGAACATCGGTTCAAACTCTTTTCTACCTTTTTGTTTAACAAAAATTAAAATAGTGATAGTGGATAAACACTCCACGTTTGAAGTCATGAGGGATCAGATATGTCAAGTTGTGATTAAAATATTAATATAATAAAATAATATTAAAATAATAAATAATATTAAAAAATTGTTAAATAGTAAAAATTTTGGACTATAAATAGCCATGAGAGGGGAGATTATTCTGCACAAAGAGAGGAAGAATCAAGTGAGAAATCTTGAGAAATAGAGAAGAAAGAGTTAGGAAGAAATTTTTAGTTGCAAGAAGAGTAGAAATTCTTGAGGGTTTTCGGGGAAACAAATTATGAGCAAGAGATTAAGTCTGGAATAGAGGTAGGGGAGCTAACATTTCTAAGCTTTTATATTATGATTTAGTATTGTTTTATTACTATTTATGTCTTGAAATTCTGTGTGAATACTGTTAATGAAAAACATATGTGCTTGGTGTATATCTATCTATATTTAATTTTCGTGTTAAATATGTTGTTGTTTTGAATCTGTAAATAAGAAATTTGTTAAAAACTACTTGAGGAACACTTTGGCTAAGGAAAGACTTGGTACTTAAGTTGTCCATGGTGACACACCTCTCTTTCCAAGAAGTCTACTCGATAGGTTTTTAACTTAAATCCTATTGAACAGATTAAGTACTATTAAACTATTATGCAATATACTCAATTGATATAAAATATGTGATGGATTCATCTTTCTGGAAGGATAAGAAGATGTCAACCGGCTATGCCAGAAGTAGAAGTGTCGGTTTTGGACATATTGTTGAGGACTAACCTTGTGGATGGTATGGAATATTTTGGAAGCGTATTTGTAAGAAGAAGTAGAAGTCATCACAAGTGCATAACCTCCCGTGACCGCTCATCAATGTTACCAATAGGGAGTATTGGTAAATCTTGAAGAAATTTGTTTTGATGATGCTACAAGAAGTTTTAGTTGAAGAAGATATTAGAATTAGTTAAAAGCAAGTTGTAGAAATTAAATGTAGTAGGAAATTCTTGTAAACCTTGTAAAACTTGCATTTTTAACCTGCAATAATCGATTATGATTAAGCAATAATCGATTATCACAAGTCATACTTGAATAATCGATTATCACTTCATATAATCGATTATCACTTCATATAATCGATTATCACATCTTTGAAAACCTGTAACGGACTTGAATAATCGATTATCACTTACAATAATCGATTATTCATGGCAGTTGGGAGCTGTCCTTTGGCATTCAGTGTACTTGGCTATATATTTTGATTTGGAGAAATCAGAAGGTAACGTTGTTGAACAGAAGCTCTTGCAGAATACTGTTTGTCAGAGGAAGTTCTCAGAAGCTATAGTTCAAGTTCCCTTGCTTGGTCTCGTGAACAGGAGAGGCTCGCGTGTCGTGTGTCGATAGTCGGAGCAAGCTCTCTTCGAGTTAGCAAGGTGCTCTGCCTGGTCTCGTGAATAGGAGAAGCTCGTGTTTCGTTTGTCGATAGTCAGAGCGGTTCTCTTCGAGTTGGCAGAGTGTTCTTCTTCCGGTTCGTTCGTCGAAGGAAGGTTTATTTATCTGCTTTATTCACTATTTCTTGTAATCTGTTAAATAACTTTTTAGTGAAAAAGGTTAATCACTATTTATAGTGATTAACGACTGGACGTAGATTCTTTTGAATCGAACCAGGATAAAAATTGCTTGTGTGATTTTCTATTCCCTACACTCTTTATCTTTTACGCATATCAACTGTTTGATAAATTTTCTCTAAGAAAATTGTTTTTCTAAAACAGACCATTAAACTTGATTTGTGACCGTAACACGCTTTCCGAATATTTTATTCCGCTGCGCGACTCTATAACGGTATCGATTGTTCCAACAATTGGTATCAGAGCTTGCTTTGATAGTTTTTCAAAATTTGTGAAAATGGCTGGTCACAATCAAAACCATGTATATGCTGAGGGTGCTTCCATTAACAGACCTCCATTGTTTACTGGTGATAACTATGCTTTTTGGAAAGTCAGAATGGAAATTTTTATGGGGTTTGTTGACAGAGGCATCTGGGAAGCTGTACTAAATGGTCCCTGTATTCCAAAAAGAACTATTGATGGTGTAGAAGTAGAAAAACCATACTTTAACTGGACTGTTGAGGAAAATAGAAGAGCCCAATTTGATATTAAGGCTCGGAATATAATTTTTTCTACACTAACCATTGATGATTTTTTCAAAGTTTCTGTTTATGAAAGTGCTCAGGAAATGTGGGAATTTTTAAAAGTCACTCATGATGAAGTATCGAATGTGGCTAAGTTGACTTGTTCGAATTCATGCTCTACATCAAACTCCTCAAGCTCAAGCGATTCTAATGAGCAAGAAAATCTATGCTTGATGGCCAATGATAAATTATCTGAAAGCAAAATCTTGAAGGAAAAGAAGGACTATCAAGGTTCCTCTTCAAGTTTCAAATGTTATGGATGTGGTGAAAGAGGCCATGTGAAAGCTTATTGTTCAAGCAACAAAAGAAGTAAAGAAAGAAAAGAAAAGAAAATTCACAAGAAGAAAAAGGTTCACATTGCGTCGGAGGATAATGCATCAACCACCTCTAGTTCAAGTGATTCAGTTGAAGAAGTAAACTTATGTTTGACAGCTAATGTTGATGACACTGCAAGCCAAGTAAGTTGTTCTAATTCTGAATCTAGTGAATTTGATTTGCAAAAAGCTTTTCTTGAATTGCTTGATGAATCTGAAAAATTGAATGTTGCTCATAAAAATTTGAAAAAGGAATTTAAAGAATTGCGAATTAAATATGAGAAGGCATTAGATGAGGAAGTAAGTTTGAGAAATAAAATTTGCAACTTGGAAATGAAAGAGTCTTCAAATGTTGAACATCCTGTTGAATGTCTTTCATGTAAGAATCATATGCTTGATATTGATATTCTTGAAAATCTTCTTGAAGTTGCAACTGGAAATAATAATGTTGAAATGCCTATAACTGTTAGAAAGGTTTATAAAAACAAAAGTGTTTTTAAAAGTAAGAACCAAATTAAAAGAATCCATAGGGTATGGGTTGAAAAAGGAACTGTGTCTTATAGAAATCCAAATGTTGTCACATGCTTTTATTGTATGAAAAAGGGACACACTTCTAACAAATGTAGAATTAAACATTTTGATGTTCCAAATGGAAAATATGCTTGGATTCCTGTTATAAAGTAAATTGTCTCTAACCTCAAAGGACCCAAATGAGATTATGGGGACCAAAACTCTATTGTTTTGCTTTGCAGGTTAATTTTTCAAAACGAAAAGAAGACTCTATGGTATCCTGGTATTTTTTAAGAGCTTTGAAATAATTTGTGAATGTTAGATGTGTCTTAAGTTGAAAATTTGGCCCAAATTTGTGTTTTTCAGAAATTAACGTAAATAATCGATTATCAAGGGTAATAATCGATTATCTCGTCCTCAAAAATTTGGATTTTGACAATTTGGCTCGCACATAATCGATTATTTAAAGTAATAATCGATTATCTTAAGTCACAGCGTAAAAAAAAAAAAAAAAAAACTTTTTTTATATTTTTTTTATTTTTTTTGGAGTCTGTTTCTAAAAGGGGATTATTACATTCAGGGGAAGATATATGAGGTATTATGCTCTTTCATGTTATGAAATTTCAATTTTATTTATGTTTTGAAATGCATCTTTTGATTAATTGAGGGGGAGATCATATTTAGGGGAGCCTTTAACATCCGATCTTTTTGCTTCTGATCAAAAAGGGGGAGAAGAATAATACAAGGGGAGAAGTATAAATTATTAGAGGTATTGCTAACCTTATTGTTGTTTGTTAGCTTGTATGTTTCGCAGGTAAGCCAAACTTGCTTTTAAAATTTGAATTTTTGATCATCATCAAAAAGGGGGAGATTGTTACCAATAAGGAGTATTGGTAAATCTTGAAGAAATTTGTTTTGATGATGCTACAAGAAGTTTTAGTTGAAGAAGATATTAGAATTAGTTAAAAGCAAGTTGTAGAAATTAAATGTAGTAGGAAATTCTTGTAAACCTTGTAAAACTTGCATTTTTAACCTGCAATAATCGATTATGATTAAGCAATAATCGATTATCACAAGTCATACTTGAATAATCGATTATCACTTCATATAATCGATTATCACATCTTTGAAAACCTGTAACGGACTTGAATAATCGATTATCACTTACAATAATCGATTATTCATGGCAGTTGGGAGCTGTCCTTTGGCATTCAGTGTACTTGGCTATATATTTTGATTTGGAGAAATCAGAAGGTAACGTTGTTGAACAGAAGCTCTTGCAGAATACTGTTTGTCAGAGGAAGTTCTCAGAAGCTATAGTTCAAGTTCCCTTGCTTGGTCTCGTGAACAGGAGAGGCTCGCGTGTCGTGTGTCGATAGTCGGAGCAAGCTCTCTTCGAGTTAGCAAGGTGCTATGCCTGGTCTCGTGAATAGGAGAAGCTCGTGTTTCGTTTGTCGATAGTCGGAGCGGTTCTCTTCGAGTTGGCAGAGTGTTCTTCTTCCGGTTCGTTCGTCGAAGGAAGGTTTATTTATCTGCTTTATTCACTATTTCTTGTAATCTGTTAAATAACTTTTTAGTGAAAAAGGTTAATCACTATTTATAGTGATTAACGACTGGACGTAGATTCTTTTGAATCGAACCAGGATAAAAATTGCTTGTGTGATTTTCTATTCCCTACACTCTTTATCTTTTACGCATATCAACTGTTTGATAAATTTTCTCTAAGAAAATTGTTTTTCTAAAACGGACCATTAAACTTGATTTGTGACCGTAACACGCTTTCTAAGTATTTTATTTCGCTGCGCGACTCTATAACGGTACCGATTGTTCCAACAATCAACGTATCATCCGAATGAGTGTCTATTGGGTATTGTGGAATGAATGTCTATTGAGTATTGTGGGATGAGTGTTTATGGGGTATTGTGGGATGAGTGTCTATTAGGAATTGTGGTATGATGGGATGAGTATCTATGATGCGATTGTTGTATGATGGTATGAGGGTGTCTGACATAATTATTATATGATGTTTGTTGAGTGTATCAAAGTAATTATGCATGTTTTATAAATGATTTGTTGCATGTTAGCTCACCCTACTTGTTTGTGTTTGTGTATGTGCAATGATCGTATAATTCGTTATACGAGAGCAGATGAAGGAATGTCGTCTGATTCAGTGCCAATGAAGAAAGAGATAGAATAATAAATTAGAAGAATTTGAGTTATATTTATGAGTTTGTAGTTGAAATCTGAGTTTAAAACATATATATATATATATATATATATATATCAACTATGAATTATCAAGTGTGAGATTATGGGATATTACCTTAAATGTAATGCTACAATATATCAATTATGAATTATCAAGTGTGAGATTATATATATATATATATCAACTATGAATTATCAAGTGTGAGATTATGGGATGTTACCTTAAATGTAATGCTACAATATATCAATTATGAATTATCAAGTGTGAGATTATGGGATGTTACACCTTGACTTCCAAGTTTTTCGAGTGACATTATTAGAGTCAATCACCATACATATAAGGTGTTGTTTGTCACAATTTATTTTTTAAAAGGTGTCCCGGTGAGTGGAAAGAGTATTTAAGTTGTGTTTGACCTCAACTCTCAAGTCCATGGAGTGACATTGTTAAGATCAATTACCATACATGGTATTGTTTGCTTTAGAGCCTTGTTTGTCATGATTTTGTCCTTAAAAGACGTTTCGAATAGAGAAAAGAAAAATAAGTATTGAAATTGTCTTAACCCTCGTCTCCTAAGTGACGTGTTATTATTATATATGGTAGTAATAATATGTATGCCATTTATTTGTTTTCTCCTAGTGTTTTCAAAGAAATTTTTACCCATCTGTTTAATTTGTTAGTGTACCGTTTGCCCAACTTGGTCGAGCTCTAAGGCCAAGCTCAAGGTTGCCCTTCATCTAGGTCGAGCTTTAGGCCATCCTTTTTCTAGGTCGAGCTCTAGGTAAACCACCTTATCCCTCCTTCATCTAGACTAACTGTTTAGGCCATCCTCCATCCGGGTCGAGCTCTCGGTCATCCTCCACCAGGATCAAGCTTTAGGTTGTCTTTCATTCGGGTCGAGCTTTAGGTCGACTACCCTAATCGTTCTCCATCCAAAGATCATCATGCACATTATATGCATCACTTGCCAACCAAACAGTCATCTACTGACTTTTGCATCAAAATATTACTTCGAAATTAAAAAAAATTTACTTCGAAATCCACTCTCGTTTATCTCCAAATTTACTCAATTAAACAACAAAAAAATTTACCTTCAAATCCTCTCAAATCCCCTGAATCACTCTCCCCCAAATTCATTCAAGTGAACAAAGTCTTAGATTTTTTCTTATATCCTCTTAACTATGAGTTTTTTTTATGATATGATTTTCATCTTTATGTTTTTTTTATAAATGTTATTTTCTTAGGTACTATATTTTTTATGGATTTTTTTTATCTTTTATTGAATTTTCTTTGTGTTTTCAAGAGTTCAATATGTTTACAACTCTTTTTGTTATTGAATATATCACAAAAAGAATTATTAAATAATATAAATTATTTCTAAAGTATAAATGAATTCATAACCTAGGATAAAAAATTATTAAGTATTGTAATTATTGAAATAATTTATATGGTGATGTTAAAATATGAGGTGAGTTACTACTAATATGTTTAACAGTTGTAAGAATTACGAATGGGTTAAACTTTAATGATGTTAATGGTACAAAGGAGTAAAAACACATCAGAAATTTCATTAAAAAAAATATAGAAAAAAACATTTGAAAAACATTCAACCACAATATTCGATCACTGATTTGAGTTAATCAACGAATTATATTGTAATAAATTTATTCTATTTTAAGATGGGTTATATGTGAGATGTATAATTTATATATTTTAATAATTGATAATTTTAAAAAATTATTAAAATTTAACCCAATAAAATATTACATATGATTAACGAGAAGACATAAAATGTTTAAAGAATTATGAAAATATTTCATTCGTTTTTTCTTTCTCCGAAACAAACATTGATTTAAAAACAAGACTAAAAATATATTGTTTGAAGTAGGCATACATTTTTATGTGTGGAAATGATTGTTATCTTGACCATATTTTTTTTAAATTAATTGTTAATATATTTGCATAACTTAATAAAAATACATTTTTCAAAATTATATTCATTAGGTAGTCTCACGTCAACTAGAGATAAGGCCAATTTAAAATATATGAGTGAGTGCAAATCTCATCTCATGAATTGGTTTTGTAGGATTGAGTTAGACAAACCTCACTCTACTTGTTAGAAATATTATCTTTATTTTATATTTAGTTAGTTTGTTATTATTTTTTGTATTTTGGGCTTAGTCCATTTTTTTTCTATTATAAATAAAGGACCCTTTTTGTACATTCAACACAAGGGAGATTAATCTCGTATATGGTTTTCACTATATTTAACTTGGTATTAGAGTGGACTCGCTCTGTTGTCTCGCCCGTGCCGCTGTCCACCAATCGTCCATTGTCTGCCGGCAGTCCACCGTCGTCATAGTTTCGTTGGTCTAAACCCTTAGGGTTTTCTTATTCCTTGTTGGTACGATTCGTTTTCTTCAGAAATGACATATGACAATACTCTTTCCTTCTCTAGAAATCTATCAATTACCTCCGAGAAACTAAATGGAAAAAATTATCTATCATGGTCTGTTGCCGTTGAAACGTGGTTCCTTGGCCAAGGACATTATGACCACCTTGAGCGAGATGGAAGCCATGTGCCTGTTGAAAAAGCTTATCAGTGGAAACAAACAGATTTCCAGTTGTATGCCATGTTGTGGCAATCAGTGGAACCTAAACTTCTTATATCTTTGAGGGCTTTCAAAACTTGTCATTCCTTTTGGAAGAAAGCTCAAAGCATCTATGTCAACGATATTCAACATCTCTATGACACTACAAACAAGCTTGCATCTCTTAAAATGACAGACCATGATATGATATCCTTCATGGTTGAAGCCCAATATGCTGTCGAAAAACTTAGGATGTTTTTTGAAGGGGACCCATTAGAGGATATCAAGAAGAAACTAGACAAATTTTACATGGTGTTGATCCTTCGTGCCTTACACCCCGATTTTGATCATCTTAGAGATCAACTTCTAAGTAGTCATGAAGTCTCCTCCATGGAAACATTGATCACTCGCCTTCTGCGTGCTCCGGTATCTCAAACCGGAGGAAACATTGATCACTCGCCTTCTGCGTGCTCCGGTACCTCAAACTCAAGAAATGCATGAATTAGTGAAACATCTGTCATGGTTGTTACACGAGAAAGAAGAGGACGATGAGGTCAATGACGTTCTCAATGTACACCTTTTAAAAAAATAGATTAAAAGAATAAATCAAACTCAAAATAATTACTACTCATGAGTTCACCTGTTAACAGTACATTATATTATTTTTACATTATGATTTACTTATCATTAGAAATTATTGATCTTTTTATTAATTATACTGATGACATAAAAAAAATAAGTATAATATTGCCTAATCATTTTGTTACTTTTTTTACTATTATTATTTAGACAGAAGAATAAATGTAATATTTAAGATACTTAGGGTATTTTTTTAATACAAAATATATTTAGATTTAGATTTTAATGATGATGCACGATAATGTAAAAAGTATTATATTATCATCTAATTAAATTTATATTTAATATGACTATTAGAAAACCATTATGCATTAGAATACATAATTTTATTTGTCTTATCTTTAATCTCAATATCATCCAAATTTTATGTCCTATTAATTTTTTCGTAAATGTCAATATCAATTTGGTAAAATAATAATTATTTTGACTTAAATCAATTTAAATTCCAATTAAAAGGGTTGGTGATTAAAATATCACAATTACATCATTAAATTTATACAAACAAATTAAATAATAAATAATAGATAAAAATTAACAGTTTAATTAATAAATATTTTTTAATTAAATTTAAATTTGATTTTGAATTATACCAATAGGCTACTACTCTGAGCAGAATTATGCTTAAGTATTTTAAAGTTATAAATGAAGAAAAAACCTGAGTGCAAGAGAAAAATTCATAAAAAGTTATCAATCTAAAATTCCTGAACAAAAGAATATTTAATTTAATTCAAGTATACCAATAGTATAAATTTATTTTAATTTTTCTTGAATGATAAATTATCATTTTTAATAACAAACATATTTGTGATAAATTGTATCATATGAAAGTTAAAATAAATAAAAAATTGGTTTATTCCTTCATCTAAAAGTTTTAAATTATGTTTTTTAATTCTACATTTATTTATTATTCGTGTGATGACTGCTAACATAAACAAAACAATGAGTGATATTTTTTTAACAAAAGAAAGAATAATGTAATATTCAAAAGTGTTGGTAAAAGTATTAATAAAACTTTAAAATAATTGATACTTTGATTACTAAGCAAAGCATGTTAAGCACGAAATCCTTGTTCTAATTCGTGGGAGAGATGGTGCTTGCAATTCCACCACCTTGTGGGGTCCACGTCCTATATACAGTTCCTCACAATCAATTTTAACTTCCATCTTTTTTGTATAAAAATTATAACACGTTATATTAGAGAATCAAAATATTTTAAAAAATGTTATTCAAATAGAATCTAATTAAAATAAACAGATTAAATTTTGTGCAATATCACCCACAAATGGCATGTTATTATATATAATAAATTTATTAGTTTTTGTAATTTTAAATTTTTATCCAATTCTTGTTTTATTCGGAAACACCCCAAATATTATTGTACAGAAAAAGTAGAAAAATATATATTGTTTATGATTAATATATTTATCGTGGAATGAAAATTAAACTGAGAAAACTGTTATATATGCGAAAGAGAAGGACATGGCAATAGATTGATTAGTACACATGAACAGTGTCTGATTGAATCTTTTGACGAAAGACGCAATTTCTGGAATTCAAGTTTCACGTTCTTTTCTTCTATTTTTCGTGTCAGTAAAAGCTTGGTCTCACTGCAAAAGGGAAAAAAAGAGAGATACAGACACAGTATAAAAATACAACCTTTTTCCATTTTCACGGGTCCCAACAATACCCAGTTTCCGTTTTCTTCATTCTCTTACACCCGTTATTTTGCTTCTTTCAGTCGCCATCTTAAGGTTCTTTTCATTTTATGTTATATTCCGTTGTGATTTTTTTCCCCTGAAGAAATTTCAATCGTTGGTAACGCATGGACATTGAAAGTGAAAGAAGTATGTTTTTTTGTCTGCTTCTGTCTGGGGTCTGAGCTGTTTTTCTCTCCACATTCTCTTTATTTGTCTTGAATGTATTCTCTCTAGTGGGATTCATGGGTTCTGCCTCCGTATTCAAAAAAATCTTTCCTTTATGGGTTTTTATGATCATGTTAGGGTAAGAAGAGTCTGTCCGAACTTGTTTTTGAGACTTTCACCTTGTTGCTGAGTGGGTATTTTTGTCCATTTCAAATCTGGGTTCCATCTGTTTGTTGAAAACCCCCAAAGGGAAAAAGGTTTCGTAGTTGAATTGAATTGAATTGAGGAAAAGAATGAAGGATTTTCCATCCTGTTTTGGTGAGAATGGGGTTCAAGTTGCGGATTCTTCGTCTTCAAGCGCTAATAAAAGTGCCCAGAACGTGGTTACTTGTGTTTATCAATGCAGGGTTGGCGGTAGTTCCTGTCTGATTACCGTCACATGGAGTAAGAATTTGATGGGGCAAGGTCTTGGTGTAGCGATCGACGATTCCTCAAGCCAGAGTCTTTGTAAGGTGGATATCAAACCGTGGGGATTTTCCAAGAGGAGAGGATGTAAGAGTCTAGAGTTTCGTTCTTGTGGAGTTGACGTGTATTGGGATCTTTCTTCGGCTAAATTTGGTTCCAGCCCGGAACCTGTGGGGGGATTCTATGTTGCAGCTGTAGTGGATGGACAGATGGTTCTTCTTCTGGGGGATTTGAAGAGAGAAGCTTTCAAGAAGACCAATGCCAGCCCATTACCCCACAATGCATTTTTGATTGCCAAGAAAGAGCATGTTTTTGGTAAGAAGTTGTATGGTACCAAAGCTGTATTTTGTGACAATGGCCAAATTCATGACATTGTGATTGAGTGTGACACTGCAAGTGTTAGTGATCCGAGCCTTGTAATTCGCATAGACAGCAAAACAGTGATGCAAGTGAAGCGGTTGAGATGGAAGTTCAGGGGGAATCACACTATTCTGGTAGATGGCCTTGCAGTGGAAGTTTTCTGGGATGTTCATAATTGGCTCTTTGGTACATCCCTTGGAAACGCTGTCTTTATGTTCAGGACAAGCCTGTCCGCTTTGGACAAGTTGTTGGCTACCCAACCGCCTTCTGATTTGCCGTGGTCTTTCTCTGAGAGATTTCCTGAGACCAAATTGCAGGGTCCTGGTTTCTCGCTTAACTTGTATGCTTGGAAGAGCCAATAGATATGCAGAAATCCATCACATATAGAGTACTAACAGACCTCTCAGTGATATTTGGTTTATCAACCGTGTGATCGAAACATTGTTGAGTAAAAATGAGTGCTTTTGTTTCTCTCATTCCCTTGTCAAATTCATATCCTGTTTAGTTGAGCTGAGGTATTTGAACAGATCAGAAACTTTTTTTTCCTCTGAAATGGCTGTACATTTGTCTTCAATTGGCAACTTTATGGTTCATATTACTAAGAATACAAACTTTACAGTATGTTTATTCAATCACATCTCTATTCTCTTTAAATCAGTAAGTATTACCTACTTTTCCCTGTTGTGGGTCTTCATATGTTTTGACTTTAGTATTTTACTTACAATTGATGATTCATTCCATGAAGCACGCAAGGCTTTTCCATTATATTGCTAACACCCAGGTACTAAGAAGGCCATAACATTGAATAACTGGTAAACTTAGCAGAGCTGAGGTTGAAGATGAAGATAGTGCCAAGATCTCCAAAATATCAAAACTCCCTTTAGCAACCATCTGAATTTTTAATGTACCTTAGGGAACTGAGATGGTGATGAAGCTGTCATCAGCCTGGAGGATTTATAGTTGTTTTATGTGCTGTGATGGGGCATGAATATGAATATATTTTTGCCTGTGTTGGATTGCATACTCTGATGTCTGATAATAATTAGCAAGTTTGATACGAGAGTCTGGCCAACTATATTCATGTGCTGGCTAGTGAATCATTATTGCATATTTTAAATCTTTCCATTGTTGAACCTCTATTGCCAGCTCATTAAGGCCTCAGATGTTAAATAAATATATCTTTATGACCATTTAGTCTGTTGCATGACCCTTTAATCCCATTTCTGCAGCAGAACTAAACTTGATAACAATAGTTTAACAATGGTAATTTCTATTTAAAACCTTCATTCTGCGATTTCAGTTGCAACTCTCAGAAACAAAAGGTTTTTGAACTATGCAAGCTAAACAAAAAAACTATGCAGAGTCCTTTTTTATACTGTTCTTAATCTTAGCATGTGGATATTTTATTCTGACTACCTTATTCCTTAAATCATGGATAATTTCTTATCAATTTGTTTTTAATACCTAAGTTCTTGGTAAATTGGAATGTAATTTAATTTAGTAATTTCTTTTTCTTTGATATTTCATTTGGCATGAAGTGATTTCACAAGCATGTTGCGTAAAGAATGCACAGCTCTGAAGGATGTTGGTGAGATGTAGCATGTAAAATAGCCACAACAAATTCGTCTGATAAAAAGATGTTTTTTCAGGTTTTCTTGTCGTCCAGGACCCATTTGAATAAGTCGCAACCTCATGTTTTCATCCTTTGAAAGCAACTTACATATTACAATAAAAAAATAATCTTTTTATACTCATTTATTTTAAAATAGCTGCATCACAAATTCACAACAACCCATAATAGAGATAATATGGTAATTAAAAAAAATGAATTTTTGCTACTATACCTTCGTGGATGTAGTTAAAAATTTAATCCTGTTAATTATATAAAAACAATTATTTCTTTTACTAATAAAAAGGGAACTTTACTCATTTTATTTCGAGAGCTACAAATCAATTTATCCATTCACTTCGTATTTCCAGCAGAAGTAAATAAAAGTTAGTATAGTTTTTATTAGAATAATAATTACAAAAAATATTTCAATTAAAATTGGTTTTATATAAAATATTTTTTAAATTGAAATTAAAAGAAAAATATTACTAGTTAATATTATATTTATTAATATTTTGATGTGATTTTCCCTAATTGGTAGCGAGACGTAAATTTTGCAAATGTTTTGAGAGATGTTGGAGATTTGTCTGCATTTTCTAAAATCAATCTCAATTTTTAATATAACAAAATATAGAAGGAAAAGATTTAACAGATTAATGTTATCAACTGAATCTAATACAAATTCAATGTAATTTTTTCTTTCAGTTTGGCGTCTAATAAGAAAAATATTAATGTTTGTTTTATTGAATAGATTAAAACTTTATTGGATATCATACTAATATACATAAAGTAATTAAAATATAATATCTGAATTTCAGAATAACATCAGTATCGAACATCAATTTCACGTGAACCACACAAATAATGAGAAGTGCCACCCACAACCATGTCAAAACCAAAACCAATCAAATAAAAAAGAAACAATTCAAACATTATCTCCTTTTCATTTTAACTTAATATAATTATTTAACCTAAAAAAACAAAATTTACGCTAATTAAATAATATACCGTTGAATTTTTAAATAGGAGAATTAATATCAATAAATCACAAACAAAACTAAATAAAATATTAAGGTATTATGTTTAATTTAAATTTTTACCTTAATAATTTCACAAAAATACTATTTTAATATTTAAAATAAATAATACAATTAGTACAATAAATATTGATATGTTTCATTTTTAATATAATAAAAAATTATTTTAATAAGAAATTTTAATTTTATTGTTCTTATTTAGATTATATAAATAGTTGAGATATTTTAATATATTTTACTTTTTAATAATTGTTATATATATTTATTATAAAAAAACTACTGAGAATATTATATTAATAAGGAATCCCTTTCAAGATTTATATATTAACGATAATATATATTAATAAATACACGTGTTTATTATAAAAAATGAAATACGTATAATTACTTTAACTATTAATATAAATTGTATAAAATTATTATTTTTAATTAAATTTGTTTTATTATTGTGTTAAAAGTAAAATATATCAATATTTACTATAATAAACACACTGTTTATCCTAGTAATTACAGTGCAACTTAACCATTTATTTTAAAAAATTATAGTTATTGAAAGATAATCTTTTCATAATTATATAAAATAATAATAAAATCAAATAATAACCCTGTGACTATAGTCATAAGAAATGCAGTTGCTTTGCATGCACGTAACCAGATATGTAATAAATAGGCAATGACTTGAATAATACATTTTTTTAGATTAAATATATTTTTAATCGTTTAATTATTATGCGATTTTAAATTTAATTTTTTTTCCAAACTTTATTATACTTTGATTTTTATCTTTAAATAAATTATAATTTATCGGTTCTTCAAAATCAACACAGTTAGAATTAGATTAAATTAACTAATAATGTACCACATAATTTTTTCTTTTTTTTCCTTTCTTTCGTCTTCACGTTGAGTTTCTGACAACGGTATATCACCCGGATTCTTCATCCATGATCACGGGTTGGCAGGGTCAGCCTCTCGAGTAGGAAGCATACTGTTCCCTAACAAACACCCTTTTCCCACCATTTTTCCTTGATTCACTGTAAATCCCTTGAAAGGAGATTGAAAGCTTAGAATGGTTGAGCCATAAACGAAACTCAAGATTTCCATCAAATGCATTGTCCACAAAACTGTCATCTCTAATAATGTCAATCACCATGAAACCATTGATAGGAATTGACTTCTTTGGTCAAGATCAACATCCAAAACCCAAAAACAGACCAAATTCATTGAAGTACGATCTTCAGGCAAGGTTTCAGGAGATTTGGTTGCATCAAATGGCATTATGGGAAACTTATCTCATCATGCCTCCAATCCCCACTCACAAAAGAAAACTCTTGTTTCATACCAGTAACACTATATTCATATCTCAATTCAGATGAAGCAGACAACACAAATGCACACGGTTTCTAAACTTCACCCATGCGATCAAACTTATAGGTCATGGGGTTCCTATCAAAAGTATACATTTCCTCAAGGAAATGTGAGTTTGCGAGAACATGGCGATGCGTTAATTTTGGAAACGACAAATTATAGTTTTTTAAGATAAAGATTTAATTATATCAAAATTATATCAAAGTTTGAAGGAAAGACTAAATCTAAAATGGTATTTTTTACTTATTTTTTTTAAAAATATATTTAATCCTTATTTTTATTTTAAACACATTATAAAAATAAAATAATTATAAAAAGGTAAATTTTTTACTTTTAAAAATTAAAAAATAATGTTAAATAAATAAAAAAATTGTGTTAAATATAAAGAAAAAAAAGGAAAAGAGAGAGGTGTTGGGTCTGTGTTGTGTTAACACAAACATCACAGCGTCTCTATGGAATTCGTACATAAGAGTCTTCAAAGGTGAACCTGAACATAAAATATATATATATATATATATATATATATATATATATATATATATATATATTATTTATTTATGTAAAACAACTATCCAAAATAATAGTCATCACTAACTTGTTCTATTAATGATTGAGAAGAAGATCTTATAATTTTGAGTTGAAAATAATATTATAATTTTTTATATAAATTAGTTATGGACTAATTGATATAGACTAATTGATACAAAATTTCTCCATTATCTTCCCTACCTAGAAAAATTTAACATTTCTTGAAGTTTTCGGTTTTAGGTTTTACCTTATTGTGTGTTTATTAATCTTCTCTTTGTTTTCTTGTTCTTTCCTCGTATTCTCTCCAATTCTTTTTCTCTTTAGTCTAAAATTTATATCAATAAGTTTGGAATTATTTTTGAACGTTTATCCCTTTAATAGCTTTCTGACTAAAAGAAGAAAATGTATATATAACTGTATGAACTATTATGGATGGAATGCGCCGTCGAAGTTTGAATTGAGAGTAAATTTTCAATAAATTCAAAAGCAAACATTTTAGAGATGTTTCTTTTATCTTTTCTAATCAAAATTAACAGGTTTCTTTGATTATTCATTAAATAAAAGAGTTTAGTTGTGCTCTTAGTGCTATGAAAATTATATTATATAATTTTAATTTGAGATGGTTATATTTAAAGTTAAAGGAATTTTTTTATATTATTGTACTGTAATCATTATTAGACGGTCCCGAAACCTGATTGATCATTAATTGTCAGCATAATTAATTCAAATGTTGAACAAATTAAGATAAAGTATGCCTATAAACAATTAGAATTGGATCATAAATCCTTTGAACTATTTGGACCAAGAGCTACAAGAGAATTGGAATAGGAAACAAACAACTCTTTAGACGTTGAGCTTAATCCTATACTCCAAAATAATTATGATAAATTGTAAATACAATGCATTTCAATTAAATTATAAATAAAAATATATAGATTAATAAAATAAAATGTTTTCAAATAAAAATTACAAATAACATGTATTTTCAAAATTTAAGTAATAACAATAAAATTAATTTTAGATTTAGATATAATAATTTTATATATAAATTATAATATATATATCTATATTTTAATAAATTAATTTTATTTTTGAAAGTATATTATTATTTTATAATTAGTAGAATTAGACCAAGGCTTCAAACTAGATGGGATGAACGAAAACTAATCTTGTTTGGTTAAGATGACAAACTTTTAAACTCAATAAAAAACTATTTTGTAGATTCTTCATGCTAAGTTATTGAGATAAACAGATTTTGAAAGCTACAAATCTCAAGATAATTCAATATCTACGGGCAAAAAAGCTAAAATCCCATATTATAATTAAGCTTTTTCTTTCAATTCAATTTAAGAGACTCATTCCCCTTCAAACATAACTAGCCCCTTCCACACTAATTTCTGCTTTAATCATGGAGGGACGATATTATATAAAAAAAATTAAATTCAACTAATCGAGTTTTTCTTTCAAAACCAATATCTTAGAAATCTTGTGCTTTTTCATTATTCTGTTGATAAAAGAGACCATTGCAAGAACCTATACATAATATATTTTACCACATGAACCTTAATTTGACGAATAAACTTGAATTAAATTCATAAAAGAGACATGATATTCCTCTAAAAAAGATCATTGCAAGAACCTATTTTGTTTTCAAGATCTAAACATAAAATTTACGAAATAAATCTTCAAAATAAATTAATCCAAGTGAGCACGACCTCGAAGGAACAAATATTTGAAACCAAAAATAGGATTGAGTTGTCACTTTCTCCAATGCCAGAGTAGTGCAAAATTCTGCTGCCCCAAACCGTGTGACTGGTATCCATTAACAGTACAACGAGCTACATCATCAAATCATAATGTTACACTAACGTAAATGATTAAACAAGGAGGGATATTAATATTTTAACTTAATTTGTATAGCCACCGAAAATAATAAGTGGCAAAAGGATATCAAAAACAAATCATGCCCCCATCTTATGCATCATCAAAGCTATGACAATACCTTTGGATCCAAGCCATCTGAAACTTTAAATGTCTTTCAATAAATAGTCATTATCTAAGGTAAACTGCAGAAAATTAAGAATTTTCATTTTAATATTGAGAAGAAAATGACTCAGAAAACCTAAGTGCGTTAATTCAAGCTGACAACAATCTTAGAAAATTTCAAAAAGTGATCAAATAATAATCTTTAAGAGACGCTGCATCATGATGACAATGTTAAACTCTTTAAGGCAGTTGTAAGTTGAGGAAGCTTGTCCGGAGCTCTCTGTTTGTAATCTTTCTCCAATACTTTGGCCGCTAGAGATTGTAACTGTGACCCTTCTTTCTCCTCCTTGCTTTTCCCTTTCGTAAGCTGCGTAATAGCAGAAGCGCACTGGAGAACAGGAGCAAAACTAAAATTTCAGGCATATACCAATTAATAGTTTCCGAAAGAAGAATCCAGAGATCCTTATTAAGGAGGAAATCAAGAATCTACGAAGGAAAACTGAAAAGGAAAACTGAAATCTTCTGAAGTAAAAACTAAACGATGACTTTCATAGCAACCAACAAAACCTAGGTTCAATTAAATTCCAAATTAAAACAACTATAGTCAGTTCACGCAGACGATAACTTGCAGTTGCAGAGGACCACACAAAATTAATACTCATGGAAGATCTTACCAAGCATATCCCAAAGAGCGCTCTGGTGTTTTTGCCTCCAGTCAAATCAATAGTAGACGCATAGTATTTCTTGGCAGTTTGGAGGTTTTCTAATCCACCAAGTGTATAAAGTACCTGACAATGTCACAAATCAAGAAAACGTCCTTATGCAATAAAAGTAAGACTCTTGCCATGCTACTACACCTCTAGCATGCAGTGTTTTCTGTGCCTTGTTTGTTACTACCGGAGCAAAGAAATGAGAGGAGGAGAATAATTTATTTGACCCAAAAAAAAAAGTAATCACATTTCATAAAGAAGTTACTCACATCAGCATAGGCTAAATGGTACAGTGGAACGGTAGGTTGAGATAATATCAACTCCTCGTAACAAAATGCTGCTTGTTTATACCTATTACGTAGACAGAAAGCCAAAAAAAACAAAAGGCGGATAAATAATTAGCAATATCAATGTTACCCTTGCAGCGGGAAGATAAATGGTAGAATAAAACTCTAACATTTGCAGGGAGACGTATATTTCAGCCAGTTCTCTCCATGCATCATGATCTGCCATGAATCTGTTATAACGAGAATAATTCAGATACATGCAATATTTTCTTATGTAAATCAGAAACTATTTTTTTTTAGTTATGGAAGAAAATAAAACTTTTAACATTAGTCTCACGTTTCTAAATATTTATTAAGCCAGTCAATAGCCACAGAAATGTTGCCTTGGGCCTTTGCCATTGCCACCCTCCTCTTATGGATGACCTGCACAAAATCAAAACAACCAAAAAGATTAAACACTATAGCTTTTTTGCTTTCTTTACATAGAACGCCTAGCCTGTTTAATGTAAAACCGAAATATTAAAATCAAGTGGAATAACAAAACACAAAAAGAAGAAGCCACAATTATATGATTTTTGTTTCAACACAGAGTAACTGAACAACAAACAGTTCCCCTTTTTGGTTTCCCCATAAGGTTACGTGAGTTTACTTGGTCAAGAGGATTGTCCTCCAAAAGGCTTGCGTAAGCCTTTTCTGCCAACTCCCAGGATCCTTTTGCTTCAAACAACATTGCCTCCAGCCTACCTGTAACAATCTCGAAGCTTAAATCAATTTTTTCTTAAGAGAGAACAGGAGCTTGCATATGCACAGACATATTTGGATTGTGTGTAGTTATGTTACAGAGTGTGGTTTGTAAAGCATTTCATCTAGATTATAGATGAAATTAGTAAATGAAATTTTGACAAAATATTTAGCTTTTAGGTTATTTCAATAAGCTACTCCATTAGCTTTCAAAATACTCTATCTAGATGAAACCTATAATTTACCATCCCTTAAAATAATAATAGAAAACACCATGTTTATGACTACAATTTTTGTATTATTGTTTTACTTGTACACTTTTTTGGATTGTTGATTTAATGCAACACTTGTTTATTATTATTTTAATTATTCAATTATGTATTTTAATTTTTAATAAAAAATTATTGAGAAATAATAGGTAATTTAAATTATAATTAACAATACATATTTACACAAATATTACTTGGAACTTAATTTATACAAATAAAATAAATTAAATTACAATAATATAAATTTATAATTATTGAAAATACGTAATTACCTAATATAAAGATTTGATTCCACAATTAATCATGTCTTCACTTGTTCTTTTACAGCTTTCAGGCAGCTACTTTTATTAAAACACTTTTTGTCTGGTTTTTTCAGATTTCTTTTCAACTATCTTGAGCTAATTTTACCAAACATAGCCCTAACATTCCTCTTCAAAGAATTGAATACAGATTATATAAATTATCCACCGGTCTAAAAGTTAGTTTCAAGAACCTGATCTGGGACAAGTAAACAATACAGTTCGTGTTTTGGAAAAATTATCATAGGGCTCAAGATATAAATTAGACAGCTCGATCATTGTAATGTCACTAGAAATAGTTTCTTAGCCTAGCAGGGCCAATATGTAGACTGGCCTGGCCAATTATAAGGCATATGTCAGCAGCATTAGTAATGCTGCCTGCACAACTGTTAAATCTGCATCTAAGATTAGAACTGTACAAAGTGAGCTCTGAGTTCGGGTGGTACAACTTAATTCCCCCTGCCCCCAAAAGCTTATAGAGAATCAGTTCTATGTGAAGAGTTGTGTAGACAGTTCTATAACTAACTGAAAATCAAAACATGGGTAAAAGGTATAGATAATATCAACTTACCAACTCTTTTACTATCTGGGAATCTCTTCCGAAGAACCTTTGTACAGTCCTGATAAAGAAGAAGAAAAATATTATCAGCTTCAAGACATAAAATCTCAAACATGATGGTTTCCCTTATCATACGAAGAGAACAACATAATGAACAACATAAAAGTTCAGCAGCATATTAATTTGCAGGCTTGGAACTTACAAAAGCAAACAAGATCAAACATCTTGCCAAGAACTTTAAAAACAAGGATACAACACAGTGAAAGAATAATGGTATAGCAAGATCAGAAAACGATTATTTCCTCCATCCATCATCAACAGAGAATAAAGGGCCAAAAGGGACTCAAACTTAAAACAAAAACTACCCAGAAATTGAACAGCAATCAAATGCAGTGGACTATAACCTTACAAGGTACGTATTGAAAATCAATCATTACGCAACACCAAAAAAAAACATCAAGCAAGATTATAACTCCTTGTAAAACTCACAAGCAACCGTCTCTGGTGCATAATCAGAACCTCCACAACACAAGTGACAAGAGAGTAAAGTGCAAGTTCCAACTATTTCAAATAAGTAAGATTCAATCCGTGCATAAGATTCCTGATTGAGTAATCATTGCACTACATAAGAAATTCACTCCAACAGCATTGTTTCACGGAAAGGAGGCTATGATTTTACGATTTGTAGAATAGTGCCCAATAAAATTTACAATTCATTATACAAGAAACACGACCAAATTAGATCGAGACCTTGGCAACGTCGAGACATTGACAATCCATAGCAGCAACTGCAACCTGTTCGTACAAGGTCCATTCTGCACACACAAATACACAAACATTAGTCAAAAGTCAAATTCAGTGAAAGATATATACCTGCAAGTAAAGCATAGCTGAAAAAACAAGGTTTTACAAGACAGTGAATTTCGAAGCTCCAAAAATCACCGCATAAAATCATAAATAAAAGAATCACGAAATAGAATCATAAATACAAAAATTAGGTCAGTAGCGAAGGAGGAGTGACCATCGGCGCCTAGAGAGGATCGTTGTTTGGGGTCGTTCAAGATGGAGAGGCCATGCTTCAGAACCTTCTGGGAACGGCGAACCTTGAGCTTTCTGACAAGGCAGAGGTAGTCCCAGGCGCCGCCGCCGCCGTTGTCGACCTGATTTTCAAGCCTGTTCAATTGAGTCTCCTCTGTTTTGGTAACCATCTTCTTTCCCACAATTCACAAACGCAGATCCAACAAATCGATAAACAGATTTTCGATCTGTTGCTGCAAATATCGATCGCTGTCTCTCTGTCGTTGAAAATACACACCCGGAGTGAGAAGAGAGGAGATACAGTGGGATCGCACTTTCACTCCAGGTTCCGCCTCAGAAATATATCAAAATAAAAAATAGTTAAACGAATCAAACAAGATATTATCAAATTTAATTATCAAAATAATAATCACATAATTACTTTATTTTATTTTGTTTAACCATTATTTATTTCAATTTTTATTTTATTTAATTGACAGTTAAACATTATATTTTCTACTTGGAAGAACGCGTGCACCGAAAATTTAATGTCTATGTTAGTTTTAGTTTTGGATATATTAAATACAATATATACTATTATTTTTTATTGTATATATAATATATTAAATTATATAATGTATAAGGAAATATTTTATTTAATGTGTTGTTTTCACGTAACACTTTTATTTGAAGTTGATTATAGCAACAAAAAAGAAATTTATATTTTAATAAAAATTATGTGTTAAAGTACATCTTAAAAAATTTATTATTGCTTAGATTTCTTGTTTCATTTTTTAATCGAATTATTTATTAAAGTAATTACTTAATATGAGACAAGTGTGTTTGAAATTCTTAAATTAATTTTTTAAAAAAGAGTTAAATTTAAAATACATTTATTAATACAAGTTGACTTAATTTAAACTCAGATGGATTAAGTAAGTTAACTTACTAAACATGTCTTTATTATTTTCATACATTTATTACCATATAATTAAAATATATTAATTTGACTTGTTTTTTTTATAATAATACAATTTTTTTATAAATTTACAAATAATATTATCGATAATAGTTAAAAATTATAATATCGATCTACATTAAATAAGTAAAAAATTAAACATCTAAATTATTTAAATATATTTTAGTCTTTAAACAAATACTAATCTACATAATAATTAAAAATGGTAAATAATTGTAATAAAAAAATTACGAGAGAGAAATGGTGAAAAAATAATATAGGATTCTTGTTTGATGGATCACGGATCAACTCATATTTAATGTAACTTAAATTCGTGTAGTAAACCAACTTCAATTTATCTCACATTTTTAAAACTAATATTTTTCAATTTAATCCAACTAGAACATGGTAAACGGAGTTAGAAGACAAATTTTAACATTTATATATATATATATATAAAATAAAATCTCACATCTCAATAGATTCATTTTAAGAATTATTCTTATCCGAACCAATTTTAATATTAAGAGTTCTAAAATTTTAATTTTTCTCAAACTCTTTTTTAGTGATTTCTTAAAACATGCTTAAAATTAAAGAAACAAAATTTGAATATTTGGATTCATATTATGAAAAATAAATGGTAGATTTATATCAGTAGAATCTTAAATGTTGTCTATTACATTGAATTGTGTTTGCGTTTATGCATTTAATTTCATTGAACGGTAGTTTCACCTTTACGCGCTCAATTTAATTTAATACATGATTCATATTATATATATATATATGGTTGGCTATCTTATGTAATATTGTGTATCAATGATAAAAGTACTTAATATGTATGGATTCTAAGCGATGAAATTAAAGATATTTAAATAATTTTTTATTTTAAATTAAAAAAAAATATTAAAATATTTTGTGTTTAAATATATATTTTTTATGAATAGAAATATTTTTGTCAATTGACAGAAGTTACGTAAGTACTTATATATATTTTTGCAAATAAAGTATAAGTTTTTATCTTGTGCGTGTGAGTCTCTTTCCACTGTTATTTTTTTAATATTATACTATACTTTTATTTGTATATATTGATATTTTTATGAATGTTGTATGAAAACATCACGAAGAATAAAATTAACAAAAGATATTTTGTGTATTATCTATCAAGGGTTTATGTATTTAGATTTGTATATCTATAAACAATATTATTCCGATAGTTATTTGTATGAAGAAATAAGTGATGTTGAGAAATAATATGATTATCAATTTATATTTTTATTAAATAATAAAATTATTTTTTCAATAAAAGATGAAACAAATGACACTAAGAATAGTTATATATACAAAATAAGTTAGTTATACATGCAAAGTAAAGAGAGTGAAAACAATGACTTAATAAAAAAAATAGTAATGATAGATCATTTCACACAACAGAGTAAAATATTATACAAGGCTTTAGAAAAATAAAGTAAAAGATAAAAAAATATTAAATGAAGGTAAGAAATTTGTGTGTGTTTAAGTATATTTAAAAAAAAAATCTGGACACACTCTTTGATATAAAAATAAATATTTGTCTTTAACTTCTTTTTTATAGTCACTCTTTGATATAATAACTACTGTCTCCATAACATGAAAAATGTAATTATTATTATTATTTTTTTATTTCTTAAGCTGGAAGTTGCTGAGAAATTAAACGACGCGTTTCAAGGGATGCAAGATATGCAGTGGCGGTTGCAATGCAACTTCCCGCTCTGTTGCTCTAAACCCTAATCTAAACTAAAACCCTAACCAGAGGTCGTTGATCACCATTTGCGTAAAAACCATGGCGATGAAAACCGTTGAAGAAGACGAAGTGGGTATCTCATGCTTTATTTCAGACCTTCCTGGCTTCCGCGGAGTTTTAAAGCAAAGGTCTTTTCATTTTCTACAGAATTCATTACTACCTTCCTCATTGCACCTCCTTGATAGTGATGTATGTGTGCTGAAGTGCATTATTCAACAATGTCTTGTTAATGTTGATTTCAGTTGAATTTTATTCAGGTATTCTGATTTTATTGTGAATGAAGTGGACAGAGATGGAACTGTTGTTAAATTGACCTCACTTGATGCCCCTGAAGAGGAGCCTGAGGTCTAATTATCTGTGATCATTGATCAATTAATTTTTGCTTTGTTTTTGGTATCTGACTTTTTTATGCTTATTTCAGAGTGTTCAAGAAAATGGAACCAACACATCTGACACTGTTGTAAGTTATGCCTCTCGAATTGAATCTTTCAAGTCTCTCGCTGGGGAGCCTGATGCAATTCTTTTGGAAGAATTTATTAATAAAATTAATGCCGGTGGAGAAGATAGTTTTTCTCCCATTGTTCTTTCTCCGGATTCTGATAAGTCTCATCGAAAGGTTAGTATGAGTTTTGTGGCTTATTTTGCTCTGTTAGATTCTGAAGACGTCTACAGATGATCATAATGGGGAGCACTTGGATATTTACTCGAAGCGGGTGTCTCGTCTCATTACAATGGCAGACATTTTTGATGAATTTACATGATTTTTGGATTAAGAAACCAAGTATCAAATTGAATGCTTTTGAATTGTACTTCATTAATTTACTAAGCCTTTTTTTTAGTACATTTAATTGAATTTAGAAAGGGGGGACTGATCTGGTTCTGCTTATGTGGCATGCAAAATAAAATCATTTTGTAGTTTCTTTGCCCTTTCAAAATATCATAATTTTTTTTACTTCTGAAATGTATCAGGCAGTGCATAACTTCTTTAAGGAAAACTTTAAGTTCCTCGTTACTGATGTGGTTGACGGACCCGACCCTTCCTTGAAATGTATCCGCGTGAGATTCAATTCTGCTGAACCGAACAACAAAGGCAAAAACTCCAAGAAACGGAAAGAAAGGGGTGATAAACCCTTTGACAGCCGAGGTTCAGAAAATTGGCCTGAAAATGTTGGCAAGTTCCTAAGGTAAGATTGCTCAGAGATTTTGTTTAATAAAGTACAAATTAAGCAATGCTTGCTGTCTTCCATTTCTAGTGTAGTCTGCAAGAGCGTTTTGTTAATTATCTATAGTACTGTGTCCAGTAAGTAACTAATTATTGAATATCATTCAACTTAATGAAGACTCTCGGCTGTATTTAATTATGTTATTCACAAATTGTCAGAATGTGATAGCCGCTCATTGTTGCATTTCTTATTTGCACTTGCCGTTTTCCTGTTTTTACATTGTATTTGTGTCAACTGAATGTTTCTACCAATGCAATTTCTAGGTTCCATATTTACAAAGAAAACAAAGATACCCATGAAGCCCTGGGGGTTATTGGAAATATGCTTGGTATCCAGGTGTGTATGGTTCTTCGTTGGATACACTCTGCTGGCTTTTTGATTGATTTTTGAACGTGAAGGTTTTTGGCTGATGGTTCATTCAATTCTGTGTGTGATGACATCGGTTCCCTTTTAACCAATTATTAATATACATTCATGAACTGAAGCATGTGTGATATGATATGATAAATAAATCTGTTTACCATATTTTTATTTGTGAATTATTTGCTTGATATATTTATAATTGTTTATAAATGTATCATGCCTCTGTACAACCTTTTTCTTTTCAACCTGGAGATTTAGGAACATTAAATAAATGCAGTGTGCTAATATTACTATTGATTTATGAATAGCCTTTCTGTTTTAACTGATTGATAATTAATTGACAGCCAAAATCATTTGGATTTGCTGGTACGAAGGACAAGCGTGCTGTCACAACACAAAGGGTGATAAGTTGTTGCATTCTTTTTTACTTTACATCAAGCATTCTTTCATTTCTTCACTTTCCAGAATTAGTACCTGTGTTCATCTATAGATAAATAGTAAAACTGGTTTATTACTTGTTTTGCTTCTAGGTTACTGTTTACAAGCAGCGAGCAAGTCGGCTTGCTTTACTTAACAAGCGCTTGTTTGGTATTAAATTGGGTGATTTCTGGTAAGGTTATTGAATTTTGAACAGTTGACATTCTTATTTAACTGGTTTTTGTGGAATGATAGCTATAAGTGTACTTATTGTCCAGTTATGTTAAGGAAGGACTTTGTCTTGGCCAGCTCATGGGAAATCGATTTACAATTACTCTGCGGTGAGGGTGTTACTTATACATGAAATTTATTTTCCCTATGTTAAATTAGTGTCCTTTGAAGTTAAGGTTATTTATAATTGTTAATGTAATTGAGGCTTTTTATTTGTATCATAGCATTGACATATTTTCTCAGAGGTATTGTTTCAGATTCTGAAGATATCATAAAAACATCTGCAGATGCCTTGGGAAGGCTTGGCTTCATTAACTACTTTGGTCTACAGGTACTTTAATTTTTCCTCTCTTATTTGTTCTGTCATAATTTTGTTTCAATGACATGCGCTTGGGATAACTACCTTGTGCTAGTTTAGAGCTCAACTTGCGGAACAAGCCTGGGGGGTATGTTCTATGATAGCATGTGGCCTTACCTGTATACTATTCAGAACTGACATATGCAGTAGGATGCTGTGTGAACCCATTAGATTATTAAATCATCATTAATCAGTTACTGCTATTTATCATTTTTCCCATTTTCCTATATCTGTAAGAGTCAGGAAAAATTAAATCTTGGATGTGAGCATATTGCTTTTCTAACCTCTTGAAGTTTCGTTGTGTCCAACATATGCCTGCTCTGTGTATTTGTAATACAAACTTATGTTTTATTTTATTTCTTTGGGGATGACATACATGCATAGTCTTAAAGATTATTATTATGATGCATAAATTAAAGACATAAGAAGCTTAAACATGTTGGAAAAGTTACCCAGCTTCATATTCCCTGTTTCTTGAAGAGAAAATTTTCTTTTAAATTTTTTGTTGTAAGTCTAAAATTGCATTAAAATGTAAAATCTTATTTTACAATTGTCTCTGTGGTTTTGCTTAGTTTTGCAGCATTTCATAAAGTAACAAATGCTGATTTAGACTGTGTTAAGATGTCCCAAATTGGACTAGAAATAATATGGCTATAACATTCCTCATTAGACTTGGCAATCCTTCCCTTGCTTTAACTTTTGAAAGTGAACTAGGCGTAGTTCATTTCTAGTAAACTGTCTATTGTAAGACTTAATTTATTTTTCATTTTTGCTTTGCAAGTAACTTATTTGTCTGAATGTGCTCACTGTCAGCGTTTTGGAAGTGGTTCTTTGCCAACTCACCTTATTGGAGGTGCATTACTTCGAGGGGAATGGAAACTTGCTGTTGACATGATTCTTGATCCAAGAGAAGGAGATATCCTTTTCATTGTTTCTATTATTACATATAATGGATAATGTCTAGATGATTAATCAAATAATTGTGCTGCTGATAGTTAAAAAGAGCATTTTGATTACTGTTGTTCGTCATAACAATGTTATCTAGATACAGAGAATTGCAATAGCCAAGGCACGTAAATACTATAAAGAAAGTAACGATGTTGTTGGGACACTTAAGCAGTTGCCTCGATATTTAGTTGCTGAAAGGGCTGTGGTAAGCTTCAAATAAAAGTGATAGTTTGAATCTATTTTTTTTGTTTACTCACTGTATTTATCCTTGTATGATACGTCGTAACCTCGATTGTGTCATCAAAACTTCTGCAGCTGCAATCATTAAAGACGTCTCCTGGAAATTATTTGCAGGCTTTGAAAAGCATTCCAAGGACTCTGAGAATGTTGTGAGTTATAATTATTTTATGATATTTATTATCTGGCTAAAGTGGTGATGCGTTGTCTTTTACTGCTAGTGATTTTCTTCGTTTTCAAAGTTAATTTTTATTCTTCAGTGTCATCATCTGGTGTTACAGAATTCCATGATTTTTTTTTCTTTGGACACTGTATAGTGATAGTGGTATGCTTCTATTTTAACTGTTCTTGCATGAAGAATAAAAAATGTTTTCTTAAGCAGATCTAATTTTTCTTTCTCTACGTTCCAATATAAACCTATTCCAGACTTTGAATTTGACATACTTTATGTGAAAATTCACATATTCTCTTTAGCTTCGAATTATCTTATTTTGTTTCTAGAAAGACTTGCAATCAAAATTATCGAGGGTAAACATTTCGCTGAAAAGCCTTTTCTGGGCATATACTGATCAAAAACCAAACGTGCTCCATGATTTTTGCATGTTGCAGACTACACGCTGCAGGCATGCCATAGCAACATTAATTTCCTTACTTGCAATAGAAATGTGATGAAAAAGGCTGTAGTGTTGTTACTATTGGGAATTCTATGAAGTTTATTGCCAATGTCTATTTTATGTTGGGGTGTACATTTGTTTTGCTCTCCTCGTACACTAGTGAGTTCTAAACTTCCATGCCAGCTCATCAGCCATTCAGTGTTATTTGATGAAACAGAGTTGACAAGTGCACGTGTTTTTTATTATGAAATAATATTGGTCATTTTAGTACTAAGGGGCCAGTTTGTTTTAGTTTATTTAAGGAAACAGTCACTTTTTTTTAAATGACTACCTCTAAATTTTTTTCTTGCAATTGTTTTAGTTTTTCAAAATAATTAGAAAATGAAAGTGTTAGGTTCCTGGGTTTGGAACCTAAAAAGAAAACACTCAAAAGATAGAAACAGAAATGAAAGAATGAGTTTTGCTATTATTCACCGTAAACGAATCTCTTTACAAGGACTGAGTTTGGGAGCATAACCTCCCTCTAGAGAGCCTAACCTCCCTCCTCAGGATGACAAACCCTGTTAGACTACAATCAAACAATCGACCCCCCACTACAATTGATTATTTGCTATTTATACAACCAATAACCCCGCTCTTCCTAACTGCTAAGGTAGTTAAGGCAGTTGGGCATTTAATGTTTTATTCCTTCACTCGTAAACTCTCCATCCCTAACAGAAAGTAATCTAAAATTTAATTAAAAGGAGAAGCTATTTCTATTGGCTTCTCATAAAAACCACTTGTTTTCTTAAAGTGAGTTTTTTATGATTCTAAACAAACATAAATTATCACTGAATGATTTTACATTAGAATAATTGTTTTAATCTGTAATAAACGGGTCCTAAATCTCTGCTTTGACACCGTATACAGCTAAGGAGGAAGGATTTTCATGTATAGAAAAACAGTTAACACAAATCCAAATGAGTAAAATTTGAAAGCTAGGAAGATGCAAAAGAATTTCTTGCACAAGCTTTTAGCTTTAAAGTGGGTTGTTTATGCTGTCTATTTGTTGATGATTTTTCTTTTGTTCTGAGTATTGTACTCAGAACTATTGTCGAGTCTCAGTTGGTTATACGGGTACAGTTAGAGCTTTAGTTTTACAGCTGTCACCATGACTGCTGTATCTAGGTACTTAAGCTAGTTTTAATCAGGTATATAAATACCTTTTTGTATCTCTCCTTTCTAAGTAACACTCACTCAGCTACACAGTTCCTTTCCTTTTCTAAATTATGTCTCTAAACATCGTGATGTAGTTCCATTTGCAAAGACAAGCCAGCTTTGAACACAAATAAAAGATGTTATAAATATTCATTTCATATTTCCATTACCTTTTTTAGGTATATACATAGTTACCAAAGCTATTTATGGAACCATGCGGCAAGTAAGAGGGTGCAAAACTATGGTAAGCTGTGGTTTATAATAAATTTCTAGATTTGCCTTGTTTCTCAGGAAATAAACTTCTAATGTCACATCTCCTGACTCCTTTCTGCATTTGATACTCATTCCATGCAATCCTTACCATGAATTATCATTGTTATGATAGCTGAAGTCAAAATATTCATTTATTAAATTGAATGATATTCTTCTCTGGCAGGAACTGAACAAGTAGTATTGGGGGACTTGGTATATTGTAAAGGAAATTCTACTGCAAAAGTTACAGAGTTTGTTGGATCTGAATATGCTGAAGACTGTAGTGCTGGTGGGTATGCTTCCAATAATGAGGATGATATCTCTGTAGATATTCATGAAGACATAAATACTTGTGTCAAGGTTAGTGGTTTGATTTTGGTCATTTGCAGAGAGATATGCTAGTACTTAACCGAACTGTAGTTTTAGAAATAAGCCATGGCTTAAAATTTTCATCTATCTATTCAGAGTCTAGTGCACACACATTATGTACAAATATTTGGTCGTTTTATTCATTGTAATTATTCTGAAAATTACCATAAAAAGAATTAGGAGGATAAGAATCCTCCTTAGAAAAAGGTACGTTATAAGAAAACATCAATGAAGGTGTCAGATGATATTACATTGTATTATTCTGGACATCAAAGTTCAGGAATATTTTATGAAATCAATTATTTTTCATACAAAAGTTTGGAGGATAAGAATCCTCCTTAAAAAGGAAAAAAAGAGAAAAAAAGAAACAAGAAGAAAAAGTACGCAAAAAAAGAAAACATCAATGAAGCTGTTAGAAGATATTAAGAATTAGTCTTGTTAGCCTTGGGCTTGTGCCAGTAATACTTGCACTTGATCTATTTTTGTGGTATAAATAAGTACACTAGGTTTTCAGGAACATCAAACTATCAATGACGTAATACATTGTTAACTGTCATTCTCTCTTTCATTTTATTTATTAAAATACTAAGATTTTTTTATGGAAGTAAAGCTACCCAATTTGTCCGTCTATAAGACAAACCCCTGTAGAAAACTGTTTTTACCGTTACTTGTTGCCAAGCTCTAATCTTATCCGATTGTAATTTTTAAAGAATCAAGAATTTACTTTTTGCAAAATGCACCGGAGTAAGGTAGATAGCATTTTGCCTTCTAATATTTGTCGTAGATCACTCTATCAAAATTTCATTGTGTCCGTTCTGCTAAAACCTGGATCACACCCCTAGTCTTCTGAAATTCCTAACTAAGAGTTCTATTAAACAGCTATATGAAGTACACAAGAGCAATGGGAGCTTCTTAATTACATGGTGCAGGCCTTTTGTGCTTATATGTGTCTATAACTTTACCATTTTGTAATCTCACAGTATGACTTTACCCCTTTTGTATTTATCAGTCGTAGAGGTTCTCGTCTTATCACCAGTATCTTGGAGTTTCCTTTTCACTTTTGCCACCTTGTTTGGCGAAACCATATTATATTTTTTCTTTTTCTAAAATATAATTGTTACAAGTGTTAGAATATATGAAAAGTGTCCAATTTTATCTTGATTATATTATATGTTATCTTATCTTTTTAGGATGCGTATCTTATTCTTAGGTGTTTTATCTTCAAGAAGTTATTTCTGAAATAAAAAGTAGTTATCACAGTAAATAGTAGTTATTATAGTGTCATCCTACTAATCTAAAATGATACAAAAATTGTGTTCATAAAAAACAGTTATAAAATTGGTATCATGTTTATGTTTGTATATATTAACTGTCAACGTGGGAAGTGACTCTGAGCATTTGAGGAAATCAATAATTATTCAGAAATTTTGTGTTAAATTTCTTTAGTGAAAACTATAGGGAACCATTTTTTTTCTCAAATGAAGGGATTAATTCCATATGGGCATAATTCTATGTCGAGGAACTTGGTTTCTACCTTCATTAGCAGGCGGTAAAGTGTAAAATCTATTTTTTAAAATTGAAGATTTTCATTTGGGAAAAATGAGATGAAGTACAACTAAGGGAAGGATAATTTATTAATTGGAACAAACAAGAATTACTCAACAAGGAACAACAGAAGTTGTGCGAATGATGTTCTAAAGTGGGTTTACTTCGTGTGACAGGTTGTTGATGCTGAAGATCTTAATTCTGGATACTACACAATTGATGATGTCATCCTTCCTATGCCAGGGTAAGCATGATTGGCTAATAGTGGTCAGGTTCTCTGATTCTGACAACTCAAATCCTCAACCAATGCTTTATTTTTCCATTGTCTTTCTTCTTCTTCTATTTTATTTGTTTATTTATTTATTTTTGGGGGAGTGATCATTCTGAAATTTGTGTATTTGTTATCTTGCAGTTCACGGGTAAAATATCCAACCAATAATATTGCCAATGTTTATGAAGATTTAACAAAAAAAGTAAGTATCAATTTTGACCCTCGTACTTTCAAGTTTCAATATCCTGAATTTTACGCATTTAATTAGGAGTGAGATCTCAGAAGTTCAGGCTGGGTCAAATATTTTGTAATTAATTTTTTCTTACTATCTCACTAAGAAATTACCCACCTTATCCCACTCTTCCTATCTCTTACACGTAAGAATTATCGTAAAGAAGATGTAGGAGTAGATCTATCTATTTACTTGTAAAAAATACTTCAAGGTTATATTAATTGCTATGCATTTGACAGTACTTGAGAAAATGACTTTATTTGATGACGGGGTAACTCACAAGGTTGCTGTTCAGGTTTATGCTGTAGAACACTATCCCGTAAAGCCTGCTGTATTTATGTTAATAAGATTATTATTAATACTCTGTAGTTGACAATGGATATTGATTTGGAACTGCAATTTAGTGGAGATATAGTTAAGCATGACGACTCCCTCTTTCTGAAACTTTTAGAACTGTGTTTAATTTTAGAACTTTTAGAACAAGTTCTTACATTTTTGTTTGGGTTGCTGTCCTTGCTTTTTTGTAACCTTCTGTACTGTTATTTTTCCATGGGTTGTTTGTTATCCCCCCTTATAATACATTCACCTGTTTTATCGTACTTGGTCAGGATGGAATCAGTTTAACTGAAAGCGTGCACAAAGTGGAGTATGTAAAAAATCTCAACTTAATACATTCATTCTTTTTCTCTCCTGCCAGTTCTCTTACCCTGATCTAATACTTCTTTTAGGGAATTCTCAATAACTAGTATCACTGGATGTTACCGGAGGGTTTTTCAAAAGCCAATTAACTTTGAATGGTATTTTACTTAGTTAACCCTCCAGATTGCACAGACTCGTATTTTTAGCACATTTTTTTTTGTGTAGTTCACTCTGATTCATTTCTTTGATGTCTGCAATTCCAGGGAATTGCTTGAATACTCCGACAGTAATAAACAATTGGTAGAGACAGATTTAGACAAAATTAATAAGTCTGCACCTAAGAATACTGTCAAACCATTTGACGTAGGAAATGGGAAAACTGATGAAGCCTTTGATTGCATACGAGAGTTAGAGAGTTCTGATGACTTTCCAAAGGATGAGAATTTTAAGGAGATTGCGGGTGAGGAGGTAAAATTACCTCATGGCGAATCTCTTGGTGATTCCAGCTCTCAACATTCTCATATTGCTCTGAAACTGAGCTTTACGCTTCCTGCTTCCTGTTATGCAACAATGGCCATAAGGGAGCTGCTGAAGACTTCAACATCTGTAAGAACCCTATTTGAAAATCTTGTGTCTGTTAATGCGAGGTTATAAATTAATCATGATTGGGAAAAACTTTTGGCATTGGGAATATGTACACAATGTAAAAACTTAAAATGGTAGAAAGTGGATAACTTTATGGTGAGAACAATCAATTAAATTTTCATGGTGAAGATAAAACAATAGGCTAGTTACTTATACTTTTTTATCACTATGATTTGTGGATTAGAATTGGATCTTGTGTGTTATCCAAATACACTATAATCTTTAAACTATACTGAACTATTTCAGCATGGTTGAAACTGGCTGGGTAAAGGGGATCAGTTAATCTCCCAGTTGTACGTGCATATAAATACTTTTATTTGAATGTTCTTGCAGGTTGCCTATCACAAGACATTAAACCAATAGTATGTACAAAGATACCCATTTAGGAATATTTTCTGGAGGAGAAAGTGACTCATAGAACAGAGACAACAGCGTCGAGGGAAGTTTACTAATTTTATGTTGCTATAATATCTTGTTAGATGAGATAGAGCAAAAAATCCTCTGTCAGGTACTCTTTCTATGTAGTTGAACTTGGAAATTTAACTGTGTATCTCAGTTATGCCGAATGTTTAACTTTAAATCTTCGTTTTTGTAAGAGATGATTTGCATGTGTAGCTTTCTTGGTGTAGCTTCCTAGGCACATGATGTAGTGATCAGTTTGACTAAGGTGTAGTAGGGTAATGGATATTTTGTACCATTATTAGGAAATGGAACATCTTCTCTCCTTTTCAATAGTACAATATTCCATTGTCCATTTGGTGTCTTATTCTCTTATACTTGTGAAGTGGGCGAGAGCATGCACAAGGTTTAGTTATATTCAAACCAAATTGATTTTCTTTCTTATGATTTTGTACCATTAAACACGTTTTAGGATTGAAAGGATATGTTTTTGAATTGAGATACCGAAGGGGGTATATTTTTTTTATTTTTAATAAATGTTCTCCGTTATAATATTTTTAATATGAAAATAAATTAAAAATAAATAAATAAAAAGCTACTGCCTTAAGACATATGTTATAGAAATAATGGGATGTTTCGTAATTTTTGGTTCTCGCTATGTTAATTTATTACTGAGAAATTTACTCTAAATTTTGTTTAAACTAAATAAATTTTAATAAACTTTAGAAAAGTCATAATTTCATATCTTTTATTTATACTTAATTATTATACATGATAATGTATATTACTTCAAGAAATAAATAATGATTTTGTTCTAAAGGTTAAGTTGGTTGGAAGTTCTACACATTTTTTAAAACAATTTTAGGAAATATATCGAGTTGATTTTTTTTTATGAACTGAAAACAATAAGTATATCTTATTAAACATGCTCCTAATTCTTTGTTTTTATTGACATAGTATAAGTTTTAAACTTTTAATTAAATGATATTCATTGAACGACATTTTTTCTTGTGTATAATTGTGACACTGAAAAATTCTTAACAAATTAAATAAATTGATTCAGTAAACATATTTTGCTTGATTTTTATTAAAATATGAAAAATTGAATATAAATCTTTTAAATGTTAAAATCGACTATAACGAAAGTAAAGAAAGTTGTAAAAGAGAAATATGAAAATACAGATAAAAATACATGAAGTTATAATCTAAATATATTTTAAACAAAAAAACAAATAATAGTAAAGAGTATCACTTGACATACTATACAGAATAATGTGCCACATATAAAATTGTTACACGAGTTGTCAACGTGAATAAAAATATTCAAATTCTTGTCACGTGCTGGCTGTGGAAGATATTTAATATTAAACTAATTTCATTTAAAATTCAAAGATCAAATTGTTTTTACTATTTTTTTAAGCTAATTGCATATTTCTCTTTGCATCATTTTTAAATTATCAAGCTTTGGGAGTGTTTAATGCATCAATCGTACAAAAGTAGTCTAGTTTTCCATTAAATTTACTGATATAGACATATTTTTAAAAAATTAATAAAATCGTCTTTGACGACTTCAAATTATTAAAAATATGAAATCGTGTTCTATGCATACGTCTTTTAATTATTAAAAAATATGAAATCGTGTTCTATAAATACGACTTTTAATTATTAAATATATGAAATTGAGTTCTGTACGTTCGACTTTTAATTTTATGACAGTCGATGTTCGATTTTTCTCTACTAACACGTTTATAATTATATATATATGTATTTTCTATTAACTTATGGAAGTCTCACGTTTAGTATGGGACTTCCTTTTCTTTTTTTATTCTTTGTTATTTCTTTTATATTTAAAGATTTTACTTTTTATGTTTTCTTTTTAAATTTTTATATAAACTTATCTTAATTTTAAACTATTTTTCATATTATGGTTAATTAAATTTTAAAAAAATATTATGTTCTCTTAAATTTTTATACAAATATTTTTTTATATATTCTTTATTTTGATATATTTATTAATAATTTAATTAGTGACATAAAAATAATCTTTTGATTTTGTTTTTACTCCTTAAAATTTGCTAAGTTTTTTTCAACTTTATAAAAAAATATTTTTTGTTTTAAGATTTTTAGATAATTTTTTTATCAAAAATTATATATATAAATTTGTTTTTTTTAAATATATTTTGAGATATAAAATATTTTCATATTTTCTTACACAATATATACATATATACTTTTAATATTAAAATTTTATATATATAACTTTAATAATAAAATCATCTATAAATTTCAAACTAAAAAATATATTTATATAAAATTGAATAAAAATGACAAATTTTAAGGAGTAAAAAATATTAAAACATTATTTTTAATTCATTAATTAAATTATTAAAAAATATCTCAAAGTAAAAAATATATAAAAACTATATGATTGTATAAATAATTTAGAAAACGTAAAAAAATTAAAAATCCATTAATCTTAATATAGTGAAATAGTTTAAAATTAAGATAGTTTATATAAAAGTTAAAAGAAAACATAAAAGGTAGAAATTTTAAAAGAAAAAGAAAAAGAAATTATAAGAAATGGGAAAAAAGTATGTCGTAGTCGTATGTTAACTGTAATACTTCCAAAATTATATATATATATATATATATATATATATATATATATATATATATATATATATATATATATATATATATATATATATATATATATATATATGAAAATATAAAACAGTAGAAGAAAGAGAAATCGGGATAAAGAATGACAACTTCATATAAAATTAGCAGTCGTGCTTTTGGAATAAGATTTCACTACTTTTAATAGTTTCGAGTGGTATTTGATGAAGACGACTTAACCAATTATATATTTTTTTTCAAAATCTGTCTATTTCAGTAAATTTAAAACATTATACCATTTTTTTAAGAAAAACCCTAAAAATCTTACATTCTACTTATTAAGAGTGTATTTAGATTTAGCCTTTGTTCGTTTGAACAGATTATATTGTTCAAACGGGTTTGAGAGCGAAGAAATGAAACGCGACCGTGTTCGTTTCTGCTGATTTGCGAGGATGGATTATAGTGGATTTGCGAGATACGTATGTATATGGTCACTCGCATATATGCGACGATTTGCGTTGATTGTGAATAAAATTTCACTTTTGCCCTTAACACATTTGATTCCAGATGTGATCACAGACGCTGTGTCCAATTACAGTTATTAGAAAAAATATTGAATCAGTTTATTCGATTACGGGATTGCGTAATCGGTTACACTGCAACTACAAATATATATGAATGGTGGATGGTGTCTGTAATCGATTACGCGTGAATATATAATTTGGATTTTTGTGTGAATCTATGCTCCATCTTTCTCTGTTCCCTTACCTAATAATAAATCAATCAATGAATTTAATTCTCTTTTCTTTTTCTACAAATCGATCGCTTTCGTCTGAGGAAAAACTGAAAAAATACTGAAAAAATACTCCAATAAGTTTGTTCCTTCTTCTATGCTTTCGATTTTTATTTTTAAGCAAAATTGCAACAATATTTGTTTCTTTTTTGGTCCGTTTCAACCACTAAACTTTGAACAAAAAACAACATTTATTTGTCTCTTTTGTTTCCAAGAAGATTGAAATGTTTTGTAAATTAATTTTGGAGTTTTTCCAATGCATTTTAAAAAGAGAAAATAATTTTTTTTAAGTTTCTGTTTTTTCTCTTATTTTTTTTCTTTTTATTTTTTTTCCGCTTACCAGTGACAAAAAATAATAAGTTCGAGCTGAATTAGTCGTATAAACTTTATCCAATTAGATTAATTTTGCGCAAAAAAGGGTTTTAATTTCATTTAAAAAAAGTATGTGTTTTCATTTGAACAAGTCAGCTAGTTAATCTAATTACTGTTAGTCAAATTTAATAATTACTTACTTTCAGAAACTAATCTTTTTGTTTACCCACGTGATGAAACATTTTAAACATTAATTTTAACAATTATTCATAATTTTTTCCTCTTCCTAAACATTTTTACAATTAAATATAACATTACAAAATAACATTTTATAATACTTTTATAACTAGGGGCAATCTGGTCATCTTCATTTTCTACCAATTAAACTAATTTTTAAAATCTATCACATCAATCAAATCCTACACTAATTCTCACAAACTTTACTTCCAAATCCACTCTCAATTACCCACAAATCCACTCAAAAAAACAACAAAAAAATTATCTTCAAATCTACACAAATCCATTCAAATCATCTCTCCCAAATCATCTCCCCCAAATCACTATAACCGAACACAGCCTTAAAGATGAAAATACTTTTGCCACAATGACATTAAATTTTTTTAAGAAAATTAAAGTTTAATTATATTTGAATTCACTAAATATATACTTTTTTTTCTTATATATTGAATTAAGAGGAGTATATGTTAGCATTATTAATCATATTAAGATCTTTAAACATACTAAGAGTGTCAAGGATGCATAGATTGTAGAACAAAGAATAATGAGAGAAGAGAAGAAAAAAATGATGTACATGTGACGAGTTTAAAAAGTATTTCAATTAATTTTACTAACTCAACACATTAATTTAATTCAGATTTATCATTTTGAACCAATTCTAATAATTGTTTTGAGTTATAGAAATTTTACAATTTTCATAGATTTTATAAGAAGATTGGTTGGTTGCATTTTCACTTTTATAATGTATTAACTCGAGTTTTCTTCTATAAACTTAATTTATGAGAAAACTAAATATGGTTTTATTAGAGTTGTTAAAATAGATTATCTAGCTTGACCTAATATGGATTGATTACTTAATTAGTCAACTTAATTTGATTTATTTATTAATGAGTTTAAAAAATTTTGAACTTGACCTGATCTATCACGAGTTAATGAATTAATCGGGTTGATTCACTTAATTACAATTTTTTTCTTATTTAATCCAAAATATATTTTTTTCTAATTTAAGTTTGTTTAAAATGATGTTAAATTCCAAATATAATCCAAAATCACAAAAATATGATACATAATCCAAATACATTTAGAAATAAGAAAACATTTAATATTTTTGATTTTTTAATATAATTTAATATTTAAAATTTATAGGTAGATTGGTAAGTCAATCAGACTCACTACAGAATTCGAATGAGGCAAAATTTTAGTGGACCAAGTTCATTTTTAATCTATGTCAAAATTTATAATTTTTTTTATCTCAACCTAATTCAAAAAAATTAACTCGTATTTTAATCTATTTTAATAGCTCTACGAACTATTAAATTGTTCATTGATTATCAACCAACAATTGCACATTTTCTTCATCATTCGACCCTCAATTCTATTTTAGCCAAATATTTTTACACAGTAGACATTTGCTAAATATTATGCTTCACAGCCCGATAGAGTCCCTATGGGTTGCTTTTTAAAACACCAAAATATTGGTGCAACTTGAAACTTGAAAAATAATAAATAATGCTCCTTTTATCTTTCTTGTCACTTTCACAAAATCCAACCAACTTATCTTTGCAATCTTTAGAGAAGAAAATTTCCTAAACATGCAATTCTCTTCTAGTATTTCAAAATTCTCTCCAAAATCTTCTCATTCTAATAGATTACATAATAAGAAAAGAAAAGTAAAAAAGAAAGAAATAAGAGAAAATTATATATATTATCTTATACATGTAAAAATTGTACATACAGGTAAAGATGTACATATCTTATAGATTGATCTTATTAAATACCAAAACTAATTACACTAATTAAGAAAGAAAAAACTTATTTAGTATCATTAGTGATAAAAACTGAACATGTCAAATTAGTCCCAATTGAATTGGAGTACAGTTAAGAAAAATTAAACTTCAAAATTAACGAGTCTAATAATTAAAAGAAAAGAGAGAGAGAGCTATTGAAACATAAAAAAAAAAAGGAAAAATATTAATAAATTATAAAATAAGAGTATATATATATATATTGATTTTTTTCATTTAATACAGATTATAACTGGCAGCAACCTAAATGAAAATTGCAAAGTAATTAAAGCTACGTACCTTTGTATAAAAAAAAAGTGTCAGGTTTTCTGATCCTCCTTTGGATATTGTTGGATCGAGTGGACCAAGTTAAGCATGCTCCCAGGTTACAAAACCAAACTCATTTTACCAAATTTGGAAGGTTACCTCAGCTAACTCCTCCAATTTATCTCCTAATTCATGACACAATTAAACCAAACAAAGAAAAAAAAAACAGAAGATGAGACGCTCCAACATTATTGGACAGATCGAAACTGCAATTCAAAAACGATGAAAAGGTTTTTCACGAAACAAGAAAAATGATTATAACAGCATTGAAAGCACCTTCATGAAAAGGGCAAACAGTTATTCAGTAATTTTTTTTCCAACTTAAATGTTGATTCTGTAAGACTAATTGCGAGGTGGTCGTCTTTCACAACACAATATATAGTGACAACACGGGAGTTGCATATTGTGCAATGTTTATGTAAGGAGAGAGGGTCCCACGTTGTCTTTTTGTATATCAGGCTCCTTTGGGGGCCCCCTGTTTCACCAGACATCTCTTCGTCTTTCATTTTTACATTTTTTTATTTATTTTACTCTTACAATAATGTCATGTCTGCATCGATTTCCCCCACACAGTGTCAATTTAGCACCATTTTCCTTAAAAAGTAAATTAGTATTTAATTTGTTATATAAATTTATTTAGTATTAAATTTTGTTAAATTGTGTCTTTAAAAAAGGTCACGAGTATATTACATGGCAGAAGATGCAAAAGAAACAATTTGTAGCATAAGCTTTTCTCCCATCCCATGTGCTCTTGGCCGTGTTCAGTGACTGTGTGCAAGCGTCCACTCCACAGTAAGCGCTTGCACGTGCTGGCTGCTGTTCCTGTACGACGCCACTGTATTCCTTTGTACCAACTGAAGATTCCCATCCTTAAATCACCGGTCCCACTCTCTGCTTCTTTTCACGTGTCCTGCCATCCCTATGCCGTTAATTACACCATCGTCACCGTCACCCACTCCTACTCTCTCCCACTCTCACTCCCCCGCGCGTCCACATCAACCCTCTCATCGCATCCTTAAAACTTCAATCTTTCCCATTAAGCCACTGCTTAGGATCCGTGGGTGCCAAAATACAAAATATTCTTGTGTAGTGTGTGTTTGATGAGGTGACGAAGACGAGTTTGGATTTTGTTCGGACGAGTTTGAAATGAATTGAATATACCTTGTATGGGAACGTGGTTGGATTGACTTGTCCAAGGTCTCACATTATTTAATTGCGTAAAATACTATGGTTTGGAGGGTGGCCGGTGAGTTCACTTTCTCCTAAAAGAGTGTCGGGGCCATCTTTTTCCTTTTCATGCAAGGACAATCTCCTTGATAAACGCGAGGGAGAAAGAGAAAGAGAAAGAGAAAGAAAGAAAGAAAGAAAGAAAGGATTGTTGTAGCAATGTGGTGATTTACAGTGAGCAGCGAGGAGGAGGAGGAGAAAGAAAGAAAGAGCATTTTTTCCAACACGAACACCAACATGTTCGATGGAGTATCAGACCAGTTCCACCAATTCATAGCACCAAGGACCACTCTTCCTCTTCACTTGTCTTTCCCTCTTCATGCCTCTTCAACTTCCCCAACTACCTTCTTACCCTTTGATCCCTATAACCCTTCTCAATCTCAGCAACACCATTTTCCACTCCAAACCAATCTCTTTCACCCATTGCACCCTCCTTCTCCTCCTACCCACAAACACAAGCTTCCTTCAATCCACATTCACACTCACCAAACTCAATTACCAGACCTAACCGATTCCTGGTCCAACGATGAACTCCTTGCACTTTTCAGAATCAGATCTACCATGGAAAATTGCTTCCCGGAGCACACATGGGACCATGTCTCCAGGTACCTATATATATATATTCCATTACATCACATTATCCCACTGTTGTTATCTTTTAATTCACTCACTGTTGTTCCTTTGAGCTGAGACTAATGATCTGGGGGAATGAGAAATTAATGAGTTAGATACTGTATGCATTCCATTAATCATCACATGTTAATTACATTCATGTGTTAGACAAATTAACGCACACGTGCACCAACCAGCAACCAGCTATAGTACTTTAGCTCGCACGCTGACACAGCACGGCAAGACACAGAGCCCGAGAGAAAGATGTTTATATATAAGGCTCCGCCGGTTGTGGAGGAAAGAAATTAAGTTGAAGAAATGAAAACCATTAGAGGACAGTACGTGCTTACAGTTTTTGCGAAGTAATAACAGAAATGCTTATGTTGTGGGTTTTGGATTTTTTGTATTTATGGTGTGTGCAGGAAGCTGGCAGAGCTTGGGTTTAAGAAGAGTGCTGAGAAGTGCAAGGAGAAGTTCGAAGATGAGAGTGGATATTTCGACAACGTTAGTAACTACGGCAAGAACAATTACCGGTTCCTTAGCGAGCTGGAGGAGCTTTGTCAAAACCCTGATTCGGGTGGTGGTGGTGGTGGTGATTGTGACGGTGGTGATGATGGAATCGTGAGGAGTGAAAAGACCCTCCTCCACCTTGGAGCAGACAACATGGGTCATCGACAATGTGATGGAACAGATGACAAGGTTGTGGTGGAGAAGTCAAAGGAGCGAAAGAGGAAGAGGCGTGACAGGTTCGAAATGTTCAAGGGTTTTTGCGAGAGTTTTGTCAACAAGATGATGGCTCAACAGGAAGAGATTCACAACAGGCTCCTGGAGGACATGGTGAAAAGGGACCAAGAGAAGTTTGCCAGAGAGGAAGCATGGAAGAAGCAAGAGATGGAGAAGATGAACAAGGAGCTTGACATCATGGCACAGGAGCAAGCTATCGCCGGAGACAGACATGCCACCATAATTGAATTCTTAAAGAAATGTGCAACAAAAACAATAACTACGTCAACAACTTCACCATCTCCTCCAAGCCAAAATGCCAACGGTTCGAATCTTCCAAATCGTTCATTATTGCACTCACTAAACCCTAATAGTCCTTCCAATGAAGACAACAACCTCGATCCAACACCAACGCTTCTGAATCATGATGAAACTAAGTTAAGAGCAGAAAACCCTAGTTCGAGTGAGACATTATTACAAGTTCCTTCTTCCTCCAACTCATCCCCAACTCCCCACAACCCTAGTTCTTCCCTCAATAGCCAAAACAATACTATCCCATTAGAGTCGAATTCAGTTTCGACGTACAAGACAACCTCAACAACCCCACCAGGAAGCACTGAGAATTCGAAAGATGATGTTGGGAGAAGATGGCCAAGGGATGAAGTGCTAGCACTGATAAACCTGAGGTGCACGAGTGTAAGTAACAACAACAACAGCAGCAGTGAAGAAAAAGAAGGAAATAACAAGGGTCCTCTGTGGGAGAGAATCTCGCAAGGGATGTCAGAGGTGGGATACAAGAGAAGCGCAAAGAGATGCAAAGAGAAGTGGGAGAACATAAACAAGTACTTCAGAAAAACTAAGGATGTTAACAAGAAAAGGTCCCTTAATTCTAGGACCTGTCCCTATTTCCATCAACTGAGTTGCTTGTATGGTCAGGGAAAAATCGTGGCAGCACAGTCGGAAAGAGAAGGGAACTACATGAGTCCAACCGCGAATTCCGGCCAAGTGCCACCGGATGTTGATGATGAAGATGAGTCTTCTCATGTGGGGTCTGGTGGTTTGGATCATTATGCATGTTAATTCATCTCATGCAGGTCAGAAAAAACTTTGAAATTATTAAGTAATAATACCTTCTTTGGATTGTGATTACTTTCAAATTCATTAATTTCTCCATTTTATAATAACTTCCACTGTTTTCCTTCTTTTCTTTTGGTTTTGCTTTGTGTTGGTGGGAATTGAATATGTATATTTTGCATTTTGGTTAGCACCGACAGCTTGAGGAAGTACAACAATGTTTCTCTTCTGTGGAAGACTTTTTATAATGGCCCTTCTATTTATTTACACCTTCTTTTCATGAGATTGATGTTTCATGCATGTATTAATTCACCAATCCCTATTAATTGGGAACACACTGACCCCAGCAAAAGAGAGCCTTGCGTATCAGACATTCTTAGGAATATATAAAATTTTATTTTGTACAACTCCTTTATTACCTTTTTTTTCAGTTCTTATTTAAAATTTATATTATAAAAATAAATAAGATAAAAAAAATCAATGATGTTGTTTTCCAAATTTAATGTTGAAATTATAAACTCTCGTGCCAATATATAAGGGGAAAAAGTTATAAATTATAATATTGCTAGCTTGCATGATGGTGAATTTTGCGTTAATAGTAAATATGTGAAATAAAAAAATTATTAGGTCTATTTTTTTTTTCTTATTAAGTTATCCAACTTGATATGTGCAATAAGATCTTATTAATATGAGAATATTTTGCTAGGTGAATTTGGATATTTGAGTTCGTGTGCTCTTAAATACTATTGAAGTTTCTCTTTCCAAAGATAATGCCTTTGATTTTGAGGCGCTTATGAAAAATTAACTCATGATTCATCATCTTTAGTTGATAGATACGATGATGTTCAAAATTTAAAATGAAATTAAAATTAGAATAAATTATAATAGTAAAATTAAATTTATGTAAAGAGGAAACTTATCACTGATTTAACTCCTTATAGTAGAGTGAGGTATATAAAGAAGTCAAATATTCTTGATTTGAAGAATAAAATAAATTATGTTGTCATTCCTACTTTAGAGAGGACAATATATGTATATTTTTTTAATATTTTTGGCTATAAAATTATCCTTTTTTTTGTTAAATTAAAAATGTCAAATTTAAACAATTTTTATATCATGTGAAAAAGTAAACAACTTAATAAACAAATATTCAATATATGGGAGATTAAGTGGTTTCTAAAATATAAAGATGGACTAACATTTCGCTTTAACACAAGTTGTAGTGTTCTATTTATATTTAATTAAATAGGAAATAAATTTTTATTATATCACTTGAATAGGAAATAAATCATATAAATTATTAATTTTTTTATTATTTATCTTCACTTTGAACTATATAATTCAGATTATCAATATGACAGATATAAAATATAGTCATAAATATACAATTCTTAAAATTACTTCCATATATATATATATATATATATATATATATATATATATAAACTTATAATATATTATAGATTAATTACTTATTTTATTTTTATTCTATTATAATAAACCGAATTGCATAATTCCTTTCTGCTTGGAATTTTTTTAAAAAATATATATACATAAAATCTGTAACAAAACTTATAGGTAATGTTTTGTCAATTCATCACATAGCATTCAAATGCTACAAACATCCACGCCGTACATTTTGATTGATCATTATCAATGGTTCACATCTTCAAAATCATCCTGTTAATTAAATCGTTGACTTCTTTGCTTTAATCTACAATAATTAATTCATTATTGCTAGGTTTTAGGAAGGTAATTGTGCTGTTAACCGACTTTAATTTGGAGCTTAACCATTGTTCTTATCTCTTTGCTCATAAGCACACTCGATTTTTTTGAATTTCGGATATATTTTATAATTGAAAAGGGAATCCAACTGTGCTAAACTTTTACCTTTTAGTAAACAGACACCATAAAATTGTATTTTATTTTTTAATTAGTATTTGAACTTTTGTTATTATTTCAATAAAACCTTGTATTAACTTGATGTTGAATGGGCTTTAGATAAACGTGGTGTTAACATTTAACATAATCAATTTGCACCACTAATTTAATTCAATATTATTTTTAAAAGTTTTGTGTATAATTAAAATATTAAAAAGAATTTGTAAGGTACACGAGGATTCCTCATTGTTGTTTTGTTAACATTGTCCTTTGGTTCCTAACAAAAATAATTTGTCTCCAACAACCTATTTCAGTATTTGTGACAGTGTTGATTTGTCACAACCAGTTATAGTAGCTGGAAGATAATCACTGTAGAAGACAGATGCACTTTGGCAACACCTTGTTTATATTTGTCAGGTTTTATAGATAAATCATCATAAAGTGACACAGTTACTTTCACATACATATTAAAGATATAAAAATATAATTTTTGTATTTTAAAAAAATTAAATAAATAAAAAATAATAATTCAAATGAATATAAAAAGTTGATGTGTATCAAAAGATTATTTCTCTTTATATATAAATAACTTTTTAATCATTTGTTTTTCTAGATATTTCATTTAGAGTAATGATATAAAAAATAAAATAATAAAAGACAATATCAAATCAATATAAAAAATTAACGTGTGTAAAAGCATATTTTCTTATTTATTATTCTTAAACACAGTAACTCATATAAATCACTCATAAGAGTTATAAAAGCATTAGTAATAAAAAAAATATTTATTATTAATGTTATTATTATTATAATTATTGAAGACTAAAATTCATAAAACTTAATATATATATATATATATATATATATATATATATATATATATATATATATATATATATATATATATATAAAGAGAAATAAATTGTTGGAGTGATTCTGGCCCCACACTTTTCTGCATGACACATAGACACAAACACACTCATTCATTTTTCACTGGCACACACTGCCACCTACATCATGCATCATGCATGCCCATGTGCTCCTCTGCATCTCTTCTCTTCACTTTCAGTGAACGCTCACACGTGCGTCCTGTGCTCTCTTATTATTACTAACACCACTTCTTTATTTGACTTTTAACCACACCAGTCAACGTAATTAAGCCCTCTTAATTTTTTTTCTTAAATCAGAGTATCAGGTCCTCCCACCCGAATAAACACTTGGACCTTATTCTAAATATTCGGCCCATAATATTTAGCCTTAAAGGCCCACGTACTCCAAGAAATCTTTTCATAAAAATATTTTGACTTTTACTTCCTGCACTTCCACAATTTTTTCACGCACCTTCTCAAATTTTCAAAATGTTTTATCCTGGCTCTCCACTTACATATTCCGGAACAAGTTCTCCAGAATTTTTGAAACCAACCTTTTAGGCGAGATTTTTGAAACAAAACCTTCGAAACAAGATTTTCATAACGTAATCTCCATAGTAGAATTTTTGAAACACTGGACACATTCTAGAACAAAAGTTATCGGAACAAACTTTTTAGAATAGATATAATATAAGGATTAAGTTAGGTAAGTCCAAGGATAAGGCTCATAATAAATAGTTTTTCATTCTTTAAGTTTTTTATGGTTTCTTTAATTTTTCGTTCGTGTTATTGAAATATTTTGAAAGATAATTGTTTCGTCATTGAATGAAAAACATCAAGCTATTAAATAGTCAATACAACACAAGATAAAATCAAAAATATGAGTAAGAAGTTACTACTAAACTTTTAACTTATAAAGAAAAAATCTCAAATAAATTGGGATTTTATTTGACTAATTCTTAATAAATCCTCTCTTAAACTAAATTCTTTTAATATAAAAAGGTTAGTTTACATGACTCTTTTTACAAACTCCAAGCATTGCACGCAGCTTTAGAAAAACATCTAGTTTGAGAGGCTTTGTCATCATATCAGCAATCTGTTCCGCAATTCTATCACTCCTACTTGTACAAACTCTCGAAGAAAGTGAAAACAAACATCTATATGCTTTCTACGTCCATGCACTACTAGGTTTCTTAATAGTTTGATAGCATATTAATGTGGTGCTAAATAGTTATGGAATCATGCTCAATTTGATCAAGTGTCATGAGTAACCTCTTTAGCCAAATAACTTGATAGGAACATGATGCTTGCGATGAATTCTGCCTCTATGGTGACAATCTGACAATTGATTGTTTCTTTGAACACCATGATACAGTTCCAGATCCAAAAAGAAAGACATTTCCAATTGTACTTTTTTTATCATCCATATCTCCAACATAATCACTATCAGTATATGCTATGAGTTTGTCACTTTCTCCCTTCTTGTAAAATGTTCCAAATTCAATAGCTTCTTGTATATACCTACCCTCATTGCTAATTGTAAATGGAGTTAAGTGAAATTCTCCATATACTTGCTTAAAAGACTTACAATAAGCATCAAATATGGAGGAGTCGAAGTAAGATACATAAAACAACCTACCATTTGCATGAAGCAAGTTTTATGTAATGAGTAGTTTTTCATTCCTTAGTTCTTCTTAATCTTTTCGATCTTTCGTGTTGTTGGTCTCCTCAAAGTGTACCTACACATAATACTCTAATGCTTAAGATAATTATCGGTTTAAATAAAAGTTGTAATAAATGTTGATAAAAACATTCTATTTTGTTTGAACTCTTTATTTATAATATCTCTTGTGAATTTTTATGTTTTGGTATGCCTAATAATCCAATAATCTTCATTACAAGAATAAATTAAGGTTATTACTATAATCATATAATATGTTTTCAACTTATCGATTTGGATCGTTAATTATTATTAATGTATAAACAAATACACTAATATACATTAATGTAGAAATGTATTAAATTCATGTATTTTCAACATCAAACGTATTAGCCAGTAAAAATAAATAAATAATTTATGATGTCCGATTATGGAAAACACGTTTAGGTTGGATACTTGGTCGCGTAGATGGTTGTTCACCGTCTTTGGATTTTGTTTTATTTTGTTTCAGAATCTTCAAAAATGTTTCTTCTTTCCTTGAACTTCCCTTTTGCTTGGCATACGTCCATTCTCACACTACAGTGTCGCGGTTCAACCTTACCACATTATAATAAAAAATTGTTGCATTTTTTAACATCCTTTAATTTCTGTCATAATTATGTTCATATTTCATATATACTTTATAAATTATTTTCTGCTATTGCGGAGGAAAAAATATATAAATTCACAATTGTTGATAATATACATATTTTATTGTAATGGAAAAGGACAGAAATTATAGAAGCTAGAGACTCGATCGTTGTAGAGGCCATTTTGTTATATATAAAACATTTATATATATTATTATTCCACCTCAAATCTCGTAAAATATATGTGCAAATTAATTGAAGGGAAGCAAATTGTTTGTTGCATTCTTATAGTAAAGATGTTGACTCGATGGAATGCCTGAATGAGACAGGCATTACGATTAATCATTATTTATTTTATTGAAGTAGGTAATGTGTCCACTATCTTTTGTTTGCTGTAAAATATATATTATTATTATTATTATTATTATTATTATTATTTTATTTAATGGCTAATATATTACTTTTATCAATGAGACATGGATTCGTTATCTATTCCATCTTTCCTTTAACTTTCTTTTGTTGGTTAGATTTGTGTCTCTTTAACATTTTTGTGATCTGTTCATTTATTTTATGTTGAGAAAATTAACTAGAAACAAGTTATAGCTAAGCATAAAAAATAAATCAATTCACAGATTGACTTAAAATAAATTCACAGAATTATGCTTCTAGATTTAAGAGAATAAATTCATCGTGAGAAATTCTACTATCAAGTTGGAAGCATTGCATTAGGTTGATAAAATGGATTTATAAGATATAAACAACCTAAATAGACGACAACTTATAATGATTGTAAAATTAAGTTGTAAAATTCAGTTTAATTTTTTTTCTTAATCTAAATCATAATTAAGTCGTATTTAACCTTGCTTAACTATTCTATGAACAATGACAAGTTCACTAGCTCACTAAAAAATAATATAAATAAGTGAACACTTAAAGTAAATTCAAACTTTTAAAAACCAAATTTATCTCCTTAAAAATAAATTCATAATTAAATTGATTTGAACGTCAAAATATTCTACAAATATGTCTCTGCACAAACTGACAACCAAGACTAAGATCAATAAAATGAGACCAATAAAAGAAAACCAATAACCAAAATCAACAAGAAGAAGAGACATAAAACTAAGAATAAAGAAGAACAAAAGAGAAAAACATAATATTAAATAAGACATCACATAAGTGATTTTCATTATTTCTACCTTGAAATTGATAACATTAATTTCTATATGTTTTTGTGTATTGGTTTTCATGAATAAAATAATTTTTTCCTAACTTTTATGTTGTTTAATATTTGAGTTTAGTGCTTTTTTTTACTGTTTTATGTTTTATTTTGGTTTTACCTCCAATATTTATCTTAAATGTGTTAAATAAGTAAATAAGAAGTATTTGTGACAGAGGAAAATAAGTTAAGACTAAATGAAGTATATTTGGACAAGAAAATATCATACAATAAATACTCAGATCTTAATTTATTTAATTTATTAAATTATTCTTTAATTGTGTTTATGATATTTATGTTTTTTTGTTTTCTCATTCATTAACATTATAAGATTCAAAGAGACATGTTTTGATCTTTGATATTTTTATAGATTCTTTTAATTGTAAATGATCTTCCTCAAATTATTCTCATGTATGTTCAAGAGATTGTCATCTATCATACCCTTCTTTTTTAAGAGAATTTGTCCTTAATTTCGTACAACTTGAAGATTTTTTATCACCTCCTTGGGTCTTCTCCTTCATTCATAATGATTTTTCCCCTTTCTCGGGTTAGAGAGGAAGATGTGATATGAATGAGAGATGTGAATGTGAGTGGAAAGTACGAATAGAGTTTGAAGCAGTTATTTAGTGCCTTGGAAGATGACTTTTCTCTTCTCTTTGGTTTGAATTTCTTTCTTATCTTTTTATTCTCTACCATGAAGAGGAAACCCTATTTCGTTGAAATTAAATGTAACAAACTAAATGCTCGGTAACTTATGTTGTTAATATATATATATATATATATATATATATATATATATATATATATATAATAAACTATATATATCATTCTAATTCTAATTAATATTTGATTTTAGTATTTATGTTTATTGTGACTTATCATTCATGACTTGTTTGTTGATTTTTGAAGTGTTGAAAAATGTTCTTTGAATTTAGAACTGTATTTGAATATCTAATAAAACTTATATTTAGAGATAATATATATCTTCTTAATAATCTTAAAATTCTTGAAGTTGATGTATGGTTGTTTGTTGATAATATGAGGAATAGAAATTTATGATATACTCAAAGTTACTAGAAAAAAATATAATTTGAGTAAATTTATAGGTTGATTTTCGTTTAATTATGGAATCGATATGTTGGTAAATGAAAAAAAAATGAAATGAGTGAAATCTTATTTTTGACAACTATATATATTTTATCTTACACACAAACTCTTTAATAAAACATAAACAAAAACTTATTTGTATTCTATAAGTTTTGTTGTCTATTTAATATGTTAATTACAATAATGATCCGTGGTTGTTGTTGTTGTAAAAAAACGATATTTATTAATTGTTATTTATGACCGACAGTTATCGATTAACAAAACTAAACAATAAACTTATAGATGTTTCTTATTAAGATGTTTAATTTGTTATGTTTATTTAATGTAAAATTTAAACTGACATTTTAATTTTCAATCAATGTTTTGACCTTGAAAGAAAACTGCACGTGAGAATTACAACAGAAGCAATGAAGTGTAAAACTTTTAGTCGGAAGTCACGGCAGTGGTAAATCTGCATCTGATAATTTGAATTTGAATGTGAGAATAAATTGACGTGAAGTTATGCGGCGGATGATAAGGTGGGTAATTGAGAAGGAGAAGAGGTTGTTAAGAATTAAGTATGCCATCAAATTCCATCATTATTATATTCATTCTCTTCCATTTCTTATGCTTTTCTTTAGCTCAAACCCTACAATAATATTCCTTATTATTTAATACTTTCACACCATATCACCTAAGCCTCTAGTCTATTTCTTTTTTCCCCTACTTTAATACAATAATCTTTCTCTATAACTTTGTTCCAATTTCAAATCATAACTATTTTTATATTTTTAATATTTGTTTTGGTTGAAATATCGAGATCCCTTATTCAAAACACTCCAAATTATTATAAAAATTAGATAAACTTCTTAATGATCCTTCTTTATCAAATGACTTTGTTCGTTCTCTTTTTTTTCTCAAAATCGTATAGAAAAATACGTTCAAATCAATAACTTTATGTGATAATATTTAAAAAAAATAATAATCAAAATTAATTATTTTTCAAAAAATATATATATATATATATATATATATATATATATATATATATATATATATATATATATATTACAATAGGTTTATATTTAGATCGGACTCATTATCAATCTATAGTTTTCATTATTTCATTAAAGGTTTAATGTCTCAATAAGTCCCTATTTTCACCCAGAATTTGAAATAGGTCCCTTTCTTATTTGGCATCTTAATTGAGTCCTTATGTTTGTAAAATTGAATCAAATCGGACCTTTCCGTCAAATTGAAATGACGCCGTCATTATTTTCACCTAGAAATAAAGCATATTCTTCTTAACGGCGTCATTTCAATTTGACGGAAAAGTCCTATTTGATTCAATTTTATAAAAATAAGGACTCAATTGAGATGCCAAAAGAAAAGGGACCTATTTCAAATTCTCAGTGAAAATAGAGACCTATTGAGACATTAAACCTTCATTAAATACCAAACATGTTATTTATATCTTAACTGATGTTAAGTGTTTGCTTGCGTGACTACCAATATTAAATCTTTTATGTTTATTGTATACTTGATATTTTTCTATATTTTCAATTATTTATGTACTGTTAATTTTTTCATTAATGTAATGACATGTTGTTATTATCTTGTTCGTTATTTTATATTCTTGTTTCCATATATTTAAAAAAAATATGATTAGAACTTAAACCTCCACCATAATCCTTGATTAGAACTTAAATCACGTTTGAGATTTTATTAACTAGTAAAAGTTGTTGACTGAGGTTTTAATTTGTTTGTTGCTTTCACGAAGGAGCTTTAATTACCAGTGTTGGAGAGATATGAAGCTGTATTAATGACGAATTGTTAATTATCAATTAATTAATTAATTAATCACTGAAATGTTGACCCATCTATCATTTTCGCTTCTCTCATATCATCAATCATGAGCTTAAACCTCCCTTGAATTAATCAGCTTTCATAATTTGCAATGTAAAACGTCATTTTCTTTCTTCCAAACCAACCACGATGACGAAAGAGCTTCTGCAGCTTCCTCTGCGGCAGCTCCAACGACGGTGTCGTTTTGAACTTCCTTTGCCAATGTTGAACTTCGCATTCTCAGATTCGTCTCTTCCCTCTACCTTTTGAATCTCTTCTATCGCCTCTCTCAACTTCTCCTCATCCCGTTTCAGGTGCACTTTGTCTTTTCTTTTTCTTCTGTTCCTTTTATTTTTGTATCAAATGTTTCATTTCGTTTTCTCTGTTTTTTTTTCGTATTTTTTTTTTGGATTTCTCTCCATTTTCCGCGTTTGCGTTTTCGGCGCTTACTTCTGTATTGCTATTTCTGGAGTCCGCTTCCAGAAATTCTTGGTCTGTAACCGCTTTTCACTGCGGAGTTCGTGAATGTAATTTTGTATACAAAATAATAATAATAATAAAAAAATTAATTTAAGAGTGAAAAGAGGTTCATCGTTCTCTTAGTCCTTCTACAATTTCTGTTTCTCTAGGTTTGTGGCTATGAATTACTACGTGGTTAACCTTCATAAGTAAGTTAAAGTAATAGGTACTTATTTGATGGTATTGTGTACAGTATTACAATGTTGTATCCTTATTGCATGTACAATGAGAAAGGGAGAAAGTTTTGCCTTCAATCTTATGTGCTTTTTAAGGAACTTCCTCTGGCATTTTGGTTAAATTCCTTCCGGAGTATCGCTAGATTTCAGTGATGGACTTTGAAATTTGATTTGTGGTTTTGCATTACTGTTAGCCCTTTTTTCTTTTTAATTTTTTTTAAGGAATCGGATTTGCTTGTATCTAGGAGAGGGAAATCTGTTGCTAACTGATAACATGGAGCAGTACGAAGTGCTTGAGCAAATTGGAAAAGGCGCTTTTGGTTCTGCTCTTCTTGTGAAGCATAAGCATGAGAAGAAAAAGTGAGAATTGAACTTATGTTATCTTCATTTTTCCCTTTAAGCGTCTATATCTATTTATTTGTGCATTTCAAGTTTGTCTTTTCAATTATGTAGATATGTGCTGAAGAAGATTCGCCTTGCCCGCCAAACTGAGCGCTCTCGTAGGTCTGCTCACCTGGAGGTTTGTTCTTAAATTGAATTTCGAAAAATGAACTAACTTAACATCATGTGCTGTTTTCTGTAATCTCGCATTCTGTGCCTGTGTTCTACTACATCGTTCTTGCCTTCCTGATGTGATTTTTTTAGGGTGTCTGCTCCGGCGAATTTCATTTTCTATCAGGTTGAAAGAAATTTCAAACATTTATATGAATTTGGCTGTAGACTTAACAACCTATTATCTTCAAACATTTGATGTGACTATGAGTCAGTATATTATTGTGAATAGGATTCAGTATATTATTAATTTTTTTTTTCTTCTTTTGCTCTGTTTAGATGGATCTCCTCTCCAAATTAAGAAACCCATTTATTGTGGAGTATAAAGATTCATGGGTAGAAAAGGTATGTGGTTCTTGAATTGTACTTCTCTTCACCTCCTGATTTAATTTCATCATGTTAATATAAGAATGGACGCTGTTAGATGCTTTACCTATCAAGCTTCTATTAGATGATCGGAATTAAGTCTCTCCACATTTGCGTTATAAAATATTTGAAGTAGTTTTATCTCGTGGACTTGGTCTTATGCTGACAATAATATACTATTTCATTTGCCTTGATAATATATTGGTGTCACCATTGACGGGTTAGTTTGCATCTTCAAAGAAATACGGTAATGTTGGCTAAAATTCTAGGTTACATAGCTATCTTATAGTTAAGATTTAAGTTTATTCTCTTGTTTGGATAATCACTTCAGCTATTTTCTTTTATTATCACTGTTTATCTTTATTGTTAATTGTTCATGGATGACTTAGTAATCTAACTTCCTTCCAGGGTTGCTATGTATGCATTATTATAGGTTATTGTGAGGGTGGAGACATGTAAGTTTCTTTTCTCATTTTTACTAGCTTACAAGTTATGGTTATGTTTTCTTTCCCTTGGTTATTATTTAATACATTGGGTTGTTAATATTGTTTTAATTATACTATTGATGAAACATAGGGCGGAAGCTATAAAGAAAGCTGGTGGTGTTATGTTCCCTGAGGAGGTTATGTCTGATTTTTTCTTTTATTGTGAAAATTATTAATTTTTATCTGTCTTTTCCTTTAGACATGAATATTCATGTTTGAATGAACAAGATAATATTTATATTTGAACAATTAGAACCTAAAACAGTCTTCTATTTGCAGAAACTATGTAAGTGGCTTGTTCAACTTCTTATGGCGCTTGATTACTTGCATGCGAACCATATTCTTCATCGTGATGTCAAGGTTAGTTAAACAACCTCTTTGCTTAGTGAGAATATTCCAGTTTCCATCTAAATTCCTTTAAGGAATATATTAATGAGAATGATGTATTTCTATCAGTGTTCAAATATATTCTTGACAAAAGATCATGACATACGCCTTGGTAAGTTATTCTATTGTTCCTTTAAATAAAGCATAATTGCGTAGATGTGTTAAAGTTTGCTTACAAGTGGTCAATGATGAATCAGGTGATTTTGGACTTGCCAAAATGTTGACTTCCGATGATCTAACTTCCTCTGTAAGAAATATTTAATCTAAGAACGAGTTAGCCTTCCTGATTGCAACTTTTGTATGGTTATTATAAATAATGACTTGTGATTTAGGTTGTCGGAACTCCTAGCTATATGTGTCCTGAACTCCTTGCTGATATACCTTATGGCTCTAAATCAGATATTTGGTCCCTTGGTAAGTACTCATTTGATAAGTTTTTTTATTATCTAGTTCATTGTGTATTCATGATCTCGGAATTCGGTTATTCAGGATGTTGTATATATGAAATGACCTCGCTTAAGCCTGCATTCAAAGCATTTGTAAGTTTTCTTCTATAATCACAAGTTTTTTTTTTTTCCTTTTTTCTTTATATACATTGTCTTTGAACATATTTAATACTTTATATTTTTTCGTGTCACCTGACCAATTTTCTGTTTGTTATAATAAGATGCCAATGTCTGGATAGCAATTTAATTCATATTGAATTGAATTTGAATCCCCTAAAGTGAGGCATGCACCCTAAAATATAGGAAAAATTGTGGAGTTATAACCGATGACTTAAATAAACAATTAGTTTTGTTATGCATGTGCATGTATACATACACATTATAACTATTGAGTTGTTAAAATGTACTCTATTAATTTTTCGGTCAACGGTTATACCTCTGCATTTTATTCTCTAAAATATGCTCTCCTCTTTAGGCAGCCAAATCCTGTTATGTTACCTAGTTTCAACATGCTTTTATGTTCTATGGATTGGCTAATACATTCAAATCCGAATAATTCACCTAGTTTGAACTTGTCTCTTTGTATTTTATCATGACTTTCTTAATTGATTATCAGTTGCATGGCTATCCATAATTATATATTTTTGGCAAACATTGCTCTTTTTTAAAAATATATATATAATTGTCTTTCATTTGTTTCAAACAGGATATACAGTCCCTGATTAACAAAATTAACAAGTCCATAGTGGCTCCATTGCCAACAAAATATTCTGGTGCATTGTAAGTCTTCGTTCTTTTGTCATTTAGTTGCTATGGCTTATACTTTTAGTTATTAAATTTCTCTGCCATGTCTTAAGGCTGTTAAATGTGGAACTTTTGTTGACCTAATGCCTAAAATTGTCGTAACTAACAGCTTTAGGCAAGGAAAAGCTCACCGAAAGTGAGGTTTCTTGTAAATTTATTGCAATCAATCAGTTATATTATGAACTGTACGATTGTTCTAACAAATATTTTATTTCACTTTTGGCAGTCGTGGTCTTGTCAAAAGCATGCTGCGGAAAAATCCAGAGCTTAGACCTAGTGTACGTATAAGAGTTCTCCTCTGACAATGGAATAATTCTATGCAATTTACTGGTGCAGCTTTAGTGCCTTGTATAATTTTTGGAGATAGGTTTGGGCTGATGATGGCTTCCACATTCAAACTTTAATTATAATTTTCTTTTATATAATAACTAGAATATTACCTATTCTCCATTCATGTTAACATATCTTGCATTGTGCAAAAGAATAATTTTTTGTTTCTTTATTAAATCAATAATAAACTTATCACTTACATGTGCAGATAGGTATCTTGATGAGTAAGGAAGCGCTTAAACGTTTGTAAAATTTTAAATATGTCTGCAGAATCTAAACTTCGTAGTATGTGATTCTACATTATTAGAATCAGATTTAATTTGTTTGGATAGATTTAGTGAGTAAATTGTGAAAATACTTGTCTGGTGTTCAGTGCATTCAACTTGAAAGGTCAAATGGTCATAGACTTGGTCATATTGATCTAAAACCAGTAAAGAATATTTATTATTTTGTATCTTAAAAGTATTTTAGTTAAAATTACGTTTTTATCAACATAAAGGGTCACAAATGACGTATTGATGTTGTTATTTAGTCTCAAACGAGGTCAACACAGATACGGTTGTTACTAGTTTTTATTTAAATTTGATTTGCTAACTTGGTTTTTCCTATTATTAAAAAAAAAACTAGTTTTTCTATATTGTATTAGTTTACTTATTATAAAATTGTAAAAATATATACTTAACTATGCTTTGACTAGAGGAGACTAGTGAATTGTGAATCAGGTAGCACCTTTCTTGCTTATTTTCCTTCATGTACTTTTGGATACAGGCTGCAGAGCTACTCGGGAACCAACATCTTCAACCTTATGTTCTTAAGGTCCATCTCAAAATCAATAGCCCAAGGCGAAGTACTTTGCCAGGTCTTTGGCAAGAATCCAACTACGTGAAGAAAGCAAGATTTTTGAAGTCAGAAGATGATCGTGTTTCTGTCTCTGGATATAAGTGGCATTCTATTAGCAATGATAGGACTTTAAATCCCAATGTATCAGGAGCAGAGGTAGATTCTCTATGCTCTACGCTAGAAATAGACTGTACTCCTGATAATATAAATCAAAGATTTGCTAAACTTTCTATTGGAGACAACCACGATTTGAAGTCACGGCATAATTCAGTTGTTTCAAGAACTTCTAGCAATGCCAGGACTCCTACGCTAACTGCATCAAAAGCTTCTGCCACCCCCAAGAAATCAATGCTATCCTCAAAGAATCATAAGACGGTAAGGCAAGCCAGAGTCAATCTATTTTTAATGTTTGCCTTATGGTAGATCATGAACAAATTTAAGCATGTGATCTCTTTTGAGTGGGTTGTTTTACAAGGAACTACTCCTGCATGTGTAATGGTATTATTCAATTTAGAATTTCTTTTTCCTGACTTTCTGAAGTCCATGGTTGTAGCTTCCTGTTTCACACAACATGAAACAACCTGTCCATACAACTCGCAGAGCATCATTGCCGTTCCCACGAAGTTGTGCCATTCAGCTGCCTCCTTGCAGGTCCAGTACTGGTTTACTTTGCCATGTAACTTCACCCAATATTTCAGTCAATTCTCCCCGGATTGATAGGATAGCAGAATTCCCATTAGCATCATATGAAGACCAATTGTTTCCCATCAATAGATCTTCACCAAACTCGGCACAGGGTTCCTCAGGTTCCCCTCCTTGTGGCAATGATTCAACATTGGTAGACAAATGCACAATCAAGGTATGTGACACATCCTATGTTACGCCAGGATGTACGTATGCTTGGCAGGGAATCAAGCGCAGCGTGCTCAAGAAAAACAATGAGGATAAAAGTGGCTCATCTGATCAAAATGCAACAGCTGGAGCATCAAGCCACAACTCTTCAGACTTGCACTGCCGGCAGTTTGATACATCATCATTCCAACAAAGGGCGGAGGCATTAGAAGGTCTGCTTGAATTTAGTGCAAGATTACTGCAGCAGGAAAGGTATGGAGAACTCGGAGTTTTATTAAAACCGTTTGGGCCAGGGAAAGCTTCCCCAAGAGAAACTGCTATTTGGTTGAGCAAGAGTTTCAAAGAGAACACTTTCAGCAGAGAACAATCGACTTAAACTGCTGTAATATCCCATAGTCATGTTTGTAGAGTTCTGTGTTTCTTTCACACATTTAGATAGCAATTTTTTTATAGGTAACAACGTTTTTTCATTTACCCACTTTCATTTTCACTTATTGCAATGATGTAACTCACTTTCAATCTGATGAATGAAAAAGACTATAGATCTTTTCACAAATTGGTAACATCGATCCGAGTAATTACCTAAAATGATAAAAATATCTAGAAACATTTTCTAAACTTTTATTCCACTTCCTATTTGTTTTTGACAGCCCATAAAATAATTGTTCGTATGTAATTGATAGCAAAAATTAGGGATAAAGTGCACTTGTTATATCTACGTTTTCCCTTTCATAAATGGTTTTGTTATTGTACTGGCATCCTACCACATACCACGCTTTTCTTGCGAAGTACAGGTAGATGGGTAATGAAATTGTGTTGCCCAAACTATAACACATTTTATAGTATTGTCACAAAACAGGAGAATTCAATAATAGGAATCAGTAGTGACCGAGCTGCTGCCAAAGGAATCGCGCTTCCTGTCCCCATGAAGATTGATAGACCAAAGATCCAGGCTTCCATGATCGAAACGTAATGAGTTTGAGAACAGATTTTGTCTTGGACCATTCAATGGGGATTCCACAGACTTCCCTTTGTTCCTCATTCCCCTTTTGGGTCGTTGTCTCGGTTCACTCTGCGACCTTGCTTTAGCCCTGGAAGATTCTGTCTTGTTCATGTAATTTGGTGACAGTGATTGGCGGTGAGGCACTAAGTGACGCTGAGAAGTCGATAAGGCGGCCATTGCCGTTGTGTTAAATTCAGACATGACCCGGAAGTTTTCTGGGCTGTTGGGCTCTACGATTTGAGTATTCTTGTATTGATGTTTTCGTTTGGAAACAACTGGCACATGCTTGGAATAGACTGTCATGAAATCACGTTCTCTGGCCGCCTTAACATATGAACCATCTAGAGGGCCACTTCTGCTTCTCAAAGCCTCCAACATTTCTTCCACACTCATATCCTTTGAATCCTACAAAATAATGTCATGTTATTGGTATTATCTAGAATGCAGCATAACAGAACAGGTAACTGAGTATTAGCCAGAAGCATCATTACGATGAATTTTCAAAAGGATCTAGTTTCAAATCGAATACAAGAGTTGTATTTCTGGAATATGATGTCAAACTTCAGATGATAAAATTGAGGTCCATTGCAGAGTCTGAATCTTACTTTATTTTCTTCTGTTACTAGGTCTCTGAAGTGTGCAACTTCTCTATGTTGTGGAGGCTGTTTTCCAAGGAGGTTTACGTCCTCTGCCATTTGAATTCTGTGAATTCGCGCTCTAACTTGTATGGCCATCAGCGCATGCATGCCACGCAGGGTAGCAGTTGTTTGTTTCCTCACAAGGTGACCCCTCACTAGTGCTTGTAACTTTACTAATCCCCTTAAAGCATGCAATGCTCTCCTTGCCTGAAAATTTCCTCGAAGATGTAAGAAAAACTAAACAAATAGTAAGGATATAACATTCTCATTATCAAAGGAGAAGCCCAGCTAGATGTGGCCATAAAATTTTTTACAAGAAATTCATACCAAATATGAGCGAAAACCAGCCTGAATCTTTGTAGCAGCTTTGTTTTTATCTTTGTAAGTTCTTGGCAGTGGTGTTGGAAGACGCCTTGAAGCCTTTGTTTCCAACAAGGCTTGTATTTGCAGTTTTGCAGACTCACCAGAGTCAAAAGACCTGGAAAATTTATGCCCTACTATCTTGCTTGTTATTCTTCCACCTGTTAGTTTTCCAAAGCTCCATCTGCGCTTCACTTTGGGACTCACGATCAGACTCCCCGTGTTAGAACTCTTAATATCCTCAGAGCATAATGCATCGATCTTCTTGATTTTCTCATCCTTTTTCCCCAGAAGGAAGTTTCTGATCCATTTGCTGGCTTTTCCCATTTCTTGTTTTCTGTTCCTCACCTTCCAAAACACCAGTTAACAGACCTGCCAAATGAACAAGCGACAGAGCTTCCTATTGCCTGAAACACCACATAATTAGTACATACACATAAGGGGTAATCTTGTTAAACATCGATCCATTATATATATACACTGCATTTTTCAACTGTACTAATTGCTCACTGTAACTCTTTCTGGGTGTTTGTGCTGCTATTTAACTATATATTGCGGCCTTTGGCCTGCAAAGCTTTCTCTGTTAAAGCCACTTGGCACTTGCCACACTCGTGGACCATTCCACTTCAACATTGCCTCAGCTTGATCGTCAAGAGCTGTAAATTTTTCTGACTTCAGTAATATTTAGGGATTCATGCTGTAAAAATCAAAGGGTTTTCTCTCTTTTTTTATTCCAATAATCAATGACAGTGTCTCTCTACAGAAGTAAGAAGGTAGAAAAGTCACTGTTTTATAACATTTTAAAGCTTCTTTGAGGCTTAATCCGGGATTCAAGGGCCATGAATGACTTGCACGCAAGTGTCATGGATGCAAATATCTTTTAGAAAATCAATTAATATGATGGTAATTCTTTATTTTATCAATCTCTATTCAAGGCTGAACAATTTGGAATGCCATATATCTATCCATTGATATATATATATATATGATTGTTTCGCTCAAATCTATTGTAATCTTAATTAGAGCATTCCATCTGAGTTTTTTTATTTTATTTATATATATATATATATATATATATATATATAATCATGCAAATTCAAAATCTATTTCTGACAAAAAAGAGAGAAGAAAAACTGTTATCCCAATGCCCATTTTATTAAAGGTGTGATTATGTCACCAAATTGTTACAATCCTATTATTGAGGTTTATACTATTAATGATCAAGTGCTGGAAAATAAACAAAGTGATAAACCATTGTCTCTAAATGTTGACTGCAACTCAACATCAGGAGTTAGCGTCGAAGATAAAAAAAAATCAACATAATTTACTTGATTATATGTGTTGACTTGGAATTTGTCTCTATGCTGTTGTATTCTTTTGGGTTGGGTTCTGATATAGTCAATAATATGCAGCGTTAGCTACTGCATAGTTAAGAAATTTTTTATGGCCTTTCACTTCAACCCACTATAAGAAATAGACTTAATATTTATTATTTAGTAATTAGTATGCTATTTTATTTTTATCGTTTCTCTGCATCATTTGTCGATCTAAAATGCATATCAATAATAACAGATAATACATAAATTACATAAATCATGTTTTTTTTATATATATATTTCCTATATTTCTCATCAGTTCAGCATTCAACATGTGAATGCCCTTTTCAATAATACACCCTTGATTTAAGAGTTAAGATGAAAGAGAATTTAAATATACTTTTTTTATAATTTTCTGAAATATTTTTTAAGAACAAAACACAATACTAAAATAGAGTCTTGTGCTTAATTTTCATTATGATATTGCTTGAAGATTGTGATGAATTTCCGTCTTATAATCACATCGAAGTTTTTTTTTTCAAATTAATAAAATCTCACTTAATACCAAAATATTATTTACAATGTCTTGAAGTTTTCTTGTAGGAAAAATTACATTTAATATTATGTTCTCTTACAACAACTTTAGGTCCAATATGGGCCGAATAGGCCATCAAGTTACCTTGGGTGCAGCAAAGCCCAAACATGGAATAAACTAAGAAATATTAGGTTCATCTCCATTTCATTCCTATCAGATCTGGTAATGGTAAGTATTTAGACTGGTAATATTTTGCAAATAAAATTCCACTTAATTACTTAAAATGATAAGATTTTATTTATTTAAAAATTTATTATTCGTTATTATATTATTAAAATGTGTTCTAGATTAAGTGCCTTTTGCTTTAGTTAAACTAATATTTTCCAGTATTTATAGAATGTCATCTGATTTTGATATCTAATTATTATTTTCCTCTCAACAAAAGGTGGCTGTAGTTTAGTGGTGAGAATTCCACGTTGTGGCCGTGGAGACCTGGGCTCGAATCCCAGCAGCCACACATTTGTAATCTTTTTCTGAAACTTCTAACAATTTTGTTTTAGTGAAGACTCCAATTTTTCTTCATGCCCAATGAATTTCTTACTTCTGCCTTTTGGATTTCCGAACCAAATATTATTTTCAAACTATCCACCGTAATGCAAAAACTATCAACCAAATCAACGAAGTCCTTCTAATAACAAAATATCAATGTTTCAAATGCACAAGTTAAATTGAATCATTTGCGGATAATCAATAGAGATAGGAGCAATCAAATGTAGGCTATTATTGTTATTAATATTTCTCGAAAACCAAAACAATACACCAAAAAAAAAATTACGAATCGGCGAAGCGTATCTCTCACTTGGTCTTGACTTCAACGCCAGATTTGCCGGCAATGATGACAGAGGTGGCCATGTTTAAGAACAGTCCATGCTCGACGACGCCTTCCAGAGCGGAGATTTCAGCGCCAGCAGCGAGGGAATCCCGAATTGGAGTCTTGAAATACAAATCAACGATGTAATTGGAGTTATCAGTGACGTAGGGTTTACCAGATTCATCCAATCTCAATTTAGCGTCGCATCCTTCTTCCTTGAACAGTTGCTGGAGGCGATCCAGATTGTACTTCCAGCAGAACTGAACCACCTCCACCGGCATGGCAAGGCCGCTGCCACCGAGGCCGTCGACGAGCTTCGTGTCGTCGACGACGACGATGAACTTGTCGGAGGCGGCCTCCACCATCTTCTCGCGGAGGAGGGCGCCGCCGCGGCCTTTGACGAGATTGAGGTCGGGATCGACCTCGTCGGCGCCGTCGATGGCGAGATCGAGGCGGGGATTGTCGTCGAGGACGGAGAGGGGGATGCCTAGGGAGCGGGCTTGCTCCTCTGTGCGCTTGGAGGTGGGGATGCCGACGATGTTGGTGAGTTCACCGGAGGCGAGGAGCTCGCCGAGCTTGGCGACGACGAAGGCTGCGGTGGATCCGGTGCCGAGGCCGAGGACCATGCCGCTCTTGACGGCCTCGACGGCCTTGTCTGCAGCGAGTCTCTTGAGGTCGTCCTGGGTGAGGGTGATGGCGCGGACGGCGGGGAAGCAGTGAGGACGGGTGCGCAGTTTAACAGAGGTGGGAGTGCGCAGGATAAGGCGCGTGGAGGCGGTGTGGTGCACGGAGGAGAGAGAAGGGGGTGAGGAGAGGGATAAGGAGGCCATTGAAGAAGTGAAGAAGATGAGAAAAGTGGGCCTTGTTTGGGAGAAGATTAGCCACAGTGAGTGACACACCACACTACACCCAGGTTTGTTTCTTTGGCCCTTTTTTTCTCACTTTATTATGTCTTTTGGTTTCTCCTTTGCCTTGCCTTTCATTGCTTTCAACAACACAAAAAGTTGGATCGAATGGATATTCCCTTTCCAACCTCCCCCATTCGTTCACCTACCAATTTCACCATTTCTCCCCTTATCCTTAAAAGAAAAACACATTTCATTTTAATAAAAACAAACACCTCCAATAATGCTTATCGTATTAAATAAATAATATATCTGCCTATATTTATACCATTCTTTTATTATAAATTATCATGTACACGAAGTTTGCTAATTTAGTATTTCTTTAAAAAATTATATTAATTGGCCACGTAAAAACCTTGTAGGCACAAACACTACTCCCTGCTTTCCTTTCGAAAACGGATTTACTTAAGGCAAATTAAATTTAGTTTTGTTTAATCTGACATCTTATGTGGGTATGTTATGCAAGTTTAGCATAATTACACAAAATCTTCTTATTGGATAGAAGCGTGAGGTCTTTGAGAATTGTTCTCGGATGAATAATTCTTAATTTGATCAGAATATTTGTCCCACAAATAGAAATGATTCCAGGGAAAATTGCAAGTATTAGATGGTAAAATGTAAACTGAGAAATGTGGTACAAACGAAGAATTAACATAATTCAATCTACGTTCACTTGAATTCATTATTATAACACATTATAATTTACAAGTTTCTCTTGCAATAAACTTTCACTTATATAACTCAAATGTTACAACTTTCAATTAGTAGTTACTAAAGCTACAAGGTCATACTTATAGTACAAATATTGTTATAACCGAAGATATATATGAAGAGTGCTTCTAATTACAATCATTAGACGATTCCATTAGGCTATCCATGACTCAATAGATGTTAAGAGACTAGATGGTTTAGTGAGTGCATCTATTTCAAATTATCACTAGATGGTATAGTACTGATTAAACGGTTTAGAAACCTTAGATTAAGATTTTATTGAGCCAATTCTTACAAGAATGATGAAGGTGTTGACCGATCAAATTTCAAAGTTTTCCTCAATAATTTTGTATTGTGATGATCGTTGTTAAATCTTATACATGTCTCTTGTTGATTGATGAACAAACCATCAAGAATATAACCCCGATGCAAGTCGGTAAGCATTGTGTGTATGGTTCCATTCAAATAGAGATAAGGAATGGTAAGAGATATATGACTCACCTTCCCTTGTTTTATGCTATCGAGAACCATTGGTTTGCCATGACAACAACCTAGTGCAAAATGTTCGGGGCAACGAATAATACCATTGCAGAGCTAATCATCTAAGCAAGGTTGATGTATGGTATCGGGGAAAACATTGACATAAGTAATGTGTGGTTCCAGATTTGCATCCAAGTGAGATAATCTATCACACTTCTCAATATCAGGACACTGCCACTTGGATAGAAGGGTGAAAGTCAATATTAGAGATGCCAAGGACTGAATGGGGTGAAATTTTTCATTTCTTTTCTTTGTAAAGTCATCCAACTGAGGGATTGAGATGACTTTGATCTAATCGTCCCTTTGGAAAAGTACTTGACATTATGTCTCTAGGTGTAAATTTTTGTGTTTTGCTTATCCTTTTGCATAATACCTTTAGTATGTTGTATCTAAGTGTGAGCTTCATTATTTAGTCGGAGTATGGGAATCTTCTTGAACTTAAGATTTTGTGAAGCACAAAAATTGGCAAAGATGCTTTATTTTGTTGATCATGCTTGCTGTTCCATACCTAACAAGCACAGACAAGGACGACTAATTGATGGTTATTGTTGCATGTTGGTAACTTTATTTTGAGTAGTTTCCATGTGTGTTTTTAATGTATTCAATATTGAAAGTTTCCATGTGTGTCTTTAATGTATTCACTATCAAAAGATTCATCTCAATGTTAGAGGGGGGAAAATGATATAGTAGTACAAATTTTGGTAAAAAGCATAAAACAAGTAATTTGAGAAAAGTTTTAGCCGAACTTCACAATGAATTCCGAGTATTCATGTTGAAAGGAAGAATGTAACGTTGCTTATGTGAGAAGAGGTGAATTCTACTTTTATGTTATGTTTGTTTTCAATGACGAAAACATAGATAGCAAAGAAAGTTTGTGGTGAACTTTCCCTTTAATCATGAGATGAAATGCAACAAAAGTTTCAAAAATTAATAAACATTAATCAATTTTCGTAGTCTATAATAATTCACTATCGCAATTCTCACAGTGCATAATTATGCAGTGTATATAATTAAATTAAAATTTATATTTTTTGTAAATTAATTTACTTTAACATATTATTATTTTAAAATTATTTTTTTGTTTATTAAAACTTGAGAATATTTTTTCTCTTAATTTAAAATTTATTTTCATTCTAACTGAATGATTTTTCTATTAATTTATTTAAAATAATTAAAAGTCATTTTTTAAATATATACAAAAATTTATTTTATTATATCAATCATATCTTCTATAAACTTTCTACTTACTTCTCATTCTATATTTCTCAATCCACATAATCTTATTTTTCACTATTTTTCTTTTCATGTCCTTCCTTTTTCCACTTCTTTAAATTTATTCCCTAATTCAGTGCACCTCATTAACGAGCTTTGTGAACTCCTTAAATGGGAACTCCAAGTTATTAACAAAGACATGTAAAAGTAAAAAGTAAAATAAAAAATACTAAATATTGAGTAAGGACTTATAGTATATGAATATATATTTATAAGCTTTTTTTACTTCTCACTATAAAATTAAACCGGAGGAAGTCAGTTGTAAAAAACTCTACTTCCTTATTAACTTTCAATTTTACTACGATAGTTAACTATGTTTTATCATAAACAATTAACAATTGTATTCCATTCTTATCCATATTTTAACACATTTGATTAGTAGAATCGTTTTACTAATTAAAGTAATAGCTACAAAAGTAAGATATATGTATTACAATATTTCTTATTAATTTACATAACCAAGTTTTTCAAATACATATAATTAATTAAAAAAAGAGGAATTCTTTATAAATACAAAGGATAATACATATATACTATATACAATATTATCTTTCAAACTATTTCTCGAAATAGGAATCTCCTTCGACTCTAGTTAATAAAATCTCAATTTAATACACCTTAAGATAAATCGAGTGAAATATTATATCCCTAGAAAGACATTTTGCTTTTATTACATCACATTCATATACATTATATTTCTAGTCTCGTATCATCACATTTATATCTAAGCATTTCCATTCTATTCATCAATACATTACATCTTTTCTTTCAACAATTAATTATCCTTTTAAAACATTCTAAAACATTTCACAATTGTTTTTTTATCCAAAAATCATTAAAACATGTCATTTGAAAAACATTTTTTCACTAAGCAACATCTCTGCTTGCCCAACAAGCAAACATTGGGATAAAATCTAAAAAATTCACCTATCTGGTGTTTCTTGCTCAGCGAATAAAATCATTGCAAACAAATCTCACAAATTTGTCCAACAAGTTTTATCTCATTGAGCGAGTGAAATACTTCTGCTTCTCTAACTTTAATTTAAAACATTGTTGCTAAGGAAAGGATTCCTCACTCAACGATGAGTGGGACCTCCCTTGCATCACTAACTTCGTGAATTATGCTTTTACTCAATAATTGAAACACTCGTCCAATTATGCATAATTTAGAACTCATGACAGATATAAATTTATTCAATTGGTCTCACTAAGTGCTTTTTCCCCTTTCACAAGTCAAAACATATTATACCATTTCAAATTGTACTATTTGAAGCCAATTAAACTAAATTTATATATCTTTAAATCAAATTACTCATCAACGTCAAACAAATATCATTTACTTTACTCACCACCAAAAAATTACATCATCTTCAGCTATCAATAATGAACACAACCACAACATATACATAATTCAAACACTCATAGTCAACACTCATTTTCATTCAACAATCACAACAAAATTTAAATATTTAGCTTCCCTTATCTAGATTGTGAGTCATCAACACAAGACTCCACTACCTCTATTCACATAAACAATTCAAATCGATTATGTGCTTATAACTAATAATCCTAACTTAATAGAGATTTGTCTTTAGTCCTTAAATATTATATCCAAGTCTAAAACACCACACTTACATATATTTCTTAAAAGATAGAAAATAAAGAAAAAATAATACACTAAGAAATTGATCATATAAGATTGTAACACTCAATATCAAGAGTCATATACCTAGATTGTCAAACAACTAAGTAAATTAGTCAAAATCTTATAGATGTAAGATATTATCTTTTTAATGTTTTTAAATGTTTTTTAAGATTGTTCCGCTTTGTAGTTTCCTATTTTTTTTTTATGAAGATTGTAGTAGTTCTTTTTAGTCTATTTTTTAAGTGAATTATATTACTTCCGTGACCTACAGTTGGAGGTGGATCACTATAAACTATAACTTTTGGATTTTTTATTTTATTTTTCGGGCTTTTACAATTTAATATAAAATGTATAAGGTTTAAATAAATATTTTATTATTAATTCTTTTATATCTTGATGAAACTCTATTATTAAATTTTTAGTTTGTAAATTTTATTATTTAATTTCAAAGTTGTACCTATTTTATTTTTTTTCATCAATTAGTTCACAAGTTTTTAATGTGTGATTATGTAATCGATGGTATCTTATCTTTATTAGTAAATGGAATATACGTTTTGTTTTAAATTTTAATATTTAAAAAGAATAATAGTCTACATTTTAAATTTAGAAGAATGAATACATACTTATTAAATCATAGAAAAATAATATCAAGTAACAAATTTTTGTTTATAAATCACAATTTAAAATATATATATATATATATATTGTCATGTTAATTTTTCTGAACTTTTGATTATCATTCTTTAACATGCAAAGGTAAAACTTATACATTTATGATGATTTTCAACCTTTATTTTTCAAATAATTGAATAAATGTTTATATAAATTCATAAAAATTTATCTAGAGATTAAAAGTAAATCGAAATTGTGACGGAATCACGAATTAAAAAAGACGATTTTGAAAATAATATTTTGAAGTCGTATTCTGAAAAACTACAGAAAAATCATAAAATAATGAGATATTATATGCAAAAATTGATTTCTAGAGGTTTGAGAGTGAATTACGCTTAAGGAAGGTATTAGCACCTTATCATGTCTGTCCGAAAACATTACCTTTAATTAAACATGTGAAATTGATGTGGTTTACAAGATATTCGATTGTCCTAAAAATGATACTAAACAAAATATATTTTTAGTTTCTTGGGTCCATAATAACTGACATTTCTCTTAGATTAAAAATAAGAAATCAAAGTTACATGGTTTGGTAAGAAACTATTTGAAAAGTTGGTTAGAAAAATTGTTTGCAAATTTATTTAGAACTGATTATTGATAATTTTAAATTTTTAAAAAGTGAATCTGAGAAAGATTTGCATTACTTCTACGTATTTTCATTGACAATAAAAAAAATCAAGAATCACAAAAGATTATTTGTTTGAAAACATAAATGTTTTTAGTTTTTAAAGATTTTATATTTTTTTTTATTTTTGACATGGTGGAGAGTCTTCTTACCTTCCTTTCGTGCGTTATTTTTAATATTTTGAAAGAAAAAAACCTGAAAAGAGAAAACTTGGTTCTCTTAAACCAAACCAAAATCATAAGACGGTAACCATGAAGGTTGGTCTTCCACCAAATCTCCATTCCCAACCTTCTTATCACACTTTTGTCTTTTTCCTTTCGTGCGTTATCTCCTGACTTTGCCCTGCCAGATCAGCTTGGTCAAACCTTCCACTTTGATGTATGAGCACCTCTATCACGATTGCGTATAGGCATTGTCGTTGTAAGCATCTGCCACAGGTTGTAGCAGGCTGAATGGTCAGATAGTGTTATTGTGGTCGTAAGCATCAGGTTGCAGTTGCAGGATAAATTATCAGATATTGCTTACCTCCACTGAATCCACCTGCAGCCATATTCAGAAAAAGGGTTCTAAAATGCTTACTTCACATGCATTTTTCATTTTCTTTTTTCTTCCTCTCTCTTTTTTTTTTTACTTATAAAAAAAAAAACACTATATATTTTCATTTTAAACACTTGAATAAAAATCACTATTTTTTAATCAATACTTTAACTTTTCATAACTAGTTTCAATTCTCTTGATTTTTAGTAAATATTAAATATATTTTTGAGCCAAGAAATATAACGATCTCTTCCATTAGAACACGCATTGTGTTATAAGTTGTCTTATTTTTATCAATTCGATTTATACCGAAATATTTTTCTAAGTTTGTAACTTTTTTAAAAGGCCGAGTTTCACATTCTTAATCTCTATCTTATTTAATTGATTATTATTTTAATTTGACAATTTTTTTAGTTTTGATTATTATATTATATTATATTTTAGATTTATTATGAATTATATAATTTATCTTTATTATGAAAAAAAAAATTAAATTTATAAAAGATAAATACATTTTAACTTATTTATTGATATTTGTATGAATATATTGATTTATGTGATAATATTCATATAAAATATTTTTATGAGTTGTTTTGAGAGATAAAGCTTCTTTGAAATGTATCAAAATCCTATTTATCATTACATATATTTTAAAATATTATTTTTTGTTATTTCAAGATTATATTATAGGAATTACAAATTATCTTCCTGACTTTTAATAACAAATTTTTTATTCGATATTCAGTTAAAATTCTCAATTAACATCAATCCCTAATTTTTAGGTGTCTAAGATTTTCATGTCTTCTTGACTTTGATTAAAACAAAAATTGGTGAAGCAATGCTTTTTATTATAGATTCAATTTTTCAAAATTTCGTTACAACGAAAATAATAAAGCACAAGATATACAATCACGAAAATAAAATCGTACGAGGAATGATGACCAACACTAACTATTTCTTTTTACACATTAAATTGATAAAACCAATCGTTAAATTAATTCTTTTATTAATTGTATGAAATCTAGTTTTTTTTATAAATTTTAAAAACTATTTACTAATATATTAAATAAACAATGTTAGTTTTAGAAATGAAGTAAATGTCAATTATAAAGTTTATTTGATTTAACTACATTTTTTTTTGTGTTCATGGTTTACTTAAAATGTTATATATATATATATATATATATATATATATATATATATATATATATATATATATATATATATATATATATATATATATATATATATATATATGTATATATATATATATGTTTATTAACTTATATAATTTTTTTTAATTGATACATGTTAGCAGAATATATCAAGTTTTAGTAGAAAAAAAATATTTTAAATATTAAGTTATTTTAAAAATTTTTATTTTTAATTTAAAAAAAAATCAGAAACATTCTCCTAATCTTAACTCACCATTTCACCTAATTTTAATCCATCTTTTTTATTTATCCAATTTTTTCTCTCTCATTTTCATCCTTTCACAATAATTTTTTATTTTAAATTAAAAATAAAAATTATTAAAATAATCTCATGTTTAAAATATATTGTTATTTTATGAATGAAGACTTTTTTGTCACCTAAAATTTAATACACTTTGCTAAATTATATCAATGAAAAAAAAGAGCTTATATATATATATATATATATATATATATATATATATATATATATGAGATAAACCTAATTTTATAATACTTTGATCCTATCATAATTTATTGTGTATTATAAGAGGAATTTTAACAGAATACCTGTAATATATATTTTTTAACTTATTTTCCTGTTATAAATTAAAAAACAATTGTTACAAGTTATAAAATAATTAAAATATCTATCGAATAAAACATAAAAGTTATAAAAAACTGCTTATATTAAATTTTAACCATTAAGATGGGGCTGGGCTTCAGCGTTTTTGAAGATATAATATTTTTCTATCGTATAACTGAAATCAAACATATAATACGAGGATTAACTAATTAATTAAGTTATTCTAAATATATATTTACTCATCATTTAAATTCTTCGTTTTTAATTTAACAATCTCAGTAAAAAAAATAATTTTTAACACACTAATTTTTTTATATTTATTTAATATTATCCTTCTCTATTTTTACTTTTTCATTTCTTAAAAAATAAAACATAATGTAAAAATATGTCACATACCTTTATACATCTCGAAATAAGTCACCTCTTTACAAATTTTTTATACCAATCCCAAAATATATACATATATCCATTTTAACAAATTTTAAAATTTTTTATATTTGAAGTAAGTAAAGATTTACCTAACATCTAAAACAAGAAAATATTTGAGGCACTGGCCATAAATATTGACGTTTCGTCTCAGCATTTTCTTGAAGAACAGCATGGAGAGTGCGAGTGCGGGGCTATCTTGTGGCCATAAAATTCCATGTGAGTTCTTCAAAGTTTTTCTTACAAACAGAGGTTCTACCCAGTTGGTACGTGTTTCTTTCTCTTGTTTTTAGTTCTTTTTAGTCTTTCTCTTTTTGTTATAGGAGGGTTAGCAGAGTTTATACGGGTCTAGGTTCAAACCCTCTCAGTGTCATGTATACGAAAAAAAGTGTTTTTTTTTAGTGTAAAAGGATCATGGAAAGTGATTTTTTTTTTGTATTCTTGCACTTTCTCTTAAGTAGGATTTAGTGCTTGCTTATTTTGTCTGGTCTTTTATGCTTTGAGAATGTTTGATAGTTCATTACTGATGGTGACATTCTCCTGAGATTTAATGTTTGCTTATTTTGTCTGGTCTTTTATGCTTTGAAAATGTTAATCGTTTGTTACTGACAATGACACCCTCCTGGGACTTGTTTTTTTTTTCCAGCAAATACCAAGATCTTTCACTAAGTTTTTCACTGGAATCCCACCATGTAAGGTCATTCTTGTAGAACACGATGGAAAACATTGGGATGTTAAGGTGGAAAAAATCGAAGGTCGTTTGGTTTTTAAAAGTGGGTGGCAGGAATTTTCCAAGGAGAAAAATTTAGAAGATTGCGACTTTTTGGTTTTTGAGTATGATGGTAAAACTACTTTTAATGTGAAGATATTTGGGAAAACTGGGTGCAGGAAAGTGGCTGCACCTCCAAAAGTTGTTCCCATTGTGGATTTGGAAGAAGATTCTGATGAGCATAGTCATGAAATCCAGAACAATGGTGTACGGAAACGTCCACTCCCAAGTCCCAAAACAAATGTGAAATCAGAAGGTTAGTCTTTCAAGTATTCATTTTGCATAATTTCATGTCATTGTTATTCAACCCTTCATGCTTAATGTATAATGTTTATAGGTGCATGTCCATTCAAAGAAGCTCAGCGCAAATCAAAAAGAATGAAGGAAGGAAAAGATAAAATGAATGACGAGAAACCTGCGCTTACAAAGCTTGTTCCATTGGAGAATGCTCATTTTCAAATATGTTTTGATACTCCATATAAACTAAAAAGAGTGGTTGGTTATTTTATTCTTTTACCTATATTTACAATAAGTAGTTAGTCTTCTCTGAATTGAATGAATGAGTGTCTCTTTTAAGTAACTGAATTCTATTTTCAGAATAGTGCATTTTATGTGGAGTAGGTCTAAAATATCTAAGAATGTTACAACAATGAGTTTAAAATTGATGTAGTAGAACTGAAAGTATTCGATAAAATTAGTTGTTAAAGTAATAGATATACCTTGTGCTTGGGATAAAGTGGGATATATAATTGCTCAATTTAGTTTTTGTTATGAAATAGTTTGGCGACTTGATGAGATGATGTAATTGGTGTTGGTGGGTTGCAGGAATTTCCTAGAAAAATGTTTAAAATGAATATGAAGCTGCTTCGGTATATAACTCTGAGGGATGAGAATGGCAAGTCATGGCTGGTGATGATCAATTCCTCATCGAATTATGATCGTAGTTTTTTGGGAAGTGGATGGATGGCTTTCAAGGAGAGTAAAAACATTCAAGTAGGGTCTCGATGTGATTTTCAGTTTGTTGTTGACAAAGCAAATGTGGCCAGAGAACTGCATGTGCGCGTGCTTTCGAAGATAAAGAAGAAATAGTTTAGTGCATGGCTTATCATTTTGGTGTGAATTAAGATTGCACTAATCTTGTGGGTGTGTGATCCTTGAAACCTTTATAATGGTTTGCTCTTGGGAGAGGGATGTGAACAAGAGGTTTTTGCTTTACATTTTATTTGTACAAGTCGTTTAGCTCTTTTATCGTTGCTATCAAAGGCCAAGGTATTCACATTTAGCACGAGCTTGCAAGTTTACTGAAATATCTGTTCTACATTTTGTGCAACGGGTAGTTCCCTAGTACATGCAGAACAAAATCTGTCTTTTTTAAGTCTCCATTTTTCAAAGCCACATACTTTTTCAGGAAACTATTGATTAGATAAGAATGAAAGTAAAATAGGTCATGCTTTAAAACCATCCCATTTTGGAGTTGGTGCTATAATACGAATTACAGGTAAACAACAAAAATCAATCAGATCTTTTCACGTGACTTGCAGGAATGATAAGTGGATAAATTACGACCCTCCGCGCAAAATCCAAATGCTATAACATACATTTGAGGTCAATCTGTTCATAATGTACAGGAGGCAGAACAAATGTTACCATAAGCTACCAAAAAATTAAGTAAAACCTCCGACGTTATAAGGCAGACCAACAAAACAATTTAATATGAAAGCATGTCCCACATTGACCAGTATAAATAACATCACTTTGATGAGTACAGATTAAATGAAGACCCACGCCATTCGGGTTTCTGTTTGCATTTTCATTTAGATTATATTCTTTCATGGTGATGGGATTATTTCGGTAACTGCATTTCATGTAGATTTTGCATAGAGGTCAATGCTACCGATTTGCAGCCGGGAAGTAGAATGAACATCTCTGACTGCCAGAAACCTAAACCTGTACAGAAATTATTTATGATTTGAAACATCAGAATATGAAATAGACCAGGACTGCGTACTAATCCACACAGGAGCAATCAAACGTATGTACCTTTCTAGTCTTAACAGTCACTTTACTCTAGAAAGAATATTCATTAAAACTAAATTAGTGATATGATAATTTTTTATCCAAATACCCAAAAAAAAATGGTCATCTCAAAGTATAAAAACATAATTAAGATAAAGGGAAAATGATAAGAATTCATTATTACTATCTAAATATGTAGTCCAGTATATGTAGACCGACACAAATCAGACAAATAAAAGGTTAAACACTTTGTGTTTACCTTTTATGCAACAAAAAAGAAGAAAAATATTCATTTGTAAAAATATTTAAAAAACACAAAAACTTAATAATTTTTTAAATAGAATTATATATTTATAATGGGTTGTACAGATAAGCATAAACATAAACACTATGTTCTAATAGATTTACAACACATAATTGTTTTTTAGTAAAGAAAATAGCAAAATGGATTCACTGGGGTTACCTATCAAAATCACTACCAATTTTTTTGTTTAAGTTTTTTCACTGTGTCAAGATATATTACCTGAATATATTACACGGAAAGCTTGCACAATTGATTTTGTATGTTTTACGTTGAAAACGGTCTTCAAAGAACTGAGAGGTTTGCTTGTCCAAAACTTGCCAATTGATCCCCTTATTACTGCTACCTTCAAGAATCCTGAGAACATAACATATCACAAGATATAATGAATGCATGGTACATGTTTTATTAATTGAAGCTTATACATGATAAATCATTACCAAACATAGAAAAGGTTAAAAGATAATTTTAACAACATATATGGTTGCTGACAGATGGAACAAAAGCAGCACACAAATATGACACAATTTTCTTGGTTGCTGACAGGTAGAACAAAAGCAGCACACATATATGACACAATTTTCTTGTTTAGCTTGTATATTGTCTTTAAGAATGTGATTTTGATAAGATGTCACCTGTTTAAAAAAACATCAATACTTTGTTGAATGTAAAAATAAAGTTATTACTACAGTCACGAATGTTTTAAATTGATTACAAATTAAATTTAAAATTTTCATTGTTAATCATATATGGAGGGAGCAACACATTATATTAATTTGGAGCGATGAAGCTTATTACAATTGAAGAACTCTACAAGGTAAGGCAAACTAACTTGGCTACTCGAAAATTAATAAAAATGGTAAAGATAATGGAAAAGATGTAACAGTAGTTCAACGTATATTCCAAAGTTCATACCAGTTCATTGGATCCCTTTCTGGTGCATCATTGGCTGACATCAAATCATATGCTACAAGCTCAAACATCTTGCAATCAAATGTTCTATACACGATCCAACAACCTACACAGTCAACATAAACCGATACTTTTATATCAGAGTATCAAGCAAGTAGTGTATGGACGTGTAGAAAGGTGTGCACATTAGGAATAAAATGGAATTATAGGAAGGTCCTCCCCACCGACAAACTGTAAAATTTAGCATCATGTTATGCCTAGGCTCCACTTAGTAAATTTGGGATCACTAAATATTTTTTCATTACTTTGTCCCTCGTATCCGTTTTCTGCGCCCTTTAAATAGTGCCTAACACTTGATAATTATAAATTAGTTTTCATTAATCGAAGACCAAAAATCAACAAAGAAAAACTTCTAAGAATGAGAGTTTTAACATAGAAATGCATAACAGTGCAGAGAAACTAACTACACAAAGTCAAGTTTCTAACATTTAAACACTAGTAACTTAAACTATAAATTCTAACTGGTTTGCTTACAATCTATTAATAAAATACAATTGATATAGCGGAAATATTCTTGAGAAAATTTAGTAAAGATAGATATCAAGCCAAGTACTCAACAAAGATAAGATATTTTGATGTATTTGCCATAACTTGTTCTTTTCTAACAGGAGAGTAGATATCACATTTTTCCATTTCTAGGTGAAAACAACAATACCTCAATAAATTATCTAAAAATATGTTTAAGCTTGAAGCACAATCTTATGTGGTAAGTTATTTAATTGGTTAACGATACCTCTTGCTCCATTTGGTTCTTCCCATTTAGATACTCTAATTCCATCAAATGCTGATGTTATCTGAAATTTCATAAAATAGTGACAACTTTATAGATGCTATAAGGAAAGAGTATGGTAAACATATAAAATGTCCAGTTATATCCAAACTCACAATCCCAAAAGGCAACTCCTCCGAACTTGCCAACACCGAACCCGAATGTATTCTATTTAACTTTGGAAGTGGCAGCAGAAACATATCTTTGCCGTAGTTTTCACACTTGTCAAGATTGTAAATCATGTCATCCAGAACATCTAGAGCAACAGGCAATGCTAAAGAAGTAACAACAGGGTCAGCGACCAAACCAATTTCAACTGTCCCATCTGTATTCACTTTTTTCTCTAGTGAAAGTGCACCAAGTAAGTCATCAAAAGATGGCAACAGTTTTTGAAATTTTGGTTTATTTAGAACTGAATCAATGGAGGTCCTTCTACTTTTATAAGGGGAATTGCGAAGATCCAAAAGAATTCCTTTAGTAATCCTGAGTACTTCAACAGCTTCTAACTTTGTTAGTTCTTCCCTAACGAATTGATAAAGGACAGCATGAAATGCATTGTAAATCCTTGTCACATGTTCATCTACGCACAAACGAACTGGGCAAGCAGAAGAACTTAGCTCATCAGAACCAATCTCTAATCTGGATTTGCGCCATTCCTCATTCCCACTTCGTCTTCCTGGTAATGATAATGACTCGTCATCATTAGCATGCAAACTCCTCTCAAGTTCTTCATTTTCTACCATATCACGAGCTTGAATAATTGAAAGTAGTTCAGATGGAAGGCCTCTTCGAATTTCTTCTGTTATATTACGTAATACAGATGATGCAGAAGGCTCTGTAAGCATAGTACGGCGAGACAGAACCTCAATTTTGAAAAAAAAAATATATAAAATTCATAAGTTATCAGCAAATTTTGATTCTCATGCAAGTGCATACATTGTAAAACTTACCTCATGCCACTTCCTTGTATATCGTTTGGTGACATCATAAACCCCGTCTTTTGCTATGGCTATTACATAATTTAACTTTTTCCCCCACCTATGCCACATATTTTAAAAAGTGAGGAAACATGAAAGCAAGATGGAAAGTCTTAATGAGGACAAGAACAATAATTTTCTCACTGTCAATTAGATGGATGATAGCAATCAATACACTAAAGTGAAAGTACTGCAAAGATGAACAATACCCTTTTTCATATAATAATGGCTGGTCATAGATTCCTTCACATGGGTCAAGATGCATCCATCTGTAAGAACATACAAACACATCAGACCAGAAATAGTTTTAACAGCAGGATTATGATAACTTTAGGTCAATGTTATTTTTACCTGCCCAAGAATTGAGAGAAGCACTCTGTCCAAACATGATCCGTAAAGTCCAAGATCTGGAGATGGACTAAAATCAGTGTCAAAAACCTATTCCTCACAAGACAAGCAAGCACATGTACACCGTAGGTTGCAAATATATATGCAAAGAAAAAAATTAACAAACTCCAATTTTACCATGGATAAAATTCACTACCAAAACTGTAAGGACATCAGTACTCAATACCCTTTTCCCCTAGTAAGTGAAAAATGGCCCAATCATTCCATAGAACTCATTGAGCATGAGCACCAAATTATTGTAAAGGGTAAGGCGAACCAGATAAGAATGCAAGCTAAGTTCAAAATCGAATAAGATTTACATGTCCACACTATGCCTATCTTTTCCTTACAGATAACAAATTAATTTAGAATAGCAAGCACGACTTTTTCTCAAACATATATTATGTAAGTAAAACTACAATGAAATCAGTTAACAAAACACAAGATTTTGTCATGTGGACGTTTCACACAATACATTGGGCACTGCACTTGCAATATCAGAATCATCATGTACATTATCTAGCGATTAATGATACAAAAAACCAATGCATTCTGAACTCAATTGCAGTATAGAAACCAAGAAAAACCAGCATATTGAAAAGACTGAATTTCATCTAACTACAAACCAGACGTGAATCATAGCCAAAAGCTCGACAATAGAGAGTAAAGCAATTGGCCCATTCCCCACAGCGGCCCTCTCTTGTTTCCACAAGCTGCAATTTTAACAAGGGAATATCAGTATCCAAGGTAAATGTGTATGGTGAAGTTGTATAGGCAGTCAGCCAAGTATAAATAAAACAACTTGACATGAGTTGAATACCTTCATTGGATCATTGTACCGAGGGAAACGAGTAAGTTTGGAGCAAAAGGTGCAACTGGGTTGTGAAAAGATAAATGCAAATAACATGAAATAGAAGTTAGGTAAAGAAAATAGAAGCTAAAAAGTTAGTGAACATGAGAAAAACCCTTCAAAAATGCTTTACAAGAAAAAGGACAGTATCCAGGTAACCATAACAAAACTAGTTTGTTATCACCAGATCTCCTAAATGTAAATAGATATGTAGTATGTAATGGATGAATAACTCCACTCACAAAAATAGGATTTGCTGGCAAAGATCTCTACAAAGTAAAATCAAACAGGAAACAGTTTGCTGACATTGAAAAAATGATATTTTCAGATTTAAAGAAACTAGTAAGTTGATGGTTGTAAAAATTGCAGACCATTCGGTAGCATAAAGAAGGTTTAAAGTTAGTTCAGATGCATAATGTCATAAGAAAATTAAAATAAATATAAAGTATGATAATTAGAAAAACCACTTTCCTTGAAACAGAGTAATTTCACATACCGATAGAGTTCAACCCTAGAAGCTCCATAAAGTGTCTCAGAAGGAAGTGCAGAAGTCATGCCCTGGCCTACAGTTTCTTTACCACAATCGTTACACGATGGTGAATTCACCCATCTATTATACAAGAATAAGAAAGAAATAAGAAAATAATCAGATGCATTTGGAAAAATATTACACAGTGTGTAGGTTAACTGATGTCTATCATGGTGACAAAGACTGCACGAATGATAATTGACTCAAATCACAAATACGCCAGTAATTACATGAAGCATGAGACATGTGATCCACTCTCTTCAGTCTTTAAGGAATTATTGGCAATTGAAACGTTTGGTCCATTGGTATTAAAGGATGAACAAAAAATATAATAATCAGTTTAAACCTGAAGGATTTTTTGAACCAGAAAAGCAGCTGCAGCATGAAAGCATGATCTTGTTCTATTTTCGATGGCTTGAAGTTCCCCTCCTGGAAAATATTTATCAGGCACCGGGATTACAAAAAAGAAAATGAACAAAATCATATGCTTATGAAATGACAACAGCATCGCAATTTATACACAGTTCTTATCAAAATGAAGAAAAAGACAGTTCCAGGGTAAATGAATTTCTAAAATAGTTGTACAGAGAGTTACAGTGAAATAGTTGGATTTACTTAAGACAGATTGATATCCTCTACGAAACTCTATATTCGTACAATAAACTAAGATAAATTCTCCTACCTTAGCCAAAGAGACCAAAGCTTTCTCCTCAAGCTCTTCTACAGGAACAGACTTCCGAGCAGCCTCCTGGCGCGTTGGATCTTCATACTGCAATATATTAAAACAAATCAATACATCAGTGATGGAATCGATCGTGATATAATAATATTCATAACGACAACACAGACAGAAACCAGTTTCTTAGTCTATCTTCACCCTATGCAACTTCATGAACCAAATATCTTGCTCTCCTCATTCAAAACGAAGATAAAATTATTACTAAGTGAATAAGCTAAAAAATACCATTCGAACTTGACTAATGTAGGACCGCACTCTACTATCAAATTCTCGAGGATTTTCGCTAGACATATATTGCTGCAACAAAAGCGCTTCCTCCTCTGCCTGTACAGATATAATAGCACATGCACAAACACACAAAATGAAAATGAAAATGAAGTTGCAACAAGAAATAGATATAGAAATGCTTTCCATTTCCAAAATCAATGATTCTGAACACATGATCTTAGGTGATACCTGCAAGAGTCGGGCCAATTCCTCATCTGATTTCAACAAATCGGAATAACTTTGTTCCTGTTCCGGTTCCGGTTCCGGTTCGGTGTCCTTGACCGAGACGAGTCGTAGTTTGTCAGAAACGGCGATGAGATCAGAATCAGTGGTGACTGGTGTATCTTGTTCGGCTCCAAAAATCTGAGCAATGTAAGCAGAGAATCAAAGTTTAGGAATGAGGAACCGAAAATAAGGGAGAAGAATTGAGAATTGGAAAAGCGAATCGGAACCTTTTGCTGATGAGGTGGAACGGAAGTGAGGGAATAAAGCTGGAACTGAAAAACCTGCAACAGTGGAATAACGAAGGAATGAATTGGATATAGATAGTGAAATTGAAATTGAGAAAGAAAAGCTACAGAGAAAGAGACGCACTTCGAAGCCATCGTCTGTGTCGTAATTGATATCAAAATCAGAGTCGTCGTGAACCACCTGAAACTTGCGCGCCACCATCTCCTTTCTCTCTGGTCAACTTCCCCTGAGTAAACCTTCTTTTTTACACCAAATAAATATTTTAATAAACAAGAACCGTAACTGCTTTAACATTAACAGGAACAATGTTGTAACGTAATATTATTAATATCATAACTAACGTGAACAAGAAAAATATATCGCTGATTAATATTTTTAATTATTCAATATAATTTAATATTAAGATAAATTTTCTATTTAGGTCGAATTGAAGTACTTTATCTAAGCCAAAAATTATAATTTCATAAAATTGAATAGTAATCAAACTTTTTGGTGTGAATGTATAAAGAAGACAAATAAGAAAAAAAGATCATAGTGATTGACATAAATTATTGTGGTTTGATGCATGGAGATAAAGGGTTCGTGTCTTATGATCCCTTAACTTGGTTCTCTGTTGAAAATGATAAATTAATTAAATAAAATAAAATGATGTTTTTCATACTTATATAATTACTTTACAACCTGTTTTAAGTGTAATGTGATTATTAAAAAATAATTTTTTGTAATTGTGCAAAAATTAAAATAACACGCGTTACGTAAATTTATTGAATTTTCAATATATTATTATTCTTTAAAAAATACATATTTGAAAAATTTATCTAAATGTATTTTTTAGCTCCTTAATTGAATTTGGGTTTGTGAATCAAATTAAGACTTTATCAAAAGAAATAGTCTTCAATAACTAGATACAAAATTGATTTTTTTTATAACTGTTCTATTTTGATTGTATATAAAAATTGATTTTATTTTTAATAATAAATAATTTTATTAATTATCTTAATTTTTAAATTTTGTATGTATTTTTTAATTACTTTTTAGAAATATAGTTTTTATAAATTTAATAGCACTTTTATTTTATTAATAATTATAATGATTATTATTTTTATTTTTTTTTTACATTTTTATAATCAATAAGGTAAAAGTGGACGCACATATGCTAATAATAGATGTGTTTCCACTAGTTTATATGTAAACTACTTTATACACATACTTTTCTTTATGAATTTAAAGGGTTTTAAAATGAATTTATTAACGTACTTTAAAGGGGGTTTAATCGAATTTTATTTTATTTTATTAAAATGTGATATAAAATATTATTGGGTTAAATATGTTTTTAGTCCCTAAACTATTGACCGTTTCTGGTTTTCGTCCCTCTTCCAAAGTAAGGTACAATTTAGTCCTCAATCTTTAAAAAACGTTCGTTTTAGTCGAAAAAACAAACGTTTTGAGGACTAAAACGAGGACTAAAAACAAAATTTTAAGGACTAAAACGAACGTTTTTCTAAAGAATGAGGACTAAATTGTACCTTACTTTGGAAGAGGGACGAAAACCAGAAACGACCAATAGTTTAGGGACTAAAAACATATTTAACCCAATATTATTTTATATGTGAGCTGAAAATAAGTAACAGGGTTTATAAAGGATTAAGGTGGTCTAGATTCCTCACTTTATTGTCAAATCTACCATTTTTTAAATTTTTATTCAACAAACTATGAGTTGGTGATTGGTAATTAAGGTTCAATAAGAGAAAATTACATTAGAAAATTATATTTAGTTTGAGTATATTATTTTTATCTTAAAATTATTGATTAAATTTACGGTTAACAATTAGTTTCATTTTTTATAAGATTAAATATATTTTTAATTTTTAGATTTTGACATAAAATTGAATATTACTTTTTTCTGTAATAAATGTTTAAATAATTTTATTATCAAACTTTAAACAAAAATAAATATATTCGTTTTAATCATTAAATTTTTTTACGTGTTAGATTATATTTTTAGGTAACAGTTGTGTACAATATTTAACATGTTCTAACTAAAATAACAATCTAAATCAGTGTTTAATCCATAAAAAAATTAATATCATCGAATTAAAATGACTATATTTATTTATTTTTAAAAAAATTTAAATTATAATATATTAAATTTTAGTTAAAATAAATTTTAAATTTATGTATAAATTTATGAACTAAAAACATATTTTATCTTTTAAAAACATTTTTAATAAAGTTAGAGACTTGTTTAACTTTTTCACGAGTCAATGTAATGTTTTTATAACATGTATTTTATTCCTAGTTTGTTAGATGTGCTAGTTTTATGGAAGATTTAGCAAAAATTGAAAGGCATTTATGAAATATTAGTCACATAAAGCATATGCATAGGTAAGAGATACAGAGATAAAATACAAAAATTACAACTATGAAAATGAGTTAACATGACTCATTCTTTTATAGTGTTACAATCAAAATGTTAACTTATTTTATCATATATTATTATAAAGATGAAAAAAATGTTAATAAATTATGGATCAATTTACATTGAATCTAACTTAAAATCTATTTTAACTTAAGTTAAGTGAATAAAGTTTAATTTAACTCATAATTAAAAAATAATTTTTAACTTAACCTAACTGTACTTAAAACATGTGGTAAGTCATCAGATTGAAATGATTTTTAGATCTCCAACAAAAGTTAAACGAAAATCATAATTTTATATAAGTAGTAGGTTCATATATATTTTGTTACTCATTTATGAATAATTACTATTTATACATCCTATATGAGAATGTATATATTTTTTAACGCTTAAATTCTTACTTCGTTCCCATATTAAGAGGTGAATTTCTGTTTAGTATCCGATTTTAAAAATGAAGACATTGGTCCCTATGTTATGAAAAATATATGAATAAGGTCTACAAAAAAGAACAAGTTCAATAAATCATCAAAGAAAAAGCTGAACAAGAGAGAGAAAAAGATGGACAACATAAGAGAGAAGAGAAAAAGTATGGCCACATCAGCATGGACTTAACGTCGTTGCTGTGAACTTAATGAATAGACCTTATTCATACACTTCTCATAATATAGAGACTCAATATCTTCATTTTTAAAACCAGGTACTAAACATAAATTCATTTCTTAATATGAAGACGAAGTAACTATTTAAGCCTATTTTTTAAATACTCACTGTTCACAACAAAAGGAGCATTTCACACTAAAAAGAGAATTTGATTTCAATACTCATACTTCCAATACTTCCATCTTAAAATGGTCATATTATAATAATAAAAGTTAGGTTTCTATGAATTTGAAAAGTAAATATATTTTTTTCTTAAAGAAGTATGTGTATAATCCCAACACCATTTCCTATTTGTAATTTCTTGGGCCCCCAAGGGAACTGAAGTTGTGTCGGTGTTGGTAGTAACTAGGCAAATGTTTGTAAAAAAGGTAAGCAATAAATTTGTTTAATTTTTCTGTGTAAGCAAATGAATGAAATTATATAACGAAGAAAAATTTAAATTTGATCTCTTGCAGCCATAAAACTGTATATATTTTAAAATTAATGCAGATTATCTGGGGAAAGATGGGAAAATAAATTTAAAAAGTTGTAAGGGCCACTATATATATTTTTATTCTTGTTTTGCCCACCCAAATACGGATAAGTTTTAATTTATTTTCATGTAATTTAATTAAAACTTCTCCACCAACATGCATTAACGGGTTGGGTAATAGGTGATGCAGGATTTGACAGCCTAACTACTTAATTAATATTGATAACAACATTTACGTAATTGGTCAAAGCTACAAGTTGCTATCCAACTGGTATTACACGTTTCAAATGAGTAGTTATAAGTACAATATCTCAAATTTAACTATATATTGGTAGACATGTTAACAACCCAACTAGTTCAGACTACTTTCTTAATTACTTATTCAAGTATCATTATCTGTTCCAAATATTATCATGAATAAAGTGTGAGTTAAATAAAATTAAATTATGAATAAATACAATGATATATATTAAAAAAATAAATTTTAAGACAAATTTAATTTAACAAAAATAACTTTTAAGTTTATGTTTGTATTTATTTATATATTTTATTTTTAGTCAATGTTAGATTTTTAATATGTTTTTTTATGTTGAAATATTTACATATCCAATATAAAATTAGAATAGTTCGATAATGATTGTCAAAATATTTATATCTCGAATGTAAAATAATATATTAACAAATTGGTGGATAAGGAATAAGTACAACAAATAACAAATCTCATTAAAATAAATTTTGAATAATTCAACTAATATCTTGATAGTAACTTTAAATCTAACTTAAATCATCCATAAAATTGGTCTGTGAAATAAAATTTGCGTACATTTATACTTAAAAACTCATTATATCTTTAATTGATATAAAATCTCTAATATTCCTAGTCTCATATGAAATGAAAGTTTCACATTAATTAAAAAATATTCATAAAATTTTATATTAAAAACAGTATAATTAGTTATTTTGAAAACTCCTATCTCTGTGATCTAATTTAAACTGAAAATTTGTCTTAAATGACAATTAAGTTCAAACAGCAGTGCACTTGCCATATATGAAAGTGAAAACTCAAATAAATATCTCTATTTAATGCAAAATAATGTAGTGAAGTGATATACACACTGACTGTAGAAAGACATGCCTTATAAGTCAACTAACGTATTTTCAAAACTCTTCTATATTTGAAATACAACAGTCCATATTAAACAGATCTCCTCAATTACTCTTCTTTGGTCCAATTAAGCAAGAGCTTTAAGGATATTCAGCGAACAACTAATAAATAAACTCTCATTAAGAATCAAAAGATAAAAGTGTTTTGAAAAGCAATATTACCAAAACTTAATTACGATAGCACTACATGTGTATTTTGTTACAATTTGTATTTTCAAAACAACGTAACAATTCAGGAAAATAAGTTAATACCCCTCTTAGTTTGTGAACAAAAAAAGAGAGCATTGGCTAAGGTTTGAGAAACAGCTATGAGGTCCTTCACATAAATAAAACTACCAACCGTCACCTTCCTATATTTAATTCTCAACTGTCCACGAAGCTTATCACTCTTCATTATTACCAATTGTTTTTGTATTTATACACACATACATACATGTATATAACAACATGCTAATATAAACAATTTTCACAGAAGAAGTACTTAACCAATATTGGGTGTTGTTGTTGTTTTTCTGTCTCTTTCATCTGATATATAACCGCACATTGTGGTGTGGGGAAAGGCAAATCCAAGCAGAAACATAAGCATGTCGAAGTTGAGGGTAACCCTGAACTCAAAACTAACGGTTGTGTCGAGCAGACCAGTTAGCTCTGGTAAGGTTCACACACTATCAGCGTTGGACCGTGGCATGGGCTGCCACAGTCTGCACGTTATATTCTACTACAAGAACGAGGATAACTGGTTTAAGTCCTTTGATTTGGACCCTTTGAGGGAATCCTTGTCGGAGGTTCTGACTCAGTACCCTGTTTTGACGGGCCGGTTGGTTCGAGGGGCGAATGGTGAGTGGGAAGTGAAGTGCAATGATGCGGGCGTTAGGACCATAAAGGCCACTGTGGATGCCACCCTTCATGAATGGCTCAAATCTGCTTCTTACTCTGAGGAAAAGCTTCTGGTTGCTTGGGATGATATGCCCGAGGATCCCTCCACTTGGTCACCCTTTCGAATTCAGGTAGTGTTATTCACAATTGGTGAAGCTTTTGTTCAGGTTGTGTGTGTTGTACAGATAATAATTCTGTTAAAGTTTTTAGATTTTATTTGCTGTTTACACATTCTGTTGTTCTGACATTAAAGGGTCTAGCCCATCAATCATGGACTCTGCATTCATATGGTGTATCTGAGAAATTAGCCGAAGAACAACAATTAGAAAATGGGTCATCACCCATTTTTGAATAGAGAGACAAGACAAGAAAGGACAAATTTTGTTTGGTTAAGATGTTTTTGGATGGATGATGTAACATAAACTAACTAAATGATTTCGGTGCCGTGTTATTAAGGCACAAATTATGACATGCAATGTATTTGTGAATTTTATGATAACTACTGCTTAAAAGTTTATACTGAACTTGATTTTTGATTGGTTGATTATGTTTATATAAAAAAATGAACAATGATTTACGATGTTTACTTGCAACCATCGAAGATTTAGATCATTATTGTGTTGATATGGATGAGATATAACAACAGATTATTGGGTGGTGTTGCAGATAAACAGCTTTCAAGAAGGAGGTGTTGCAATAGGAGTAAGTTGCAGTCACATGATGGCAGATCTAACTTTCATTGCATCATTCTTCAAATCATGGACGGAATTTCACAGCCATTTTCCCATCACTCACCCTCCTTTGATCGCTCCACTTTCTACTCGCGGCCATGCATCATCGTCATCATCGTCATCCACAAAAACAGCCTCTGCAACAAACTTTGCCACAGCCACCTTCAAGTTTTCGAGTTCAACCATCAAACAGTGCCTCTCCAAAGTCCATGACTCGTGCCCCAACGCCACCCCATTCGACTTTCTGGCGGCTCTGTTTTGGACTCGTATCGCCAGTGTCAGACCTCCAAAAACTCAGGACCAAACTCACTCTCTGCGCATCTGCAGCGACTTCAGGAGTCTCCTGAAACCTCCCCTCCCAATCGGGTACTTGGGAAACGCCTTGCACTTTTCAACGCTCTCGCAGAAAGTGAAAGACGTGGAACTAGGAGGCATAGTTAGTGCAGTGCATTGGCAGATGGAAAAGCTTTCAGAAATAGGGGCTAGCAATGAAGGGAAACGCGTGTATGGGAGTGAGTTAACTTGTGTCTGCATGGAGCACTTGATGGAGGAGGAAGATCAGGAGTCATTGTTATACGGTGCAGGGTTTGTAAATAACGAGAAACCAGTTCATGTTTCGTGTCGGGTAGGGAATGTGGAGAGCGAAGGTTTGATCATGGTGATGCCTAGCGCGGAGGGAGGGCTTTCAAGATCGGTGACGGTGATGCTGGCGGAGGAAGAGGTGGCTGAACTGAAGAAAGACGAAGCTATAATGGAGTTGGAGGCTGTGATGGTTCTTGCTGGTTGTGGAATGGATGATTGATTTTACACTTTGACTTGAAAGTTAACTTTTTTCTGGTTTCTTGTCTCTGTCTTCTTTTCTCTTTCCTTTTGTGAATGTAAAGCTGGCACCTTTGCTTGTGGGAGCAGACAAGTATAAAGGTTCTTGCACGATGCTCACATCAACGTGCTTAATTTGGAAGAACCAAAAAGCTTTTCACGAACCTGGTATAGTATAGAACCAGCTCAAATCTGTTGCGGAAAGTGAGATAATAGTATTTGTGTACCTTCAACTTCTGATGAGTCAGGCTCGCAGTGTACCCTGCTTCAGTAAATTCGTTACATCACTTTTGTTTATTTATTCTTTTTTAATAGATAGGCTTCTCCGTTTCAATTACTACGGTGTTTGTTTCGAACGTTTGCTTTCTGAAATGAAAAAAAGGTTGTCAGAATAAGGAAAAGACAGGAATTTTAATGAAGAATGAGAGGGTAGTGCACCCCACACTCGTGGAAAAATATTAAACCACCCTTTATTATTGTACTGCAGCAATGCTGTCATGTAGCTTTTCATCATTGTTGTTGCTCAAGAGAAAGAATAAGAGAGGAAGAACTTTGTATGAAAGAAGAAATAATACTGAATGAAAACCTTTTTCTCAAACATGTTTCTTACATTAAGATGTGTTTCTATCTAGAATATTTTTTAAATTAATTTACTTGTGAGTTTAAGTTTTATGTTAAATAAAAATGATAAAATTAAATATCATATAAAAAAATTATAATTTAAATATTTCAAATTTTTAAGTTCAACACTAAATTTTTTAAAGAAATCACTTTCTTGAAAATTAAAATATCATTTGGAAGATTTTGGAACTACCGAAAAATTTGTGAAACTGAAGCAAGTAAAAGTCAGAATAAAATATATATGGTCCAAGGTTGCTTAAATTGCATACAAAAAGTTCAACCCTAGATACCTATTTGGCATTTAAATTTGATGGACAAAATACAATACAAATATCTAATTACCAACCAAAATTTTTTATCCAATATTATTACTCTAACTTACTAAAGGAAAAAACATTATTTTATATCTTTCAAAGATTTTAGCTTGCATATCATTAATTATTTTTATGAAATATTACATTTTTTTTTATTTTACCATTACCAAAATATCTTATCATTATTATCATATATAAAGTGAAATCATAATAAGAACTTTTAAAAATATATAAACGAGGATATTAATTAAAAGTCTTAATTTAAGAGCTATCTATTAAAATCAAGAGCACAAATATATGATAAGTTATAACAATAACTCACTTTAGATATAATATATTTTTTTTCTTTTTGATAAAAAAGTATTGTAATTTATTTAAATATTACCTCAAAATGACTTGCTAGCATTTGCTTTTTATTTTAAGGTAGTTTACCTGTGAAAGAGAAATGAGTAACCAGATGCCAAAAAATAGATAAAAACGGTGACACTGCTACTCCTTTTCCTTCATTGTGGCCGATGTTAATGATAATAGCTACTGATCCAGTATTTTAATAATTATTTAAAAGTTGAAACGAATAACAATTTAAATATATTTTATTTTTTTCCTCCAATCCGTTTAGGTGTTTTTAAGATAAAATCATAATAAAAAATTTAAACTCAAAAACAGAGGTTACCTCAGATGTAACGATTAACCGTAATACATGTGACATAGTCTGATGATTTAATAACATGATCATGATTAAGAAGACAACATGGTTTTGCCATTGGGAGGCATACAAGGATAGCAGGAAGTAGTTAAGGTTTTGGTGGGGTATCGGCAAACTTCCATGAACATCTAAAAAATGCATCAGTAGTGCGATTCCCTGCTACCTCAGATATTGGTACAGCATCTGTTATCTCGTCTATATCATCTTTGCTCAGCTTCACTTCAAATGAACCGATATTACTATCAAGATTTTTTATCTTGGTTGTTCCTATACAACACATGACAAGTTCTAGAAACGTTAATTCACAGGAAAAGATAATTCATATTTTAAATGTAACAACATTGTAACAGTTCAGACGTGATCAAAGAAAAACCTATGATTCATGATTTATTGACCAATGTAAAAACAAATCTTATGTGGGAAGAATGAAAGACAACAATTACGAGAGGCAAAATAGAAGATGAGAACAGTTGATTTCTGGCTTAAGAAATTGGGTAGTTTTATGTCATTTGAAATGTCAAAGACAAGAAGGACAACTTCGTTCAGAGAAAAAACGGTCAAAGATGACACTGTTGGATCAATGACAGAAAACCAAAATGACCGATAATTGACATAGTCAAAGATGAAATTGATGGATTCTATCCAATTATTTAAGGACTAAACTTACAGGAGATTGTAATTTTAGGACCATTCTGATGATTAAATCAACAAAAAACGGGAGGTAGTATAATGATACTAATATCGTAAAGGAAACTGAGTCATTTTTTTTTTATTGATATCTATGACCAAAAACAGAATCAGATAACATTCCTAGAACAGAATCTGAAAAGGGAGTGATCACATCATACTTTTACAACCCCATTCGTGTTAATTTTTACCATTATTATTACTCATTTTATATTAATAAAATAAACTCTTCTTTAGCGTTTAACTTAATGTCTTTAATGTAGATAGTTATCCCCACAAACTACACGTCTTTAAGTGTTAGAAATCTTAATGTGAATCTAAGTTTCACATTAAGTGCACATGAGAATGCTAAGCAACACATAAGTAAGAAAACCTATATCTATTGCCTCAGTTTTGGGTTGCAGGTGATATCAATATCTTACGTGTGGACTCAGATCTAATTATTGTTGACGAAGGCTCATAAACCCATTGCCTGTTTACAACTCACTTTTAGAAATTTGTTGTTCTTCTAATACAGGTAGTTATTTTCTTATAAGACCCATCTCATTATTGTTGAAGAAGATCCACAGAGCCATTGCTTATTTAGAACTCACTTTTAGAAATTGGATGTTCTTCTAATATGGGTAGTTATTTTCCTATAAGACCAATCCAAGTAATATGAATGTGAAGAAATTTCCTAACATAATGCATTTTCAAAACAATTTCATATAATATAATGCTGACGACAACTATTGACAAATTTGATCCATGACTCACCGGGAATGGGTACTACATCATCTCCTTGACCAAGAATCCATGCGAGAGCAAGTTGTGAAGATGTACATCCGTGCTTCTCTGCCAACTTTTCTACCCTAGAATATATGATTTTGTTCTTGTCAAAGTTCTCCCCTTGTAACCTTGGTTGGAATGCCTGCGGAAAGAAATGTTGGTGAACAATGAAAACGTCCAACTTTCACCAGAAGTACAAAAATTAAGCCCATACCAGAAAACTGTTTGCAGGTATACTTTCCGTGACAGCCTTGCCACCAAAGAACCCACGGCCAAGGGGACTATATGGCACTATTCCAATTCCAAGCTCCCTGTAAGTGTTGCCACCAATGTCATATAATGAAGATTCATGAAGGAAATGAAAGAAATAACTTGGTCGTGAGTACACTAAGTTAAAGGTTGCAATCAAAAGCAACCAAAGCTATTTGATCAGTTTATCTCTACAAAATAAACAAGCTTTTATATTTCTGACCACATCAACTAGAAATAAAGATTAATTTACGCTATATAAATGAGGACAATCTTCACCATACAAACCAGTTTTGTAAAAATGAGTTAGGCTTAAACTTCTTTCGAAATACACATCACAGTTAAACTATAGAAACCAGATAGGTATCCTCAGTCAGAATTAGTTAGAAGGAGGCTGAGATAATTAGAAAAGCATGCTCTGCTTATAAATTAGAAAAAGGGTTAAGGGAAAGATTTTATCCTGTGATTTGAGAGGGAATTCAGTTTGTCACGGGAGAGTCCAAGTCTCTCCAAAGTCCTAGGAGTCATTTGTGCATTTTTCTGTTAATTCTGATCTAGTTTCCAATAACTTGTAGATACAATGAATTAAACTACACTAAACACCTTCTGAATTGCGTCACCTGACTAATACATACGTGAGTATAAGGCTAAGATTAAGAATTAGACTTTAAACCTAACTCAATTTCACAAAACTGACTTGTGACGTGAGATTTGCATCCACTAAGATATTCTAAAGTGACCTTATTTCTAATTGATTAGGATTTTCAACATTGAGTATAAAATTAGGATCCAACTACAAAGTACGGAAGTTATAGTGTGAGGTTTCTATGACTTTGAACTCTCCAATTACAAAAGTTACCTCTGTGACTAATTTTCATAAGTTTCACATAAATAAATCTTACATATAACTTGAATATGTGATTTCTTAAGAGCAAACCAGCCAGTAAGGTAGAGCTTTAAGCAATCTAAACTTTCAAACTCTATAGTGACCAGGAAGTAGGAAAGCAATCAGTCAATTCATCAAGCAGATAACAGTTTACATCGGAGACACAATGGAGAAGTACCTGCAAAGTGGAACAATATCTTGCTCAATTTCACGAGTCCAAAGGGACCACTCCATTTGCACAGCAGTGATGGGATGAACAGCATGTGCCCTCCTAATTGTGTCAGGGCTTGCTTCCGACAATCCTATGTACCTTATCTTTCCCTCTTGGACCAGCTTTTTCAGCTCACCCATCTGTCATTCAAAAAAAACCCAACAACATATAAAACACAGAGCCACCAAACCAACCTCACATCAAGAATTTCAAAAAGTGTTTGATGGCACACTAACAGTGTCCTCAATTGGTACTGAGGTGTCAACACGGTGCTGATAATACAGATCAATGTAGCTGACACCAAGGCGTTGGAGGCTACCCTCGCAACAGGATCGAACGTATTCAGGAGAACCGTTCACTATCACATTATTAGAAACCATTTTTACGATCCCAAACTTTGTGGCAATCTGAATCTGATCTCGAGGCAAGTCCCTGAGCGCCTGAGAGTTAATCAAAATCTCATGTTACATTACATTGTCGATTGTTATCTGTTAAACTGAAACAGACATGTTAAAAGAGTTAAGGTAGTTAACCTTTCCGACCAAAACTTCATTGATTCGTGGTCCATAAACATCTGAAGTATCAAAGAAAGTGATCCCTTTGCTGAAAGCGTATTTGATTATAGATATGCCAACCTCTTCAGGAACAGGATCATTGTACACTCCAGTTAGGCCCATACACCCAAATCCTAACTTGGAAACCTTAAAACCAAAAATGATTCACACAAGATAAAGAAGACACCAAATCAAACGATTATTTCAACGAAACATATCAAATCAAAATTCAAGAACACAAAAACTAACCTCCAGGCCTTGGCTTCCAAGCTTCACTCTTTGAATATTTGCCATGTTTTTTGTTCCTCTACCAATAATCCAACTCACTCTCTTTCTTTCTTCTATTAGTCTTCACCTGTTAGTGCTATGTGGTTGGTGAACCTAACTCTTCTTATTTACTTCAACTCTTCAACCAGCCGTTAGAACTATCTTGAAGAGTTTAATGTTGTTAGATATTAAAAAATTGTAAATATAATTTTACTTTTCAATTTGTAATGTTGTCACGTTAACTCTTCAAATTAATCAAATTAAAAATAAATATTAAATTTTCATTTTAAACATTGGCCAATTTCACAACATTATAACTTCAACTTTATAATTCAACAAAATAAAAAGTCTCTAAGGGTGTGTTCGTTTGGAGTGATTTGGAGGAGATGATTTGGGGGAGATGATTTGAATGGATTTGAGTGGATTTGAGGGTAATTTTTTTGTTGTTTTTTTGAGTGGATTTGTGGGTAATTGAGAGTGGATTTGGAAGTAAAGTTTGTGAAAATTAGTGTAGGATTTGATTGATGTGATAGATTTTAAAAATTAGTTTAATTGATATAAATTGAAGATTACCAAAATGTCCCTAGTTATAAAATGTTATTTATAAATGTTATATTTAATTGTAAAAATGTTTATAAAGAAAAAAAAATTATGAATAATTTATAAAATTAATGTTTAAAAATTTAAAAAACTAAGTAATCAATTTTTTTTAATAAATTAGAATACTAAATAATCAATTTATTAAAAATAAATTAGAAAATATAATAATCAATTTATTAAAAATAAATTAGAAAATATAGTAATCAATTTATTAAAAAAAATTAGAAAATATAATAATCAATTTATTAAAAATAAATTAAAAAATATAATATATCTAATTTTATTAATATTAAAATAATTATAAAAAAACTTGAAAAAAAAAATAAATAGGAAATCGCGTAACCGGTTACGCGAACGCGTAACCGGTTACTCGAACGCGTAACCGGTTACGCGTTTCTAGCGTTTCTTAACCGAGGGCACACGCGACATTTCGCTCACAATCCGCGCAAATCTCTTCACAACCGCGAGTGACTGAACAGTGCAACCATCCCGCATTTCATCGCAAATCCGTCCGCGCATTTCACTCCAAACGAACGCATAACGAGCTGAATTCTTCGCTCGCAAATTCGCATGAACAGTAAATTCCGTTCATGCGAACACAGCCTAAATCTGTTGAGCCTATTGTTTACCTTTATGTCTGTTTGATAATGATTTCTTCTCACAAATTTGAACAAGGTTTAACGATATATATATATATATATATATGGGGTTTGCTAACGCGCGTACGCCTGTTTTTCAGTTGGTACATCTTAGCAATGTGTACCGAATTTTAGTAGACAAAAATACCCTTATATATCATGGATTCTAAGTTTTAAGGTTAAGGGTATTTTAATAATTTTCATTCTCAAAACTTAAAAAAAAAAAAAAAGAAACCCCCAAACCCTTGCTCACCTCTCTCATTCCTCTCAATCCTTTCTCTTTCATCTCTCTCACTCTAACATTTTCTCTGTCATCCCTACTGTAGTCCCAATTGAAAATATCAGAAACACTTGCCTTTAAACAATTTGCCTTTGTAAAAAGTTGAGTCATTGACATATTCACCTTCAGGCAAAGGTTCATTCAAGATCTCTTCAATTTCACCATCTTCACTAATTTCTCTAATTTCATCATCTGCATATGTTGAATCATCATCTCTAAAAAAACCCTCCAGGCCAATTACCAATTCTTTCGGATGTCAATTATGCTTGTGAAAATTAGATAAAATTATATACGACAAAAATTATAAAATGAAAACTCATTATAAAGTCATTTTTTGTAAGAAATTGTTTAACAACGAGCGTTTCTGATTTTTTCTAGGCCAATTACCAATTCCTCTGATGTATGCTTGTGAAAATTAGATAAAATTAGATAAGGCAAAAATTATAAAATAAAAACTCATTATAAAATCATTTTTTGTAAGAAATTGTTTAACAAGTATTTCTGATTTTTTCCAGGTCAATTACCAATTCCTTTATGCTTGTGAAAGTTGGATAAAATTAGATGAGACAAAAATTATAAGATCAAAACTCATTATAAAATCATTTTTTTGTAAGATTGTTTAACGGCAAGTGTTTCTGATTTTTTCAATTGGGGCTACAGTAGGGTGTTTCTGATTTTTTCAATTGAGACTCCAGTAGGGATGACAGAGACAGTAGGGTGTTTCTGATTTTTTCAATTGGAACTACAGTAGGGATGACAGAGAAAATGTTAGAGTGAGAGAGATGAAAGAGAAAAGATTGAGAGGAATGAGAGAGGTGAGCAAGGGTTTGGAGGGTTTCTTTTTTTTTTTTTTTTAAGTTTTGAGAATGAAAATTATTAAAATACCCTTAACCTTAAAACTTAGAATCCATGATATATAAGGATATTTTTGTCTACTAAAACCCGGTACACATTGTTAAAATGTACCAACTGAAAAACAGGCGTACGCGCGTTAGCAAACCCCTATATATATATATATATAACTAGTAAAATTTTATTGCTTTATACATATATTATTTTTCAAATAAACACGTTCATTATAAGTTAACTTTTTTGTTAAGAGATTAACATAATTGTCCATGAAATATTTCCTTAATTTATACTGATATCAAAATTGATATTCATTTATCATTGATTCAAATACATATTAACCCTAAAATTTCTTTATACAATTGGACAAACACACAGTCAAACGTTGTATTGTCATATAATTAAAAGAATAGTTATTACACATGCTACTTTACAGTTAGTCAAAAATACTTATTTCAATAATCTCAAATTATCTTTCTTTATGTTAGTCGCATACTTGAATTTTTTTCAAACCCTATCTATATTTTAATTTAAATCACAATTTAAACTGATTATTATAAATCTAAATTATAATTTATATATTTGAAAATATTTATCTATAATAAATTTTAATTATAACGTAATATTTATAATAAAAATGGTGTTTGCACATTTAATTATTATATTTAAGAAGGAAAATGTTTTTTACACTATTTACATTAATTGACAAACCATTTTTAATACTATTTTGGTTATTAAAAAATTAAATTTTACATTTGTAAAGAAAATGTGAAAACAATGATATTCATTTAAGAACTGAACAACAATACAAGTTTTAATAACAAGTTAAATTTTGAACTGATAACCAAAGCTTTCATTGGCAACGTACAGCACAACAATGGACCAAATCTTCATTCTCAGAAAGTTCTGACGAGTTTGAACAACGTTGAATTGAGTTTATTGAAGAAGGAGATTCACTGAAGACATAATATTAATAAGATTTAAGTCCAATTACATGAAAAAAATTTACAACATTCAAAACAAAAGACAATAATTTATGAATGTTCTTCCTTAATACTCTACTTTTTTCAATAAATAGCATGATCATAATTAAGCATTGATACAACATAACAGAAGAGCCAAATGAACAACAACAATTACTTTTTATTGAGAGGATGCAAGGCTACTTGAAACTTGATTAAATAAAAGTTTGAGCTCTATGAGGTGCTTAATTAGCATAAATCTAGCTATGCTTTTGGTGGAGTATTAGCAAACTTCCATGAACATCTAACAAATGTATCAGTAGTCCAATCTCCAGCCACCTCAGATATTGGTACAGCATCTGTAATCTCCCTCAATTCATTTTCACTCAGCTTCACTTCACATGAACTGATATTACTATCAAGATTTTTTATCTTAGTCGTTCCTACAATACATGAAACAAAACAGGTCTTTGTTAAAAATGACTGATAGTTGTCAGCGAAAAGAACACGACCAGTAATTGTCATTTTCGGACTAATCGTTAATTCATACAGCAAGTTTGATTCACTCACCTGGGATTGGTGCCAAGTCATTTCCTTGATGAAGAATCCATGCAAGAGCAAGCTGTGAAGGTGTACATCCATACTTCTCAGCCAACTTTTCTATCCTGGAATATAAGATCTTGTTCTTGTCAAAGTTCTCCCCTTGTAGCCTTGGTTGAATTGCCTGGTAGGTTGAAAGAGATGTTATGAACAACAAACATGGAAAACTTTCAAAATCAAAAGAATTCAGAACAAAGGATTTACTTCATACCAGAAAACTGTCTGCAGGCACACTTTCCACAATAGCCTTGCCACCAAAAAAACCACGGCCAATGGGACTGTATGGTACTAATCCAATTCCAAGCTCCCTGTAAGTGCTCTTAGTCAAGAAATGAAAGAAATAACTTGTTTTCATATGTAAGAAACATGTCATCACTTTTCATAGTCAAACCTTAAAGTTTTATGTTTGTGGGTCTTATTTTTCTGCCGATTTTTTAAACACACTTCAATGGTCCTAATTGAGGTGAATCCAACTCTAATACAAACCTTGCTAGAACTTTTTTATTGGAATAGATGTGAGATTTACCAAGTATGAGTTGTCTTGTATAAAAAACTTGCTACATGTAATATAAAACTAAGACTCTATGTTTGGGAATCTTGTTTTTGTTATATAGCATTCAAATTTTTTATTTCAATTAGACTTCCAAGTCATATTTAACTTCCTAAATAATGCACAAATTTAAACGGTTCCAATTCAAGCAAGTAAAACTATTTAATCACAAAAGTAGGTCTAAAAAATGAATGTAAAAACTAAAATATATCATTTTCTTTTTGCTTGAAACTAATCTCTTAAATTTAATTCTTTTACTTCAATTCTTTAAAATATGTATGTTATATTAAGGTGAATACTATTATTTTCAAGCTCAATAAATTTTTACACATATTTTATAGTCATTATTTATCTTTTATTAAAATTTATTTTTCTTTATGATTACAATTTTTTTAATGATCAAGATATCTTTAAAATGAATTGTAAAGGTTAAAAAATAATTTTCCTATTTTTTGGTCAATATTTAACAGTGTTACAGATCTAAACGTTGATCTTAAATGACAAGACCGCCCATGATACAACACCTTCCACGGTTTGTGGAAACAAATGATCAAATTGTCTCAAAAAACATTTACATCAGACACAGCTACGAGAAGTACCTGCAAAGTGGAACAATTTCTTGCTCAATTTCACGACTCCAGATGGACCACTCCATTTGCAGAGCAGTGATGGGATGAACAGCATGTGCCCTCCTAATTGTGTCAGGGCTTGCTTCCGACAATCCTATGTATCTTATCTTTCCCTCTTGGACCAGCTTTTTCAGCTCACCCATCTGTCATTCAAAAGAAACACAACAACATATAAAACACAGAGCCACCAAATCAACCTCACATCAAGAATTTCAAAAAGTGTTTGATGGCACACTAACAGTATCCTCGATTGGTACTGAGGTGTCAACACGGTGCTGATAATACAGATCAATGTAGCTGACACCAAGGCGTTGAAGGCTACCCTCGCAACATGATCGAACATATTCAGGAGAACCGTTCACTATCACATTATCTGAAACCATTTCGACGATCCCAAACTTTGTGGCAATCTGAATCTGATCTCGAGGCAAGTCGCTGAGCGCCTGAGAGTTAATCAAAATCTCATGTTACATTACATCGTCGATTGTTATCTGTTAAACTGAAACAGACATGTTGAAAGTGTTATAATATAAGGTAGTTGACCTTTCCGATCAAAACTTCATTGGCATGGGGTCCATAAAAATCTGATGTGTCAAAGAAAGTGATCCCTTTACTGAATGCATATTTGATCAAAGATATGCCAACCTCTTCGGGGACAGGATCGTTGTACACTCCGGTCAGACCCATACACCCATATCCCAACTTAGAAACCTTGAACACACCAAAAGCAGTAACCAAAAATGATTCACACAACACAAATTAATGAAAGACATCAGATCAATGTAACAACGTAGGAACTAACCTCAAGACCTTGACTTCCAAGCTTCACTCGAGGAATATCTGCCATGTTTTTGCTCCTATGCGAATTTCTCTAAATTTTTGTACCATGTCTTTCTTCTGTTCCTCTATAAATATGTGTTGGTAGATCTAACTTTACTGCGACGCTTATTTTGACTTCTCAACCACGTAGCAGAGAAGGATTTTTATAAGTAATTAATCTATCACAAATTTATATTATTGTTATATGGCTGCTAGAGAATTCTATATATATAAATCTTAGGAAATGACATATGAACACTTTAATTTTAACAGGAATGGGTCCATTAGCCTATTATTTACAAAGATAAGGTGAAAGCATGTTCTGATTGCTTGTTGAATGAGTTCTTATTTTTGGTTGTACGAGAATGATCAAGTAGAGAACACTGAGGTATGTGATAAGAGGAACAAGAGTTCCTAATCTAGGAATTTTCTCTTGGCAACTATTGACAATGGTTATGAAAACACTAGAAACAGCAATAAGTGCATAACTGACAAAAATTTAACATCAATGTATAAATTCATATGGTCAAATTTAGAATTAATGATTGAATCCATTGACATTGCTTGGTATATTTGTGTTTATGTGTTAATATTCATAATTTAGTTGTATGTATTTTTTTTGGTAAATTAAGTTACCCTTTTATCTGTGTATATATTTGTTTGTTATGAACATCTTAATAGTGTAAGTAGTTGATGGTGTTTTGTAGGTCAGGTACAAGGTGGTGATCCAACAAACAACATAAAGTAGGAGGATGACTATGTATATATTTTTATAAAATTTTAGGATTGCACTTTTAGTTTTGATGTGATATAACTCTTAGTAACATAGTATCTTTTATATATATATATATATTATGTTATAGTTATATTTAAATAACTATAATTGTATTTTATAATATTATATATTCTCTTTAAGGTTCTGTTTTTTTTATTGCATTTGAGGAAGTGGATTTGAGGGAATTTGAGAGGATTTGAAGATAAAGTTTTTTGTCAGTTTATTTGAGTAAATTTGGAGTTAAACAAGAGTGAATTTGGAAATAAAATTTGTGAGAATTACTATAGAATTGTATTGACGTGACAAATTAAAAAAAATTATTTCCAAATTCACTCTTATTTACCTTCAAATTCACTCAAATAAACGACAAAAAAATTTATCTTCAAATCCTCTCAAATCCTCCCGTTCAAATCCAGTTAAAAGAACACCGTCTTAGAGAGAATATATAATATTATAAAAGTGCAAAAGCAAAATCAAAATAAAATTCCCCTTCTAATTGCCGGTCTTGTATTTTAACATGAATAATAATTGGTGAGATATGATCAAATCAACGTTACTGACATATTCAATGACGATGTCAATACGTTCATAACAGTTGATGTAATTATAAAAGTAGCTAAATTGACTGACATCGATAAACTAAATGTCAAATTAAAAGTAGTTGAATTTACTGCAACAAAGAAATAAAAAAGTTGACTTTAATTAACAGAATTCTATTCCCTCCCAACAGTAGACCACTTGCACTCTCTGTATCTCTCTCTATCTCTCTCTCTCTATATATATATATATATATCAAAGTTCAAATGTAGTTTATAGCAACAAACTCATCAACACCAAAGGCATTGCAGCGAACTCATCAAATGGCGCAGATTGTGAAAATTCCTCGTGTGAAACTCGGAACTCAAGGCCTCGAGGTATTAAATATTCTTAGTTTTTCTCTTTTTTATGATTCAATTTCATTGCTTTGGCAAGCATGGTATTCTGATTTTTTGAACAGGTTTCGAAGTTGGGATACGGTTGTATGGGTCTCACTGGAATTTACAATGATCCACTTCCGGACGAGGAAGGCATATCTGTTATTAAACATGCATTCGATCAAGGAATCACTTTCTTTGACACTTCTGATATTTATGGGGTCGACCATGCTAACGAAATTTTGGTCGGAAAGGTATCAAAATGAATTCTTTCCACAGTGACGAGTTTGAATGTTATATATGTTCAGTACCTGTTTGACATAAATCCCATCATTTTCTACTGCAAAATTGCGTTTTCTTTTTATAAAGGGTCAGTGGAATCACTTTGTCATGATGGTTGATTACTTTGTTTTATTCTGCTTGACCAGGCTCTGAAGCAGCTACCAAGAGAAAAGATCCAAATAGCTACCAAATTTGGCATAACAAAGATTGATTTTTCTGGAATGTCTGTTAAGGGCACGCCAGAGTACGTGCGGTCATGCTGTGAAGGCAGCTTGAAACGTCTTGGTGTTGAGTACATTGATCTCTATTATCAGCACAGAGTGGACTTATCAGTACCAATAGAAGATACAGTTAAGGATTTGTTCCTCTAAATCTATCAATAGTTTTTAGTACATATTATATCAATGGTTTTGTAATGGTAATAGTATTATAGGTAGGTGAACTCAAGAAACTGGTGGAAGAGGGGAAAGTGAGGTATATTGGATTATCTGAAGCAAGTCCAGATACTATAAGGAGAGCACATGCTGTTCATCCCATCACTGCTGTTCAAATGGAGTGGTCCCTTTGGACTCGTGACATTGAGGAGGAGATAGTTCCTCTCTGCAGGTAAGTTCAACTTCTTCTCCAGCTGTAACATACACATCAGCTAGCTGCATGAAAAGTGATAAAAAAATGTATTTGATACAGGGAGCTTGGCATTGGAATTGTACCATACAGCCCTCTTGGTCGAGGTTTCTTTGGTGGCAAAGGAGTTCTGGAAACCGTGTCAACTGTTAGCTTCCTGGTATAATAGTTATCAATGTTCTTCATCTTTGATCATGTGTTCATCAAAACGCAAATACTTGAACAAAAGCATTGATTTTCCACATCAAAAAGACTTCACTTAAAAAGAAAATTTTAAGATGAATCTGGGTGTGTGATAAATATTTGTTTCACTTATCAGATGAGACATCCACGCTTCCAAACTGAGAACCTGGACAAGAACAAAAGACTGTATGAGAAATTAGAAAGACTTGCTGCGAAACACCACTGCACTCCTTCACAGTTGGCATTGGCATGGATGCTCCACCAAGGCAATGATGTTGCGCCTATTCCTGGTGAGTGACTAAATATATTTTTCTGTTTTAAATATATAAACTGATAAAGTATTAAAATTAACACACTTACTACTTCTATTAACTAGAAACCTTAGCATGGATTATGATTCTTGCACCCTCAATCTAGCAACCTACTATGCTTACTTTTGTTAATTCACCCGTGCAATGTTAACACAACAAATTAAACACATATGTACTTTTCTCGTGGGGAACGTCTGCAATAAACTCATGCATTTAGTGTGTTTTTCTTTTGAGTAAAATTATCAGGTGCAATTATTGGGTATGTTTAAACACATTGGAAAAGTTTTTATATGGTATTTCTTATTACATATGAATTGTCATCAATCGACCATTTTCAAAACTCAAGTTATTATTCATGCGGGTATGCTTCTTAAATGTGGTTATCCATAAGTGTACACTTAATTATTTTTCTGAATTTGTTTGGAGCGTACAGGCACTACTAAGATTAAGAACCTGGATCAAAACATTGGTGGGGTATCATTGAAATTAGCAGAAAGTGAGTTGAGAGAAATTTCTGAGGCAGTTCCCATTGATGGCGTAGCAGGGAATCGACACTTCTATGGATTAGCTAGTTTTGCGTGGACTGTTGCTAATACACCTCCAAAAGATCCCAGGGTCTAAACTTCAATCACTCAAAATTCTTTTTCAATGGAACAATATGCACTACTATTCGTGAGATGAGCACGAGTTAGCTGATGTCTGTCATCGTATGTAAAATCCTTAGTATCAGTGTTCGAATATGCGTGTTGAATTTAATAAATCCAATTCGATTATGGCCTCTCCATGATTGAAATATTTGGTTGGTTCAAGTTTGTAGTTTGCTGTACAAGTTTGTGATGTAACAAAAAAACAATGAATAATGCAATGTACACTCTGAGGTAGGTGAGTCTTTGCTCATTAATGTTTTAGGTATCCAAATGTGCACTCAAATTTAATGAAAAGTCTTGTACTTACTTATGACGACTTAATTTAAAAATGGTTTGGACTCTATATGATTTATTCTTAAACGGTAAATTTGAAGTTAACTACCTCACTTTTATAAATAATGAACAAATGTACCTCATTCCTCTTAAAAAGAAGCCCAATTCCAAGTAATTCCCAGTAAGTATATGCAAAAGGAGTTGGTTCCTTTTTATTAATTAGCCGCCCATGTTGTAGGCTATGTAACAGGTGGATCTGTTTCATGTATTTTAGGGCTATGGAGCCAATAGTTATAGTTTTTCAGTATTCAAAAACTGCAAATCTATCCAGTAATTAACGTCTACAAGAAATGAAAAACTTGAGTGCACATTGCATACCTAAAACATCAATGAGCAAAGACTCACTTATATTGGATTATAAATCTTAAGCCTACCAAAAACTCTATTCCTCAATCTATATACAATATCAATAAAAATAAAGGAGATCAAAAATTGAAACTGAATCTCTTTCTTAACATACATAACTCACAAACAACACCAAAAATTCCCAGGACAAAACATAAAAGAGATCTTTACATATCTAAATATTACAAATAATATATTTAAACAATTGTATCATATAGTCATTTTCCACCCAGATAGATCTAACATTCTGTATCTATCATATAATAGATATGTAAAAAATTGAAATCCAACGAATTTTTGTAAATTATCTTCTCTACTAGAGTTATCAAGAGATAGTTTATTTTTCATAATAACTTGTTTTTTATCATTCCAAGACATAGCTATCTCTTTTTCAATAAGTTTGCCTAAAAATCTTAACAACAAAAGTAATGACATTAAGGGGTTAGAATGAACGATAATGATATTATAATAAGATCCTTATTTTTATCTCATTTTTGAACTAATGTAGACAAATTGAACACATGTTTTTTTTAACATCGATGTTGAGAATAAGTGTCCAAGTTCCATATTGAGTAAAAATGAAAAAGTGAAACAATATATAAAGATGAAGATCCATTAATCCATTATTTTAAGGTTTTGGATAAAGAGTGTTATCAATTCCTTTATAGAATTGATCTTAGATTTCATTAATGTTGTATCTCTTCATGAATTCTTTGTGTTTATATTGGTAATCCTAAATCAAAGTTTATTCACCATTTCCTTCTTGTTTTTTTCTATTGAAAAATTATACACTATAACTTTCAATTTTTATACACATTTATAACATCTAATTAAAAATAATATTTTAAATTTTATATATAATTCATTATAAATTATATTATATACGTTAAAATAAAAAGACTTTTTATTGGTGTTTGATAAGCATTTAGTGAAAAATGAGATGTTTGCTTATCATCACCCTTATTCACACAAATTATTTCTTTACATTTGTTATTTCAGATTTTGTATATAACTTTTGAATTAATCTCTTAAGTGAGATGCTTCAAATCGACACAGAGGTTACTAATCATGTTTTCTTGTATCTATATTTTCTGTATTAAGATTTTAATAGAGAATAAATAATACAAGATTATTGAGTACATATAAAGGGTGTCAAATTAATGTGTCTAACTTTAAATTTGTATTTCTCAAAAAGAGTTTAATGATTTAGATGTATACTTCTTTTTAAATAATGTAATTAATCTTTTTCTATATAATTTTGAACTATACGTAACTGGTACGTAATATATTATTCCTTTATGTATTTCTTTTAATTATTCATCCGTGATTAGCAGTTAGAGTTGTTTTTATGTAGTGTCATGTTCGCGTCCAGTAGGTTTATGAGTTAAAAGCAACTAATTTGAAATTAGTGGATTAAGAAAACTAATGAATTTATAATTACGTGTTGTTAATGGAAAATAAATGTATTATGTCGGAATCGAATATCATTTATTTTTTTAAATCTTCATTAATCATATTCATTTTAGTTAAAATTCATGAAAGATAGATGAAGATTGATTTATATTATTGAAAATTCGATTCAAGTATCATAATATATTTAATTTGACTTTTTATATGTATTTTAAATGTTAATAACCTAAAAAATATGTTTTATTTATTATTTTTGTAATACTAATATTAAAATACAATATCATATTTTAATATTATATTACACTATTATAATATTTCATTAATATTAGTTTAATGTTGAATCATTTAATTTTGAAAATATGTTCACACACTTATCCACTAATATTTTTGTAATAACTAAAAGAAATATTGTCATATATTGAAAGATCTTTTTCCTTAAACTTAATTAATAGATGAAAATATCTTTAAATGCATTCTTAAACTTAAACTATAATGAAATAAAATATAAGTTAATAAATGAATAATTAATAAAAAGTAATAATACACATAATATTTTGTATTTCACCCTTTCGTGTGTCAATTCATTTCGAAAGACGAAATATTAATAAGACTAAGTCACATTTATATTAATGAGTTTTTCTTATGATGGTCAACTTTTTTGTTTTTACAAAATATTTTTTTTTTCATCCAAACATTTTCTTTAACGAATAAATGAAAGTACAATATATAATCATAAATTAAAAAAAAGAAAAAAAAAAGAAAGAGGTCAAAGCAAGTTTCATTAGTTGAAATTCAGGATCTTATTGATGAATAAAAATGAGAAATTTTCACCTTAATTTTGCGTGACACGTTTAGGATGACTTTAGAGTTGCAGGGTCAGAAATTATCATCTTGTCAATTCCATTCTCAACTACTGTCCTCTTTGTCAACACGATAACTTATCAGGCATGCAATAGAAAATGAAAGAAGTGCATTTACTGTCCAGGAATTAATACTAACTAAACATAAAATTATATATATTTTTCTGTATTTTTGGTTGATGTGATTATGCAGCCAACATCATTCTCACAAACTCCTCATAATCAACGAGACCGTCACCATCTAAATCAGCCTCTTTCACCATCTGTGCCACTTCTTCGTCTGTCACCTTCTCTCCAATGGTCCTCATTACAGACCTCAACTGCACCCACACATTAACCCATTTTATTCAACAAATTCAATTAACACTCACAATTCTCTCACCAATCAACAAATCTAACCTCACTCGCCGATATATAACCGTCTTGATCTTTGTCAAACACTCTGAATGCTTCCTTCAGTTCCTCTTCTGCTTCACTTTCCTTTTCCAATACAATACAATCAACAAGCGTCGTGGTCAAGACTTCGTGCTCTACTACTACAGTATATGAAAAAATAAAATAGAATAAAAATTAATGAGCATGTGATTCGATTTGATATGCACCTTCATTTTTCTGGCCATGAGATTCAAGAATTCCCCGAATTCTATGGTTCCGTTGCCGTCTGTATCCACTTCACTCATCATGATTTGCAACTCCTCCAGCGTTGGATTTTCATCTAGTGAGCGAATCGCAGTGCCTAATTCTTCGATGTTTATGCAGCCTTTTCTCCAATTTTATGAACATTTATATCATATTCACACAACAGAAATGCAATCGAGTGTATGATTAAGAAAATCAATGTACAAATTCAACCATCAAAAGAAAACGGAAGTGAGATCTCAAGAACGCGAAAACAGAGCTTAAGAAACACATATACATACCATCTCCATCTTTGTCAAAGAGACAAAAGGCTTCCAAAAACTCACCAATCTGTTCTTCCCTCAAGGCCTCCTTCATGCTCACTCTCTGTAATGATACACAAATACGGTATTTTCTAACTAACTTTCACCACAATACAAACTCATTTTATGCAGAGACGAAGGAGCACTCGTGCCATATATATATATATATATATATATATATATATGGTACCTTCATACCTTATTTTTTAGTTGTGTGAGTAAAACACAAAAAAAAAAGGAAATAATATATACATATAACACATAATAGAAATATAAAAATAGTGTGAAAACGAAATAGAATATAATTGTGTGTATATATAAATTTAATAACTAAACTGAATAAACGTGGTCGTTTTGACGAACTAGAGTCCAGGTATTTTGTCTTGACTATTCAATTTGGCGAATTAGTGAAATTAGGTGCTCAGTTTTCGTACGAAACAAGGTCAGGAATGTACTTAGGTTTGAAAAATTAATTATTTTAATTATACCTGCCATGCGTAAGCGCTGAACTATAGAACGTACGGCACATGCAATTATAATGTTGTGTTTTGTAAAATATAATTACAGCAAAAGATTATATTAAATTTTAAATGAAATATACTATTTTTGTAATTTTTTTAAAGCATGTTAGACAAGAGTATTTTTTCCGTAAAAACTGACCGTATAAAGGAAATTATTGTAACCACCAATTAATACTAAATATGGCTAAATTGTATAGTTAAATTAACTTGATTTATATACATAGATTAAGATATATATTTTTGTTAAAATCTGAAAAATAGTTTTCAGACTTTAAAACAAATGAGGTAATATAGTGAAAAAAAAAGTATAATGAAATTAAAGTGGCAAAATATGAGTTGTCGCATTTGGAAATTAACAAAGAAGTTGACCGAAAAGTTAGGAAAGAGGAAAATATAAGTCCTACAAAAAATCTATCCCCTATTCCAGGGACAACAATATAACAACTAAATGGATGGATATGCGTAGAAAAAACGTTAAGTATATTTTCAGTCTCAAGACTTCAAATTGAAATATGTTATTGTTTCAAATTTTAATATATTTTGGATATTAAATTTTAAATATCAATAGAAATAATTATTTTAACTTAACGACATCAATTTTTTTTATGATATTTGATACTAACTTTAACTTTAAATATATCAAATAATATAAATAATCAAATACTAATATAAAATATCACGTTAAAATAAGTTTACATGATTAGATTAAAAGTACTATATTTACTTATTTTTTAAATTTGAGAAACAATTAAAACAAAAACAAAATATAATTTTACAGTTAAGTTTAAAAATTAAAAACATGTTTAGCTCTAAAAAAACACGTCTTTAAACTTAGGTGAATTTAATTATTTTAATCAAAATTTATTAAGTTTATTTGAAGTTTCAAACGCATTTTTTAACTAATATTGAAAAAAAAAACAGAAAAAACAATTCAAATATTATCATGAAATGTGTTTAAAACATCAAATAAACTTTACAAAATTTAATTAAAATGATTAAATCTACATATTTTTAAAATTGATGGCTAAATTAAATAAAAATTTCAAAAAAGGACTAATTCTAATTTTAACTTAAAAGTTAAAAAATCAAAAATATATTTAACCCTTATATCAATTATGTTATAATTTATTTCATTAATTAAAAGGTATATTGCTACAAAAGATTAAGAATGAGAATTAGTTTATAACATGTCAATACTAGATTTTAAAATTAGGGTTTGCTTAAATTGCATCGTAATGTTTTTATTTCGTATCATAGTATATATTATAATATTTTTGTTTATTGTTATTTTTTGTAAAGGTTTAAATGTAAATACATATGTTTTCAATAAATATCTACAGCTATACTAAAATACAAATTATTGATTGTTCTAATGTTTCCTATTTTTTTGTAAATAATTCTAAATGCTTAATATTGTTTATGGCTAGATTAGGTTTTGATTAATATAATTATGCAGATACATTCCAACAATTGACTTTGATTTTTATTCAGTAACTGAATAGCGTGTCTTTACCGGGAGTTGGATCACACACGTGTTGTAGAAAAGAGCATATTAATTGTCTATAGATCTTTTATTAAAAGTTAGGTGTTTTCTGCATCAATTTATTTGACTTACAAACTTATTATAAAAGAATTTAAAATTAATTATTCATGGTATTATTAGTCCAAACTGTAA